>NC_074697.1:17500066-17637566 GCF_029448725.1 Salvelinus fontinalis | reverse complement strand
CTCTGTCTATTACCATTATGGTGATACGATGAGTAAACCCCTGGAGATTTCATGTGACAACGGTCTGTCTATTGGTGCCCTTGTCCAAAGTCAGGCTCAGAGTCAGTCAGGCACATACCCTGTCGATGGAGCCGAAGACAAGCATCTCACCTGGAGAGTCTCAGCAGTCTCAGATATTCTAATAGGGATATAAATATATACACTGCTCAAAAAAATAAAGGGAACACTTAAACAACACAATGTAACTCCAAGTCAATCACACTTCTGTGAAATCAAACTGTCCACTTAGGAAGCAACACTGATTGACAATAAATTTCACATGCTGGTGTGCAAATGGAATAGACAAAAGGTGGAAATTATAGGCAATTAGTAAGACACCCCCAAAAAAGGAATGGTTCTGCAGGTGGTGACCACAGACCACTTCTCAGTTCCTATGCTTCCTGGCTGATGTTTTGGTCACTTTTGAATGCTGGCGGTGCTCTCACTCTAGTGGTAGCATGAGACGGAGTCTACAACCCACACAAGTGGCTCAGGTAGTGCAGTTCATCCAGGATGGCACATCAATGCGAGCTGTGGCAAAAAGGTTTGCTGTGTCTGTCAGCGTAGTGTCCAGAGCATGGAGGCGCTACCAGGAGACAGGCCAGTACATCAGGAGACGTGGAGGAGGCCGTAGGAGGGCAACAACCCAGCAGCAGGACCGCTACCTCCGCCTTTGTGCAAGGAGGTGCACTGCCAGAGCCCTGCAAAATGACCTCCAGCAGGCCACAAATGTTTATGTGTCTGCTCAAACGGTCAGAAACAGACTCCATGAGGGTGGTATGAGGGCCCGACGTCTACAGGTGGGGGTTGTGCTTACAGCCCAACACTGTGCAGGACGTTTGGCATTTGCCAGAGAACACCAAGATTGGCAAATTCGCCACTGGCGCCCTGTGCTCTTCACAGATGAAAGCAGGTTCACACTGAGCACATGAGCACATGTGACAGACGTGACAGAGTCTGGAGACGCCGTGGAGAACGTTCTGCTGCCTGCAACATCCTCCAGCATGACCGGTTTGGCGGTGGGTCAGTCATGGTGTGGGGTGGCATTTCTTTGTGGGGCCGCACAGCCCTCCATGTGCTCGCCAGAGGTAGCCTGACTGCCATTAGGTACCGATATGAGATCCTCAGACCCCTTGTGAGACCATATGCTGACACATGCACATTTGTGGCTTGCTGGACGTCATTTTGCAGGGCTCTGGCAGTGCACCTCCTTGCACAAAGGCGGAGGTAGCGGTCCTACTGCTGGGTTGTTGCCCTCCTACGGCCTCCTCCACGTCTCCTGATGTACTGGCCTGTCTCCTGGTAGCGCCTCCATGCTCTGGACACTACGCTGACAGACACAGCAAACCTTTTTGCCACAGCTCGCATTGATGTGCCATCCTGGATGAACTGCACTACCTGAGCCACTTGTGTGGGTTGTAGACTCCGTCTCATGCTACCACTAGAGTGAAAGCCCCGCCAGCATTCAAAAGTGACCAAAACATCAGCCAGGAAGCATAGGAACTGAGAAGTGGTCTGTGGTCACCACCTGCAGAACCATTCCTTTTTTGGGGGTGTCTTACTAATTGCCTATAATTTCCACCTTTTGTCTATTCCATTTGCACACCAGCATGTGAAATTTATTGTCAATCAGTGTTGCTTCCTAAGTGGACAGTTTGATTTCACAGAAGTGTGATTGACTTGGAGTTACATTGTGTTGTTTAAGTGTTCCCTTTATTTTTTTGAGCAGTGTATATATATATATATCCCTATTAGAATATATATATATATATATATATATATATATATATATCCCTATTAGAATATATATATATATATATATATATAGAGAGAGAGAGAGAGAGAGAGAGAGAGAGAGAGAGAGAGAGAGAGAGAGAGAGAGAGAGAGAGAGAGAGAGAGAGAGAGAGAGAGAGAGAGAGAGAGAGAGAGAGAGAGAGAGAGAGAGAGAGAGAGAGAGAGAGAGAGAGAGAGAGAGAGATGCATAGAGAGAGAGACCAGGCACAGCACTGCTAGACAACGCAGCTCTACTAGACCCCATCACAACACAGCTCCACTAGACCCCATCACAGCTCTACTAGACCCCATCACAACACAGCTCTACTAGACCCCATCACAACACAGCTCTACTAGACCCCATCACAACACAGCTCTACTAGACCCCATCAAAACACAGCTCTACTAGACCCCATCACAACACAGCTCTACTAGACCCCATCACAACACAGCTCTATTAGACCCCATCACAACACAGCTCTACTAGACCCCATCACAACACATCTCTACTAGACCCCATCACAACACAGCTCTACTAGACCCCATCACAACACAGCTCTATTAGACCCCATCACAACACAGCTCTACTAGACCCCATCACAACACATCTCTACTAGACCCCATCACAACACAGCTCTACTAGACCCCATCACAGCACAGCTCTACTAGACCCCATCACAACACAGCTCTACTAGACCCCATCACAGCACAGCTCTACTAGACCCCATCACAACACAGCTCTACTAGACCCCATCACAACACAGCTCTACTAGACCCCATCACAACACAGCTCTACTAGACCCCATCACAACACCGCTCTACTAGACCCCATCACAACACAGCTCTACTTGACCCCATCACAACACAGCTCTACTAGACCCCATCACAGCTCTACTAGACCCCATCACAACACAGCTCTACTAGACCCCATCACAACACAGCTCTACCTGACCCCATCACCACACAGCTCTACTAGACCCCATCACAACACAGCTCTACTAGACCCCATCACAACACAGCTCTACTAGACCCCATCACAACACAGCTCTACTAGACCCCATCACAACACATCTCTACTAGACCCCATCACAACACAGCTCTACTAGACCCCATCACAACACAGCTCTACTAGACCCCATCACAACACAGCTCTACTAGACCCCATCACAACACAGCTCTACTAGACCCCATCACAGCTCTACTAGACCCCATCACAACACAGCTCTATTAGACCCATCACAACACAGCTCTACTAGACCCCATCACAACACAGCTCTACTAGACCCCATCACAACACAGCTCTACTAGACCCCATCACAACACAGCTCTACTAGACCCCATCACAACACAGCTCTACTAGACCCCATCACAACACAGCTCTACTAGACCCATCACAACACAGCTCTACTAGACCCCATCACCACACAGCTCTACTAGACCCCATCACAACACAGCTCTACTAGACCCCATCACAACACAGCTCTACTAGACCCCATCACAACACAGCTCTACTAGACCCCATCACAACACAGCTCTACTAGACCCCATCACAACACAGCTCTACTAGACCCCATCACAACACAGCTCTACTAGACCCCCCATCACAACACAGCTCTACTAGACCCCATCACAACACAGCTCTACTAGACCCCATCACAACACAGCTCTACTAGACCCCATCACAACACAGCTCTACTAGACCCCATCACAACACAGCTCTACTAGACCCCATCACAACACAGCTCTACTAGACCCCATCACAACACAGCTCTACCTGACCCCATCACAACACAGCTCTACTAGACCCCATCACAACACAGCTTTACTAGACCCCATCACAACACAGCTCTACCTGACCCCATCACCACACAGCTCTACTAGACCCCATCACAACACAGCTCTACTAGACCCCATCACAACACAGCTCTACTAGACCCCATCACAACACAGCTCTACTAGACCCCATCACAACACATCTCTACTAGACCCCATCACAACACAGCTCTACTAGACCCCATCACAACACAGCTCTACTAGACCCCATCACAACACAGCTCTACTAGACCCCATCACAACACAGCTCTACTAGACCCCATCACAGCTCTACTAGACCCCATCACAACACAGCTCTATTAGACCCATCACAACACAGCTCTACTAGACCCCATCACAACACAGCTCTACTAGACCCCATCACAACACAGCTCTACTAGACCCCATCACAACACAGCTCTACTAGACCCATCACAACACAGCTCTACTAGACCCCATCACCACACAGCTCTACTAGACCCCATCACAACACAGCTCTACTAGACCCCATCACAACACAGCTCTACTAGACCCCATCACAACACAGCTCTACTAGACCCCATCACAACACAGCTCTACTAGACCCCATCACAACACAGCTCTACTAGACCCCATCACAACACAGCTCTACTAGACCCCATCACAACACAGCTCTACTAGACCCCATCACAACACAGCTCTACTAGACCCCATCACAACACAGCTCTACTAGACCCCATCACAACACAGCTCTACTAGACCCCATCACAACACAGCTCTACTAGACCCCATCACAACACAGCTCTACTAGACCCCATCACAGCAAAGCTCTGACCAATACTCCAGGGTCAGGCAGAACACTGTCCTTCAGAGAAGTACACCACATGATGCAGTCCACACCATGTATCATTCAGATCATCAGCCTACATATGCAGAGATAACCTTAGGCAAAGACACCTAGAACTATCAGAGATAGGAGAGGTTTGCCAACTACTGTGTCTAATATGCAGACTACTGGGCTAGACAGACCCTTTAAATCATAAACACAAACGAAACACACACGTACAAGGGGTTGCAGATTGCATTGCATTGTACTCATTTTTGTGCAATATTATTCCGTTCTTATTACTTTGTTATTACTACTGGTCTAAAGGTTTTCCAACTATTTTCAAAATTTCTACAAAACTATGAAATAACAAATGAGGAATCATGTAGTAACCAATAAAGTGTTAAACAAATCAAAATATATTTTACATTTGAGATTCTTCTAATAGCCACCCTTTGCCTTGACGACAGCTTTGCACACTCTTGGCATTCTCTCAACCAGCTTCACCTGGAATAATTTTCCAACAGTCTTGAAGGAGTTCCCACATATGCTGAGCACTTGTTGACTGCTTGTCCTTCACTCTCATCCCAAACCATCTCAATTGGGTTGAGGTCGGATGATTGTGGAGGCCAGGTCATCTGATGCAGCACCATCACTCCTCTTCTTGGGCAAATAGCCCTTTTACAGCCTGGAGGTGTATTGGGTCATTGCCCCGTTGAAAAACAAATGAGAGTCCCACTAAGACCAAACAAGATGGGATAGCGTGTCGCTGCAGAATGCTGTGGTAACCATGCTGGTTGTGTGCCTTCAATTCTAAATAAATCACAGACAGTGTCACCAGCAAAGCACCCCTACACCATAACACCTCCTCCTACATGCTTCACAGATGGAAATACACATGCAGAGATCATCCGTTCACCCACACCATTTCTCAAAAAGACATGGCGGTTGGTACCAAAAATCTCCAATTTGGACTCCAGACCAAAGGACACATTTATTGGTGTCCTTTAGTAGTTGTTTCTTTGCAACAATTCGACCATGAAGGCCTGATTCACGCAGTCTCCTCTGAACAGTTGATGTTGAGATGTGTCTGTTACTTGAACTCTGTGGAGCATTTATTTGGGCTGCAATTTCTGAGGCTGGTAACTCTAATGAACTTATTCTCTGCAGCAGAGGTAACTCTGGGTCTTCCTTTCTTGTGGTGTTCCTCATGAGAGCCAGTTTCATCATGGCGCTTGATGGTTTTTGCGACTGGACTTGAAGAAACTTTCATAGTTCTTGAAATTTCCCATATTGATTGACCTTCGTGTCTTCAAGTAATGGTGGATTGTTGTTTCTCTTTGCTTATTTGAGCTGTTCTTGAAATAATATGTGGGACTTGGACTTTGATCCAGAACAGCCCACCAGAACCGGCCCCAGTATACACACGACCAGCCCCTAATACAACCAACAAGCTGCATCACAACCATCGATCACTATAACAGTACTACTTTAACAAGGCTGCAGAATGCACACACACAAACACTGCACATTGTTATAAAACTTCTACAGAACACACACTGAATGTGTCATGATTGAACTACCTCACATCACCTGAAGAGTAAAAAATAGATAATATCCACAATACTCAGACATGTCTGGCTGCTGCTCAGGGTCGTCTGGCTGCTGCTCAGGGTCGTCTGGCTGCTGCTCAGGGTCGTCTGGCTGCTGCTCAGTGTCGTCTGGCTGCTGCTCAGGGTCGTCTGGCTACTGCTCAGGGTCGTCTGGCTGCTGCTCAGGGTCGTCTGGCTGCTGCTCAGGGTCGTCTGGCTGCTGCTCAGGGTCGTCTGGCTACTGCTCAGGGTCGTCTGGCTACTGCTCAGGGTCGTCTGGTTGCTGCTCAGGGTCGTCTAACTGCTGCTCAGGGTCAGCTGGCTGGCTTCACTCTGTCAATGTACCGGACAGCAATATTACAGACAGGAAAAAGAGAAATGTAGGAGTAAAATAATGGTAAGTAAGTCATAGGAAATATGTTGACACTACCTTATTGGGAAGCAACTCTAAGCAACTCTCATGTCAGTATCCAGGGCCATTAGCATGCCCTGCCCGGTGGCCATCAGTGTGAAGGCCTCTAGGTGTTCTCCTGAGGTGTTCTCCTGAGGTGTTCTCCTGAGGTGTTCTCATGAGGTGTTCTCCTGAGTCTGCTCTTGATATACTTTAAGGCAGAGAAACATCGGTCACAAGCTACCTGGGTATCTGAGAGGGTGAGAAGGAACGTGTGTCCAAGGCCGAGGATATGGGCATGCATCAGTCAGCAGGTTGTACCGTCTCAGCACCTGGTAACAACACAGTGGACATTATTTTCAGGATGAGCAGCATTTATTCTTCATTTCCATCAGGGCCATCCTCCACTCTCCTGGTCTTGTATTTCTCCAATCCTGAACTGTTCAGTCTTTTCCACTGTTACAGCGAGGCTTCCTCAGCTCACACTGCAAATTGTCAACGGGCTATCAAATCGAAGCAAACATTTGCTGATCTCTAGAAATGCTGTCTGTGGAAGACCATTGGGATGTTATTTGGGAGAAGTTTCTAGGATCCAGAAGGGCAAGGTCAACATATAGAGAGAGCCAAGAGACAGAAATCACCTGGGGATACTACCTGTGACTGGATCTATCATTTGATTGTGGACTTGAACTTTATAGGCTCTCTGCCTCTGTCAAAGCTTCATCTTGAGCCATCTCTCCAGACATGATTATCTTCTGTCTTGTCCTTTTCTGTGGCAGAGTGGCTTCCACCTCCTCCAGCTCTGTGTCCTCATCCTGTTCTTTGATCTTCTGATTTGCAAACTGAACAAATGTGTCTGTAGCTGCCTTAATGTTGTCAAAGTCTCTGACATGCCTTTCAGGGTTTCCTGTGTAGCCACAACCACTCGATGGGCAGACAGGATGTCCATCCCACTTGTCTGCAGGTATTTGGACAGTGGTAACGTGTTCTCAAATATCCAAAGAACTATTTGAGGTGTCAGTATCGCCTCGTACCGGAGAAGAACCTCAGTAAATCCTCTTGCCTTCACCCAAACGGTTGTCTTCATGTTGGCCTGTCCTAGTGTGAGGAGTACTTCAACATGGAGTCCCTGGTCTGGCTTTCCAAAGGATCCATTCTTGCACTATCCTTAGCCCAACAGTGTGTTTCTTCTATTGGAGATACAGTTGAAGTCAGAAGTTTACATACACTTAGATTGGAGTCATTAAAACTTGTTTTTCAACCACTCCACAAATTTGTTGTTAACGAACTATAGTTTTGTCAAGTCGGTTAGGACATCTACTTTGTGTATGACACAAGGAATTTTTCAAACAATTGTTTACAGACAGATTATTTCACATATAATTCACTGTATCACAATTCCAGTGGGTCAGAAGTTTACATACACTAAGTTGACTGTGCCTTTAAACAGCTTGGAAAATTCCAGAAAATGATGTCATGGCTTTAGAAGCTTCTGATAGGCTAATTGACATCATTTGAGTCAATTGGAGGTGTACCTGTGGATGTATTTCTAGGCCTACCTTCAAACTCAGTGCCTCTTTGCTTGACATCATGGGAAAATCAAAAGAAATCAGCCAAAACCTCAGAAAATAATTGTAGACCTCCACAAGTCTGGTTCATCTTTGGGAGCAGTTTCCAAACGCCTGAAGGTACCACGTTCATCTGTTATGTTTGGTCTTGAGAAGTTATGTCCTGCCGTCAGTAGGCTTCGCAAATGCCATACAAATGAAACAGTATAACGGATGACTTTCTTCATTGTATGACAGCCATTTCCGATTTGTCTTTTAAACAGGAAACCCTTTGTACCACAGAGTTTGTTGATTCCTGCATCGGGTGGAAACAAAATAAAAATGTTTTTAGGTCATCTGACTTGGGTCTCTTGAAAGAATCAAAAGTTGGTCTGGCATCCTGGCCTTCCCTGACTCTCTCTTCCACTGAAACTGGACTGGGCCTGTCATCAACCCCCAAGATCGTCTCTTCCACTGAAACTGGACTGGGCCTGTCATCAACCTGTATGTGAATAAAATAATATATAAATTAACTAATTAAATGCCCAATTTTGAAAAACTACAAAACCACAGCAGCAGCCCCACTATTTCATACCAAGTGACTGAATGACGACACGTTTTTTGGTAGTGGCTTTACTCCCCGTTCACACCAGACTGTTGGCATGGTGATGAGATTCAATGCATTGTCTCGTAAGAGGCGAAGTGATGGGAACCATGGTGATGAGCATCACAGCTAGCAAATCACTGTAGACATATTCTCCCGCACAAAATATGAATTTGAGAGGGAAAGGACTCGATTGGTTTTACAATATGTATACAATTTGCAACCAATGGCTGTATAGACATGAAATACAATTAGCTAATTAGCTAATTCACATTTGTATATGTCTAATGCAAATTTAACGTTTAGAACGACAAGGCAAAAGCAATCAGAATCAAATAAAAATGCTTATTTTAGCTAAGTAAAATTATACGACAGTAAATCACTGTGATTACCATTTCCCACAACATCCTCAATCTAGGCATTCAGAGCATCGAATGTGAGTTTTTCCACTTTCCGGTTTGAACACCCAGTTACTGTACGTCTTTACCTCAACTATGTCTGGTACATTGACACAGTAGTAGCTGACCAATAGTATTTTGCGATTCACTCATAAATTCTGATATAACATGTTGTATTTGTACCACGTTTAGGCACTGTCTTGGCTTCGTTGTCCTCTCCGTCTATTCTTTTACCCTGCCAACCGGGTTGTGTCGGCTTCCTCTTGCCGGTCTAGCGCTTCGATGCTAGCGTTGGTTGCACTGGTACTAGTACTACTACTTCCACCGAATAAGTCGGTTAGTTTTTTACATTCACTTGCATTTGAGTGTAGGCTTTAGACTGTTTTTGAACGGTTCAGCCCTTTGCTTTTCCATTTTCTATTGTAGCTAGTTTTTGAGCTGTCACTGTCAGTGCCAATGTGTGTGTGAGTGAGACAAAGGGGGCGGGGCTAAGTGTTGCATAGATGTTCGTTAGGAATAGACCAACGGGCCTGGGGGAAAGGGGGGGGGGGGATTGGCCGGTGTCGCTCAACCTTCTGACAACTTTTTTTATTAGTTGTAAAAATGTATAAAGCTGGCGATCCACCAACCCAGAGGTTGCCCAGCCCACCGGTCCACTACTGCCCCCCCCACCCCACCTTGTCACAATACAACTGATTGGCTCTAACGCATTAAGAAGGAAAGAAATTCCACAAATTAACTTTTAACAAGGCACACCTGTTAATTGAAATGCATTCCAGGTGACTACCTCATGAAGCTGGTTGAGAGAATGCCAATAGTGTGCAAAGCTGTCATCAAGGCAAAGGGTGGCTACTTTGAAAAATCTCAAATATAAACTAGATTTTGATTGGTTTAACACTTTGTTGGTCAATACATGATTCCATATGTGTTATTTCATAGTTTTGATGTCTTCACTATTATTCTACAATGTAGAAATAAACCCCTGAATGAGTAGGTGATCTAAACTTTTGACCGGTAGTGTGTGTATATATATATAACTATAATATGACTTATGATTCTTTTGGCATGTCCAATATACAGGTTTTTTGGACATACCATTAGGAACAGGTTATCTCTCACAGGGTCAATAACAAGAGGAAAGGAATATGTTATCTCTCTCAGGGTCAATAACAAGAGGAAAGGAGTAGGTTATCTCTCTCAGGGTCAATAACAAGAGGAAAGGAATAGGTTATCTCTCTCAGGGTCAATAACAAGAGGAAAGGAATAGGTTATCTCTCTCAGGGTCAATAACAAGAGGAAAGGAGTAGGTTATCTCTCTCAGGGTCAATAACAAGAGGAAAGGAGTAGGTTATCTCTCTCAGGGTCAATAACAAGAGGAAAGGAGTAGGTTATCCCTCTCAGGGTCAATAACAAGAGGAAAGGAATAGGTTATCTCTCTCAGGGTCAATAACAAGAGGAAAGGAGTAGGTTATCTCTCTCAGGGTCAATAACAAGAGGAAAGGAGTAGGTTATCTCTCTCAGGGTCAATAACAAGAGGAAAGGAGTAGGTTATCTCTCTCAAGGTCAATAACAAGAGGAAAGGAGTAGGTTATCTCTCTCAGGGTCAATAACAAGAGGAAAGGAGTAGGTTATCTCTCTCAAGGTCAATAACAAGAGGAAAGGAGTAGGTTATCTCTCTCAGGGTCAATAACAAGAGGAAACGAGTAGGTTATCTCTCTCAGGGTCAATAACAAGAGGAAAGGAGTAGGTTATCTCTCTCAGGGTCAATAACAAGAGGAAAGGAGTAGGTTATCTCTCTCAAGGTCAATAACAAGAGGAAAGGAGTAGGTTATCTCTCTCAGGGTCAATAACAAGAGGAAAGGAGTAGGTTATCTCTCTCAGGGTCAATAACAAGAGGAAAGGAGTAGGTTATCTCTCTCAGGGTCAATAACAAGAGGAAAGGAGTAGGTTATCTCTCTCAGGGTCAATAACAAGAGGAAAGGAGTAGGTTATCTCTCTCAGGGTCAATAACAAGAGGAAAGGAGTAGGTTATCTCTCTCAGGGTCAATAACAAGAGGAAAGGAGTAGGTTATCTCTCTCAGGGTCAATAACAAGAGGAAAGGAGTAGGTTATCTCTCTCAGGGTCAATAACAAGAGGAAAGGAGTAGGTTATCTCTCTCAGGGTCAATAACAAGAGGAAAGCAACATAAAAAGCACTTGCCATCACTGTGTTAAAATGACTTTGACCCCTCCCAGTCTTTTTCCTCACATACGGGCCATTTATATTCTTCCCACCGACTCAGGAATTTATAGCTCGTCGGTTGGGGAGTGGTAAAACATAATTGTCCAGACCACAGTAATCATTATGTTGTCTTGTTCACTTGTCAGTTTGTTACTCAAACAAATAGATCATGGCTATTCGCCTACCAATTAACGGGTTGTCATTTAGGCTGCATAGACAATTGTCATTAAAGTGTTATTCATTTAGACAGATGGCCTGAGTCGTGCTGGGATTGTCTTGTCGATAGACTTTAACAAACACATAGTCATAAGGTGTCTTTGATGTGGTCGGGTATAATGGTTCACCGTTCACCTCATTTCAGTGGCCTAATCATCTGTCGAGAGGCTGTCCTTTAGTCTGTACAGTTCGTTCATTGCCATCTCCACCGTTCTTTGTGTCCAGGTTATCCAGGAATCAGTTTGGTGTCCTTTTAGTAGTGGTTTCTTTGTAACAATTGAACCATGAAGGCGTGATTCACCCAGTCTCCTCTGAACGGTTGATGTTGAGACGTGTCAGTTACTACATAACAGGTCATGGTACTGAAACAGGGGATGAAGATTCATTGGTTAAGTTTTAAATCGTGTTGGAGTTTATTCCGGCCAGTAAGAGCAGAGTGTGGAAATGTTTAGGAGCCGGAGTTGGAGCGCGATGTGGGAACAGACAGGGAGATGTAGTCAGTGGACCGTAGGCTGTAGGAGGACTGGGAGAAGGAGAGTAGAGAGGTAGTGGGGGGCTTTTATAATAACTTGTGTGAACAGGGGGAGTTGTCTAGAGTCTCGAGAGTCCATTTATAGGCACCAATAAATACTCTTTTAAAACATTTTTTACTCAGGGCACAATTTCAATTGTTTGTAGAAAATCTATCTCACAAGTCAATCTACTGGGAATAGAGTTGTTTTGAATATTCATTAAAATCATCCCCTTCAACTTCTCCAAAACAGTCATGCATTGATATCTTCACTTACCACAGATTCACAGTCCACTGCAGTTTACACAAAGGTAATAATGTTTAATCCTATGAAATATTCATTATGCCCCGAATTTTGCTGCTCACTCTGCAGGCTTTTCATTTAGACGACGTATGCTGAACATGATGTGCTGGTTTCAGACTAAACTGAGTTTTGGAATATTAAATAGCACTTTTTAATCAAGATGGTAATGATAAAGGTTCATAAAAATGGCTTTGAATGTTCAGCTCTATGGCTGTGTTTCACAGAAACGTGGATATTAAAATTGGATTATAAAACGGATTCACTTCAAGATATCCCAGAATTATACTTCTAATTTAGAATAATCTGGCTCCTTGAAACCAGATATCCCTGAATTAGGTCTATACTTCTCTATTAGAATAATCTGTCTCCTTGTAACCAGATATCCCTGAATTAGGTCTATACTTCTCTATTAGAATAATCTGGCTCCTTGAAACCAGATATCCCTGAATTAGGTCTATACTTCTCTATTAGAATAATCTGGCTCCTTGAAACCAGATATCCCTGAATTAGGTCTATACTTCTCTATTAGAATAATCTGGCTCCTTGAAACCAGATATCCCTGAATTAGGTCTATACTTCTCTATTAGAATAATCTGGCTCCTTGAAACCAGATATCCCTGAATTAGGTCTATACTTCTCTATTAGAATAATCTGTCTCCTTGAAACCAGATATCCCTGAATTAGGTCTATACTTCTCTATTAGAATAATCTGGCTCCTTGAAACCAGATATCCCTGAATTAGGTCTATACTTCTCTATTAGAATAATCTGTCTCCTTGAAACCAGATATCCCTGAATTAGGTCTATACTTCTCTATTAGAATAATCTGTCTCCTTGAAACCAGATATCCCTGAATTAGGTCTATACTTCTCTATTAGAATAATCTGTCTCCTTGAAACCAGATATCCCTGAATTAGGTCTATACTTCTCTATTAGAATAATCTGGCTCCTTGTAACCAGATATCCCTGAATTAGGTCTATACTTCTCTATTAGAATAATCTGGCTTCTTGAAACCAGATATCCCTGAATTAGGTCTATACTTCTCTATTAGAATAATCTGTCTCCTTGTAACCAGATAACCCTGAATTAGGTCTATACTTCTCTATTAGAATAATCTGGCTCCTTGTAACCAGATAACCCTGAATTAGGTCTATACTTCTCTATTAGAATAATCTGTCTCCTTGAAACCAGATATCCCTGAATTAGGTCTATACTTATCTATTAGAATAATCTGTCTCCTTGTAACCAGATAACCCTGAATTAGGTCTATACTTCTCTATTAGAATAATCTGTCTCCTTGAAACCAGATATCCCTGAATTAGGTCTATACTTCTCTATTAGAATAATCTGTCTCCTTGTAACCAGATAACCCTGAATTAGGTCTATACTTCTCTATTAGAATAATCTGTCTCCTTGAAACCAGATATCCCTGAATTAGGTCTATACTTCTCTATTAGAATAATCTGGCTCCTTGAAACCAGATATCCCTGAATTAGGTCTATACTTCTCTATTAGAATAATCTGGCTCCTTGAAACCAGATATCCCTGAATTAGGTCTATACTTCTCTATTAGAATAATCTGTCTTCTTGAAACCAGATATCCCTGAATTAGGTCTATACTTCTCTATTAGAATAATCTGTCTTCTTGAAACCAGATATCCCTGAATTAGGTCTATACTTCTCTATTAGAATAATCTGTCTTCTTGAAACCAGATATCCCTGAATTAGGTCTATACTTCTCTATTAGAATAATCTGGCTTCTTGAAACCAGATATCCCTGAATTAGGTCTATACTTCTCTATTAGAATAATCTGGCTCCTTGAAACCAATCCTACAAGGATGTGTCAGACTGGAAAAATCCTAGCATGTTTTCTTCTTCAGATTTAATTTCAATCACACATTCACTAATTTGTTGTCCGAAAATCCAACGTTGTCACGGAAACTGGAACACATGTAATGATTTCAGAGCAGAAAATAGATGACTATATCCCTTATTTATATTTGAACATTACATAAACATTACATAAGGCTCAGCATGGAGGTTGAATCAATGTGCAGTGGTGCTGATATGTTTGTCAGCTTCAGTGTGCTGCGATATCTTGGGAGATATCTCAAGGCGATAACAGCACAGAGGAGGAGAATGCTTCAGATCCAGAAACGTTGATTGCTATCAACGTATAATCACCCAGAGGAGATAAAGTCCATTCGGAGAGAGCACAATTCGAATTTCTTAGAGAGAGAGAGTGAGAGAGAGTGAGACAGAGAGAAAGCCTCCCCCACCTCTCTGTTGCCATCCATTTTTTACCGCAGTGGGTAGTCTTAAACACATCTACTTTGAATTAAAAGTATTAACCTCAAACACATGTCTATGGGCTTAGAAAACAGAAGAGACCTGTACCATGTGTCAAGGGGACAAGCGCGGCACGTCTCCCAGACGGTCCTACTAGGCTCACTCACACGCTGGTAGTCTTTGCCTGTGGATATTCTCTTGACCACACAGGGTGGGGCGTTGTAGGCCTGCAATATCCAGCGGTAGGCCTCCCTATCTTACCTATCCTAAACTGAGTTAGCAGTGGAGCCCTGAGCTTTGTCAACCCGGATCACCACTCTTGGTTCTCTCTGCTAGCCACAGAGGTTAGCTAACTCTTGGTAACTCTCTGCTAACCACGGAGGTTAGCTCACTCCTGGTCTATCTCTCTGCTAGCCACAGAGGATAGCTCACTCCTGGTCTATCTCTCTGCTAGTCACAGAGGTTAGCTCACTCCTGGTCTATCTCTCTGCTAGCCACAGAGGTAAGCTCACTATTGGTCTATCTCTCTGCTAGCCACAGATGTTAGCTCACTCTTGGTCTATCCCTGCTAGCCACAGAGGTTAGCTCACTATTGGTCTATCTCTCTGCTAGCCACAGAGGATAGCTCACTATTGGTCTATCTCTCTGCTAGCCACAGAGGATAGCTCACTCCTGGTCGATCTCTCTGCTAGCCACAGAGGATAGCTCACTCCTGTTCTATCTCTCTGCTAGCCACGGAGGATAGCTCACTCCTGGTCTATCTCTCTGCTAGCCACAGAGGATAGCTCACTCCTGGTCTATCTCTCTGCTAGCCACAGAGGTTAGCTCACTCTTGGTCTATCCCTGCTAGCCACAGAGGTTAGCTCACTATTGGTCTATCTCTCTGCTAGCCACAGATGTTAGCTCACTCTTGGTCTATCCCTGCTAGCCACAGAGGTTAGCTCACTCTTGGTCTATCCCTGCTAGCCACAGATGTTAGCTCACTATTGGTCTATCTCTCTGCTAGCCACAGATGTTAGCTCACTCTTGGTCTATCCCTGCTAGACACAGAGGTAAGCTCACTATTGGTCTATCTCTCTGCTAGCCACAGAGGATAGCTCACTCTTGGTCTATCCCTGCTAGCCACAGAGGATAGCTCACTCTTGGTCTATCTCTGCTAGCCACAGAGGATAGCTCACTCCTGGTCTATCTCTCTGCTAGCCACAGAGGTTAGCTCACTCCTGGTCTATCTCTCTGCTAGCCACAGAGGATAGCTCACTCTTGGTCTTTCCCTGCTAGCCACAGAGGATAGCTCACTCCTGGTCTATCTCTCTGCTAGCCACAGAGGATAGCTCACTCCTGGTCTATCTCTCTGCTAGCCACAGATGTTAGCTCACTCTTGGTCTATCCCTGCTAGACACAGAGGATAGCTCACTCCTGGTCTATCTCTCTGCTAGCCACAGAGGATAGCTCACTCCTGGTCTATCTCTCTTCTAGCCACAGATGTTAGCTCACTCTTGGTCTATCCCTGCTAGACACAGAGGATAGCTCACTCTTAGTCTATCCCTGCTAGACACAGAGGATAGCTCACTCTTAGTCTATCCCTGCTAGACACAGAGGATAGCTCACTCTTAGTCTATCCCTGCTAGATACAGAGGATAGCTCACTCTTGGTCTATCCCTGCTAGCCACAGAGGTTAGCTCACTCTTGCTCTATCCCTGCTAGACACAGAGGTTTGCTCACTCCTTCCTACAGTTTACACTTCACTGGTAGTTTGTGACGGTATACTACGTGTCATTGGGGGATATTTTCGTGCCCAACACATACGAGTATTCCAAATATTTATTTATAGTCCGCTCTGCGATATTTTGGTTTGGCCCGGCTCTTACTGCTTGTTATCTCACCATTCACATCCAAGTTCCCGGACATTTCTGGCCCTAGCCCTCACCCTCCGATCCAACAGGACCCAGACGTGCTCAATGGGATTGAGATCCGGGCTCTTCGCTGACACTGACATTCCTGTCTTGTAGGAAATCATGCACAGAACGAGCAGTATGGCTGGTGGCATTGTCATGCTGGAGGGTCATGTCAGGACGAGCCTGCAGGAAGGGTACCACATGAGGGAGGAGGATGTCTTTCCTGTAAAGCACAGCGTTGTGATTGCCTGCAATGACAACAAACTCAGTCCGATGATGTTGTGACACACCGCCCCAGACCATGACGGACCCTCCCCCTCCAAATCGATCCCGCTCCAGAGTACAGGCTTCGGTGTAACGCTCATTCCTTCGACGATAAACGCAAATCAAACCATCACCACTGGTGAGACAAAAGTGCAACTCGTCAGCGAAGAGCACTTTTCGCCAAGCCTGTCTGGTCCAGCGAGGGTGGGTTTGTGCCCATAGGCGAAGTTGTTGCCGATGATGTCTGGTGAGGACCGGCCTTACAACAGGCCTACAAGCCCTCAGTCCAGCCTCTCTAAGCCTATTGCGGACAGTCTGAGCACTGATGGAGGGATTGTGCGTTCCTGGTGTAACTCGGGCAGTTGTTGTTGCCACTGATGGAGGGATTGTGCGTTCCTGGTGTAACTCCGGCAGTTGTTGTTGCCATCCTGTACCTGTCCCACAGGTGTGATGTTCAGATGTACCAATCCTGTGCAGGTGTTGTTACACATGGTCTGCCACTGCAAGGACGATCAGCTGTCCGTCCTGTCTCCCTGTAGAGCTGTACGGACATTGCAATTTATTGCCACATCTGCAGTCCTAAGGCCTCATTGCAGCATGCCCAAGGCACGTTCACGCAGATGATTAGGGACCCTGGGCATCTTTCTTTTGGTGTTTTTCAGAGTTAGTAGAAAGGCCTCTTTAGCGTCCTATGTTTTCATAACTGTCACCTTAATTTCCTACCGTCTGTAAGCTGTTAGTATCTTAACGACCGTTCCACAGGTGTATATTCATTAATAGTTTATGGTTCATTGAACAAGCATGGGAAACAGTGTTCTAATCCATTACAATGAAGATCTGTGAAGTTATTTGGATTTTTACAAATTATCTTTGAAAGACAGGGTCCTGAAAAAGGGACGTTTCTTTTTTTTGCTGAGTTTACCTGAACCATGTCAGATATGAAGTTGAAATGTATTACATGTTGAGTTTGTATCCCATTATTACACTTGATATACATCACAGAAAACTGAAATAAAGCAAAACCATTTGACATAGAAACAGCATATTTTCTGCGATTTACAATAAATATTTTCGTTTAATTATGAAATTATGAAAAATAGTAATAACATTCCATCCATGAGGCCACTAGAGGGCGATGTTCTTATTTGACTGCAGGAAACGACTACATGGATACTTTGTGTGAGTACAATAATTAGAATGTATTTTAAGACAACAGCCATCAATAGCCTATATTGCAGCCTTTGCTTTCACTAGTAGCTAATCTAGCTTTACAGCGAAAACTACAATGCTACTAATTAAATGGATGTGAAAGAAGATTTACAATGCTTTCTGGGGGAGAGGACATTAGTAACTATTAACATGTGAGTGATGAAGAATGTAGGCATGCCCCAAGTAGCCCCCTATTCCCTATATAGTGAACTGCCGTTGATGAAGGCCCTTAAGACTCTGGAATAGGGTACCATTTGGGACACAGTCAATGTCTGCCTGGCTCTGGAGTGGAACATCTAAATGAAACGAAGAAGAAAATAAATAGTGGGGATGAAGGAGCAAACAGTTAAATGTCTGACATCTGCTTCCAGACTGATTTCCTCTTTCCAACAGCTCCATCAACAGTGCAGAACATGACTGCACCAGCATAAAAAAAAAAAGGCATTAAAGAAGAGATTTATTTATTTTTCTTCATGAAGACATTTTCAGTCAATGGAAAAATGGACTTAATGAGGGGACAAGTGAAGCACTACTAATTGCGTTTATAATGATTTATTTTAGAATAAACCAACATTTTTTTTTACATTTGAGTTATTTAGCAGATGCTCATATCCAGATTGATTTACAGTACATTGACTTATAGTACATTGACTTACAGTAGATTGACTTACAGTAGATTGACTTACAGTAGATTGATTTACAGTACATTGACTTATAGTACATTGACTTACAGTAGATTGACTTACAGTAGATTGATTTACAGTACATTGACTTATAGTACATTGACTTACAGTACATTGACTTACATTAGATTGACTTACAGTAGATTGACTTACAGTAGATTGATTTACAGTACATTGACTTATAGTACATTGACTTACAGTAGATTGACTTACAGTAGATTGATTTACAGTACATTGACTTACAGTACATTGACTTACAGTAGATTGACTTACAGTAGATTGACTTACAGTAGATTGATTTACAGTAGATTGATTTACAGTAGATTGACTTACAGTAGATTGATTTACAGTAGATTGATTTACAGTACATTGACTTATAGTAGATTGATTTACAGTACATTGACTTACATTAGATTGACTTACAGTAGATTGACTTACAGTAGATTGACTTACAGTAGATTGACTTACAGTAGATTGATTTACAGTAGATTGATTTACAGTAGATTGACATAATGACCATCCTATTCCCCCTGTAATAATATGCTTTGCTCACTCTCTCTGTGTGTGTGTGTATGTGTATGTGTGTGTGTGTGTGTGTGTGTGTGCGTGCGTGCGTGTGTGTGTGTGTGTGTGTGTGTGCGTGCGTGCGGGTGTGTAATGTCCTCTGGGCTATGGCTATTACAGTATCTCATTGGTTCATCCTCTAGTCGATGTTTTCATAGTCTATTTACAAGCCAACACATCCACTCAATTACACGTCATTTCATTGGATCTTAATATAGTAAATAGCAGTGTTAGGTTCTAAACATAGATTAGACAGGTCCGGGTCACACACAGCCCACCATCACACAGCAACACGCTAGTGACCTACACATAACACGAACAGATCGAGGCAAATCATGGCAAATATCTCAGTCATGTATTTCTGGGTAGGTAATCAACACATACACTAGACAAGCAGCAATCGTCAATGTGTCGCGCCCAGATTGTCTGAAAACAAAACATTATCTATTTGTCTCCTTCTGCTGATGAAGGAATATAAACATACTCGATCACGAGCACCAAAAGTTCAAGACGTAATGCAGTTTTTTCCAAACTAACACAGTAATTGATGTCTTTCGCATTAAATCAGGTCCTACAGAACCGAGTGAGTTGATAAGAGAGAAGGACTGAGGAGAGCGTACCAGAGGACATCCCAAATGCCAAACCATTCCCTATATAGTGCACTACCCCTATGGACTATGGTATAAAGTAAGTGTACTACCCCTATAGACCCTGGTCTAAAGTAGTCTACTACCCCTATAGACCCTGGTCTAAAGTAGTCTACTACCCCTATAGACCCTGGTCTAAAATAGTGTACTACCCCTATAGACCCTGGTCTAAAGTAGTGTACTACCCCTATAGTACCATGTCTAAAGTAGTGTACTACCCCTATAGACCCTGGTCTAAAGTAGTGTACTACCCCTATAGTACCATGTCTAAAGTAGTCTACTACCCCTATAGACCCTGGTCAGAAGTAGTGTACTACCCTATAGACCCGGGTCTAAAGTAGTGTACTACCCCTATAGTACCATGTCTAAAGTAGTCTACTACCCCTATAGACCCTGGTCAGAAGTAGTGTACTACCCTATAGACCCTGGTCAGAAGTAGTGTACTACCCCTATAGACCCTGGTCTAAAGTAGTGTACTACCCTTATAGTACCATGTCTAAAGTAGTCTACTACCCTTATAGACCCTGGTCAGAAGTAGTGTACTACCCTATAGACCCTGGTCAGAAGTAGTGTACTACCCTATAGACCCTGGTCTAAAGTAGTCTACTACCCCTATAGACCCTGGTCAGAAGTAGTGTACTACCCCTATAGACCCTGGTCAGAAGTAGTGTACTACCCCTATAGACCCTGGTCAGAAGTAGTGTACTACCCCTATAGACCCTGGTCAGAAGTAGTGTACTACCCCTATAGACCCTGGTCTAAAGCAGTGTACTACCCCTATAGACCCTGGTCTAAAGTAGTGTACTACCCCTATAGACCCTGGTCTAAAGTAGTGTACTACCCCTATAGACCCTGGTCAGAAGTAGTGTACTACCCTATAGACCCTGGTCAGAAGTAGTGTACTACCCCTATAGACCCTGGTCAGAAGTAGTGTACTACCCCTATAGACCCTGGTCTAAAGTAGTGTACTACCCTATAGTACCATGTCTAAAGTAGTGTACTACCCCTATAGACCCTGGTCAGAAGTAGTGTACTACCCCTATAGACCCTGGTCAGAAGTAGTGTACCACCCCTATAGAACCTGGTCTAAAGTAGTGTACTACCCTATAGACCCTGGTCTAAAGTAGTGTACTACCCCTATAGACCCTGGTCTAAAGTAGTGTACTACCCCTATAGACCCTGGTCTAAAGTAGTGTACTACCCCTATGGACCCTGGTCAGAAGTATTGTACTACCCCTATAGACCCTGGTCAGAAGTAGTGTACTACCCCTATAGACCCTGGTCTAAAGTAGTGTACTACCCCTATAGACCCTGGTCTAAAGTAGTGTACTACCCCTATAGACCCTGGTCTAAAGTAGTGTACTACCCCTATAGACCCTGGTCTAAAGTAGTGTACTACCCCTATAGACCCTGGTCTCAACTAGTGTACTACCCCTATAGACCCTGGTCTAAAGTAGTGTACTACCCCTATAGACCCTGGTCTAAAGTAGTGTACTACCCCTATAGACCCTGGTCTAAAGTAGTGTACTACCCCTATGGACCCTGGTCAGAAGTATTGTACTACCCCTATAGACCCTGGTCAGAAGTAGTGTACTACCCCTATAGACCCTGGTCTAAAGTAGTGTACTACCCCTATAGACCCTGGTCTAAAGTAGTGTACTACCCCTATAGACCCTGGTCTCAACTAGTGTACTACCCCTATAGACCCTGGTCAGAAGTAGTGTACTACCCCTATAGACCCTGGTCTAAAGTAGTGTACTACCCCTATAGACCCTGGTCTAAAGTAGTGTACTACCCCTATAGACCCTGGTCTCAACTAGTGTACTACCCCTATAGACCCTGGTCTAAAGTAGTGTACTACCCCTATAGACCCTGGTCTAAAGTAGTGTACTACCCCTATGGACCCTGGTCAGAAGTATTGTACTACCCCTATAGACCCTGGTCAGAAGTAGTGTACTACCCCTATAGACCCTGGTCTAAAGTAGTGTACTACCCCTATAGACCCTGGTCTAAAGTAGTGTACTACCCCTATAGACCCTGGTCTCAACTAGTGTACTACCCCTATAGACCCTGGTCTAAAGTAGTGTACTACCCCTATAGACCCTGGTCTAAAGTAGTGTACTACCCCTATAGACCCTGGTCTAAAGTAGTGTACTACCCCTATAGACCCTGGTCTCAACTAGTGTACTACCCCTATAGACCCTGGTCTAAAGTAGTGTACTACCCCTATAGACCCTGGTCTCAACTAGTGTACTACCCCTATAGACCCTGGTCTCAACTAGTGTACTACCCCTATAGACCCTGGTCTAAAGTAGTGTACTACCCCTATAGACCCTGGTCTCAACTAGTGTACTACCCCTATAGACCCTGGTCTAAAGTAGTGTACTACCCCTATAGACCCTGGTCAGAAGTAGTGTACTACCCCTATAGACCCTGGTCTCAACTAGTGTACTGTATAAGGAATAGGGAATATAATGTTATCTGAGATTCAACCCCGGAGTGGGAATTCTTATGTCTTGTAGCTCTTGACAGTTCCAATCCAGGATTTGTATCCCACTGTCCCCAGAGCCTTCGTCTAGCTACTCCACAATTGATGGTCTCACTGCCCGGCCTCGCCGCTAGCCTGGCGGGGGGAGCTGGATTTGGCACTTCATCTAATGCTTTACCAGAGAACACAGAAGCATGGCTAGGCTGGTCAACTCTTAAGGAGTGGTGCAGTCCCACTCCTCACATATTATTCATGTGTACTGGATGGGAAAGAGACCGAAATTAAAGATAGGAGGACAAATAGCAGTGGTCTGGCTCCAAACCCATGATGCAGCAGTACGTGTTCCAGAGGCAGCGGCTTAGACCGCTAGGCCACAGAATCCACTAGGCCACAGAATCCACTAGGCCACAGAATCCACTAGACCTCAGAATCCACTAGGCCACAGAATCTACTAGGCCACATAATCCACTAGGCCACATAATCCACTAGGCCACAGAATCCACTAGGCCACAGAATCCACTAGGCCACAGAATCCACTAGGCCACAGAATCCACTAGGCCACAGAATCCACTAAGCCACATAGTCCACTAGGCCACAGAATCCACTAGGCCACAGAATCCACTAGGCCACAGAATCCACTAGGCCACAGAATCCACTAGGCCACAGAATCCACTAGGCCACAGAATCCACTAGGCCACAGAATCCACTAGGCCACAGAATCCACTAGAACACAGAATCCACGAGAACACAGAATCCACTAAGCCACATAGTCCACTAGGCCACATAGTCCACTAGGCCACATAGTCCACTAGGCCACAGAATCCACTAGGCCACAGAATCCACTAGGCCACAGAATCCACTAGGCCACAGAATCCACTAGGCCACAGAATCCACTAGGCCACAGAATCCGCTAGGCCACAGAATCCGCTAGGCCACAGAATCCGCTAGGCCACAGAATCCGCTAGGCCACAGAATCCGCTAGGCCACAGAATCCGCTAGGCCACAGAATCCGCTAGGCCACAGAATCCGCTAGGCCACAGAATCCGCTAGGCCACAGAATCCGCTAGGCCACAGAATCCACTAGGCCACAGAATCCACTAGGCCACAGAATCCACTAGGCCACAGAATCCACTAGGCCACAGAATCCACTAGGCCACAGAATCCACTAGACCACAGAATCCACTAGAACACAGAATCCACGAGAACACAGAATCCACTAAGCCACATAGTCCACTAGGCCACAGAATCCACTAAGCCACATAGTCCACTAGGCCACAGAATCCACTAGGCCACAGAATCCACTAGGCCACAGAATCCACTAGGCCACAGAATCCACTAGGCCACAGAATCCACTAGGCCACAGAATCCACTAGGCCACAGAATCCACTAGGCCACAGAATCCACTAGGCCACAGAATCCACTAGGCCACAGAATCCACTAAGCCACATAGTCCACTAGGCCACAGAATCCACTAGGCCACAGAATCCACTAGGCCACAGAATCCACTAGGCCACAGAATCCGCTAGGCCACAGAATCCGCTAGGCCACAGAATCCGCTAGGCCACAGAATCCGCTAGGCCACAGAATCCGCTAGGCCACAGAATCCGCTAGGCCACAGAATCCGCTAGGCCACAGAATCCGCTAGGCCACAGAATCCACTAGGCCACAGAATCCACTAAGCCACAGAATCCACTAAGCCACAGAATCCACTAGGCCACATAATCCACTAGGCCACATAATCCACTAGGCCACAGAATCCACTAGGCCACAGAATCCACTAGGCCACAGAATCCGCTAGGCCACAGAATCCACTAGAACACAGAATCCACTAGAACACAGAATCCACTAGAACACAGAATCCACTAGAACACATAATCCACTAGGCCACATAATCCACTAGGCCACATAATCCACTAGGCCACAGAATCCACTAGGCCACAGAATCCACTAGGCCACAGAATCCACTAGACCACAGAATCCACTAGGCCACAGAATCCGCTAGAACACAGAATCCACTAGGCCACAGAATCCACTAGGCCACAGAATCCACTAGGCCACAGAATCCACTAGGCCACAGAATCCACTAGGCCACAGAATCCACTAGGCCACAGAATCCACTAGAACACAGAATCCACTAGAACACAGAATCCACTAAGCCACATAGTCCATTAAGCCACATAGTCCATTAAGCCACAGAATCCACTAGGCCACAGAATCCACTAGGCCACAGAATCCACTAGGCCACAGAATCCACTAGGCCACAGAATCCACTAGGCCACATAATCCACTAGGCCACATAATCCACTAGGCCACAGAATCCACTAGGCCACAGAATCCACTAGGCCACAGAATCCACTAAGCTGCATAATCCACTAGGCCACATAATCCACTAGACCTCAGAATCCACTAGACCACAGAATCCACTAGGCCACAGATTATTCACTAGACCACAGAATCCACATAATCCACTAGACCTCAGAATCCACTAGGCCACATAATCCACTAAGCCACAGAATCCACTAGGCCACAGAATCCACAGAATCCACTAGACCACAGAATCCACTAGGCCACATAATCCACTAGGCCACAGAATCCACTAAGTCACAGAATCCACAGAATCCACTAGGCCACAGAATCCACAGAATCCACTAGGCCACAGAATCCACTAAGCCACAGAATCCACAGAATCCACTAGGCCACAGAATCCACTAGGCCACAGAATCCACATAATCCACTAGGCCACAGAATCCACAGAATCCACTAGGCACATAAGCCCAATACAATAGGTGTAGACCTTACTGTGAAATAATTACTTATTATTACGAGACCCATTACGAGACCCATAGACAGCGCAGTTTAAAAAAATACGGATGAGAGTACGAATACGGATGAGAATATGTATTGTTGACTGATCAATACAAATGCCTATATAGGGGGTAGGATGCATTGGCCCTGGTCAAAAGAAGTGCACTATAATAGGGGATAGGATGCATTGGCCCTGGTCAAAAGTAGTGCACTATAATAGGGGATAGGATGCATTGGTCCTGGTCAAAAGTAGTGCACTATATAGGGGGTAGGATGCATTGGCCCTGGGCAAAAGTAGTGCACTGTATAGATGCATTGGCCCTGGTCAAAAGTAGTGCACTATCTAGGGGGTAGGGAGATATTTTGGGAGGCCGGCAAATATCACATTTCCTTTTAATTTCAACGTGCAGCTATTTGAAATTCTCCCCACATGTTTATCTCATCGCCACCATCCAGCTGCAGTGGAGATTTGGGTGGGAATGTGAAGGTGCCTGGAGTAGACAAGAGTTATTAACGAGATGCATATCTTATGGTCTGATTAGCAGCCGTGATATGTTGCATTAAAACTGGAACAAATCAAGTGGGAGTCTTTCTGGTGTTCCATTGAATATTAATTAAGGCAATTAACGGAGATAAATTGCCATTTAGAATGTAATTGGTAGAGAGATGTCATTGGCAGATTAGACAGAGGCAGGCCAGACAGATGCAGGCCAGACAGATGCAGGCCGGACAGAGGCAGGCCGGACAGAGGCAGGCAGGACAGAGGCAGACAGAACAGAGGCAGGCCAGACAGAGGCAGGCAGGACAGAGGCAGACAGGACAGAGGCAGACAGGACAGAGGCAGGCAGGACAGAGGCAGACAGGACAGAGGCAGGCAGGACAGAGGCAGGCAGGACAGAGGCAGGCAGGACAGAGGCAGACAGGACAGAGGCAGACAGGACAGAGGCAGGCCAGACAGAGGCAGGCAGGACAGAGGCAGGCAGGACAGAGGCAGGCCGGACAGAGGCAGGCCAGACAGAGGCAGGCCAGACAGAGGCAGGCCAGACAGAGGCAGGCCAGACAGATGCAGGCCGGACAGAGGCAGGCCGGACAGAGGTAGGCCAGACAGAGGCAGGCAGGACAGAGGTAGGCCAGACAGAGGTAGGCCAGACAGATGCAAACAGAGGCAGGCCAGACAGATGCAGGCCAGACAGAGGCAGGCCAGACATATGCAGGCCAGACAGAGGTAGGCCAGACAGAGGCAGGCAGGACAGATGCAGGCCAGACAGATGCAGGCAGGACAGAGGTAGGCCAGACAGATGCAGACAGAGGCAGGCCAGACAGTCCTCCTGTACTTCACTCTACTACTATATGATCGGGCTTCTCTTTTAACTCTACTGGACTTCATCAACCCACCATAATTCAACCCCAAACACGGTTTTAAAGAAACCAGTCATTAACCATGCGCCTAACAACCGTTTTAAAATGCTGCTCAGAAAGACGTATGAACAGTAGGACAAGGGTTGAATAGGGTCATGGATAATTAAAAAACGAAATAATAAGCAATTCAACAAAATACTGAAACAAATTGCTCTTTCAGTGATAACCTAACAAGTTGCAAATTACAGTTGAAATTATTATTTCTGCCCAATTGTCTCAACTGGTGGCTTCCGAGTGGCACAGTGGTCTAATGCGCTGCATCTCAGTGCAAGAGACGCCATTACAGTCCCTGGTTCAAATCCAGGCTGTATCACATCCGGACGTGATTGGGAGTCCCATAGGTTGGGACACAATTGGCTCAGCATTGTCAGGGGTAGGCCACCATTGTAAATAAGAATTTGTTCTTAACTGACTTGCCTAGTTAAAGATATATATAATTGAAAAAATATCTAGGAATACATTTTAAGATATATAAAAAATAAAAAAAACCTTCCTCAGGATAAGAGTTTACGTGTTTTGTACATGAGTTGAAAAGATAATAAAAAGAATGAGACATTAATCAAATGACTTTTACTAATGACTGTTCTTCTAAAAACATTTAGAAGAAGAGAAAACCCATAACATGCAGAGAATAAGTTCAGACCATAGTTTCTACCCGGTTGTCTGTAGGAGACAGCAGCAGGGGACCTGGGGCTGCCACACCAGAAACAGTTCAGACCATAGTTTCTACCCGGTTGTCTCTAGGAGACAGCAGCAGGGGACCTGGGGCTGCCACACCAGAAACAGTTCAGACCATAGTTTCTACCCGGTTGTCTCTAGGAGACAGCAGCAGGGGACCTGGGGCTGCCACACCAGAAACAGTTCAGACCATAGTTTCTACCCGGTTGTCTCTAGGAGACAGCAGCAGGGGACCTGGGGCTGCCACACCAGAAACAGTTCAGACCATAGTTTCTACCCGGTTGTCTCTAGGAGACAGCAGCAGGGGGCCTGGGGCTGCCACACCAGAAACAGTTCAGACCTGAGTTTCTACCCGGTTGTCTCTAGGAGACAGCAGCAGGGGGCCTGGGGCTGCCACACCAGAAACAGTTCAGACCATAGTTTCTACCCGGTTGTCTCTAGGAGACAGCAGCAGGGGGCCTGGGGCTGCCACACCAGAAACAGTTCAGACTATAGTTTCTACCCGGTTGTCTCTAGGAGACAGCAGCAGGGGGCCTGGGTCTGCCACACCAGAAACAGTTCAGACCATAGTTTCTACCCGGTTGTCTATAAGAGACAGCAGCAGGGGGCTTGGGGCTGCCACACCAGAAACAGTTCAGACCATAGTTTCTACCCGGTTGTCTCTAGGAGACAGCAGCAGGGGGCCTGGGGCTGCCACACCAGAAACAGTTCAGACCATAGTTTCTACCCGGTTGTCTCTAGGAGACAGCAGCAGGGGGCCTGGGGCTGCCACACCAGAAACAGTTCAGACCATAGTTTCTACCCGGTTGTCTCTAGGAGACAGCAGCAGGGGGCCTGGGGCTGCCACACCAGAAACAGTTCAGACTATAGTTTCTACCCGGTTGTCTCTAGGGGACAGCAGCAGGGGACCTGGGGCTGCCACACCAGAAACAGTTCCCTTGTAGAGGATAAATGTTCTTGCTAATTACAACCTCATGTAAATGTCATTCCAGGTGACTATCTTATGAAGCTGGTTGAGAGAATACCAAGAGTGTGCAAAGCTGTCATTAAGGCAAAGGGTGGCTTCTTTGAAGAATTTCATATATAAAATAATTTTTGATTTGTTTAACACTTTTTTTGTTACTACCTGATTCCATATGTGTTATTTCATAGTTTTGATGTATTCACTATTATTCTAAAATAATCCCCCCAAAAACTTGAATGATAATGTGTAGGTGTGTCCAAGCTTTTGACTGGTACTGTACCTATTTTTTTTGTAAATATATGTTATTATATTATTGTCCCCCTACCACTTCCACCCCTCCCCTAATTGGAGTAAACTAATGGACAACAACTCTTAGGCTTCTTCTTCCAGCTTATACATACTATATATACATTTTACAGACACAGTATATTTTACAACAGTTGTATTTTGTTCGTTTTAAGTCCCACCCTTCAGCTCCATTCAACCCCTCCCATCTATCTCTGAACACAATCGATATTGGATTTCTATTTGCCATATATTCTTCAACTGTGCTGTGATGTTTCACAAAAGTTCTGAACCTTTATATTCTCATAGATTCTACATATTGTAATTTTTTTTTTTTTAAACGTTATTTTGCTACGAGTACTATTATATTATTAATCGACTGACTGTGCCTTTTTTAAATCACCCGGCTAAGGCTGAGACATCATGGTCAGTGACTAAAGGTTATGGCCTAAGGCTCAGGACCAGATCATCGATTTGTGTGGGGTCCTGTGTGGCTTAGTTGGACGGGCATGGCGCTTTAAAAAGCCAGGGTTGTGGGATGGATTTTCACATGGAAAAGTATAAAAATGTAAATTCCTCTGGATAGGAGTGTCTGCTAAATGGCTAAAATGTCAGTTTGTGGATGAGATTAGAGCCAGTAAGTGTATAACACAATATGAATAAGATAACTACAGTATTAGAGCGAATGCATTTAACCTGACTCTGCCTGACTGCGCTATCAGGTTCGACAGCGCCTTCGGGAAAGTATTCACACCCCTTGACTTTTTCCACATTTTTTACGTCACAGTCATATTCTAAAATCAGCCTTATTCTGCTGTAGAGGAAACATTCCTTGGAGTTGCCAGCCTCAGAAAATTGCAGCCCAAATCAATGCTTCACAGAGTTCAGGTAACTGACACGTTTCAACTGTTCAGAGGAGACTGTGTGAATCAGGCCTTCATGGTTCAATTGTTTCAAAGAAACCACAACTAAAGGACACCAATAATAAGAAAAGGACACCAAACTGATTCCTGGATAAACCACTACTAAAGGACACCAATAATAAGAAAAGGACACCAAACTGATTCCTGGATAAACAACTACTAAAGGACACCAATAAGAAGAAGAGACTTGCTTGGGCCAAGAAACACGAGCAATGGACATTAGACGGGTGGAAATCGGTCTTTTGTCGGTCTTAAATCTGAAATTATCCAAATTTCAGATTTTGGCTCCAACCAGTGTGTCTTTGTGAGATGCAGAGTAGGTGAACGGATGATCTCCGCATGTGTGGTTCCCACCGTGAAGCATGGAGGAGGAGGTGTGATGGTGTGGGGGTGCTTTACTGGTGACACTGTCAGTGAATTATTTACAATTCAAGGCACACTTAACCAGCATGGCTACCACAGCATTCTGCAGTGATACACCATCCCATCTGGTTTGCGCTTAGTAGGACTATCATTTGTTTTAAACAGGACAATGACCCAAAACTTACCTCCAGGCTGTGTAAGGGCTATTTAACCAAGAAGGAGAGTGATGGAGTGCTGCATCAGATGACCTGACCTCCATAATCACCCGACCTTAACGTAATTGAGATGGTTTGGGATGAGTTGGACCACAGAGTGAAGGAAAAGCAGCCAAGAAGTACTCAGCATATGCTCCTTCAAGACTGTTGGAAAAGCATTCCTCATGAAGCTGGTTGAGAGAATGCCAAGAGTGTGCAAAGCTGTCATCAAGGCAACTGGTGGCTACTTTGAAGAATCTCAAATATAACATTTATCTTGATTTGCTTAACACTTTTTTTGGTTACTACATGATTCCATATGTGTTATTTCATAGTTTTGATATCTTCACTCTTATTCTACAATGTATAAGTCTAACGCTGATACAGTATATTGTTTTACATATGTATATTTACATAATTGTGGGTTTGGAAATGATGAAGACAATTACATTGATGGAAGCCACAATCTATCGGCAATATTAAAGCTGATGTACCCAGAGAAAAATATATAACGATAATTAAATCAAATTGATCTGATCCTGAGCCTTAGGCCATAACCCTTAGACAGCTGACCACGATTCCTCAGCCTCAGCCCCAGATCCCCAATCCCATAGCCCATAGCTCATAGCCCAGATCCCCAATCCCATGGCCCATAGCCCAGATCCCCAATCTCATAGCCCATAGCCCATAGCCCATACCCCAGATCCCCAATCTCATAGCCCATAGCCCATAGCCCAGATCCCCAATCCCATAGCCCATAGCCCAGATCCCCAATCCCATAGCCCATATCCCAGATCCCCAATCCCATAGCCCATAGCCCATAGCCCAGATCCCCAATCCCATTGCCCATAGCTCAGAGCCCAGATCCCCAATCCCATTGCCCATAGCTCAGAGCCCAGATCCCCAATCCCATAGCCCATAGCCCAGATCCCCAATCCCATAGCCCATAGCCCAGATCCCCAATCCCATTGCCCATAGCCCATAGCCCAGATCCCCAATCCCATTGCCCATAGCCCAGAGCCCAGATCCCCAATCCCATAGCCCAGATCCCCAATCCCATAGCCCCAGATCCCCAATCCCATAGCCCAATCCCATAGCCCAGATCCCCAATCCCATAGCACATAGCCCAGATCCCCAATCCCATTGCCAATAGCCCATAGCCCAGATCCCCAATCTCATTTCCCATAGCCCAGATCCCCAATCCCATAGCCCCAGATCCCCAATCCCATAACCCATAGCCCATAGCCCAGATCCCCAATCCCATAGCCCCAGATCCCCAATCCCATAACCCATAGCCCATAGCCCAGATCCCCAATCCCATAGCCCTTGGCCCATAGCACAGATCCCCAATCCCATAGCCCAGATCCCCAATCCCATTGCCCATAGCTCAGAGCCCAGATCCCGTGTAGCAGCACTTTCTAACTCAAATAAAGCAATTGATCTCCAACGACCTCTGCAGCAGAGTCACAGTGAATCACACTGAATGGTGTAGATCTCAACGTGTCTAATTCCGAGAGATCAGACCAGACAACAACAGCACCGTAGCTACCAAGAGGAGGGTTTTAATGAGCCGCTAAATGACGAACAGCACCGTAGCTACCAAGAGGAGGGCTTTAACGAGCCGCTAAATGACGAACAGCGCCGTAGCTACCAAGAGGAGGGCTTTAACGAGCCGCTAAATGACGAACAGCGCCGTAGCTACCAAGAGGAGGGCTTTAACGAGCCGCTAAATGACGAACAGCGCCGTAGCTAACAAGAGGAGGGCTTTAATGAGCCGCTAAATGACGAACAGCGCCGTAGCTACCAAGAGGAGGGCTTTAACGAGCCGCTAAATGACGAACAGCGCCGTAGCTACCAAGAGGAGGGCTTTAATGAGCCGCTAAATGACGAACAGCTCCGTAGCTACCAAGAGGAGGTCTTTAATGAGCCGCTAAATGACGAACAACGCCGTAGCTACCAAGAGGGCTTTAACGAGCCGCTAAATGACGAACAGCACCGTAGCTACCAAGAGGAGGGCTTTAACGAGCCGCTAAATGACGAACAGCGCCGTAGCTACCAAGAGGAGGGCTTTAACGAGCCGCTAAATGACGAACAGCACCGTAGCTACCAAGAGGAGGGCTTTAACGAGCCGCTAAATGACGAACAGCACCGTAGCTACCAAGAGGAGGGCTTTAACGAGCCGCTAAATGACGAACAGCGCCGTAGCTACCAAGAGGAGGATTTAATGAGCCTCTAAATGACGCCCAAGCCACAGAGACAGAGCGAGTAGTTGATACCTACTGATTACACTTATTGTTTCGTATTCTGAAAACGTTAAGGCTCTGGGGGAATGCAGAATGGCTTCACGGTGGTTGATTACATAGAAATCCCTTGTTAAGAGTCTTTTGGCAGGCAACGAAGTGAGACGTCTCAAAACATGCCATTCATTTCAAAGCCCTGGCGTAATGCCGAGGCAGTCGTCATGTCATAGTCGAGGGCCACAAGGCCTCTTCTTTATTTCTGCAAAATAGTTTCTGCATCTGTCTTCAGATCAGTAATGGTTGGGTTTCAGACTCTCCTATAGTCTGAAACTGTGTTTTTCTAGGAGGAATCTGACAGTAAGAAATGAATATGGTAATACAACAAAAGCTTTCCGAAATGTCCCTGGATATTTCGTTTTTGTTTATGCCCCTGGAAAGGCAGACATAACGTACTTTCACAGAAACATTTAAATTATTGAACAAGTGACACCACACTTATAGTGCGTAACCCATTATCATCACTCAGTACCCTCTGTGTACATGGAACAACAACGTAGAACTCTGAGGCTTAATCATCACATTGTATTCTCACAGACAGCAGAACGCTGAGGCTTAATCATCACATTGTATTCTCACAGACAGCAGAACTCTGAGACTTAATCATCACATTGTATTCTCACAGACAGCAGAACTCTGAGGCTTAATCATCACATTGTATTCTCACAGACAGTAGAACTCTGAGCCTTAATCATCACATTGTATTCTCACAGACAGCAGAACTCTGAGGCTTAATCATCACATTGTTTCTCACAGACAGCAGAACTCTGAGGCTTAATCATCACATTGTTTCTCACAGACAGCAGAACTCTGAGGCTTAATCATCACATTGTATTCTCACAAACAGCAGAACTCTGAGGCTTAATCATCACATTTTACTGTCACAGACAGCAGAACTCTGAGCCTTAATCATCACATTTTACTGTCACAGACAGCAGAACTCTGAGCCTTAATCATCACACTGTATTCTCACAGACAGCAGAACTCTGAGGCTTAATCATCACATTGTATTCTCACAGACAGCAGAACTCTGAGCCTTAATCATCACACTGTATTCTCACAGACAGCAGAACTCTGAGGCTTAATCATCACATTGTATTCTCACAGACAGCAGAATTATGAGGCTTAATCATCACATTGTATTCTCACAGACAGCAGAACTCTGAGGCTTAATCATCACATTTTACTGTCACAGACAGACAGCAGTAGGGAAAGGGTAAAAGACATGGGCATGTAAACTCCACTCTCTCTCACCCAGCTATAATTAAATCAGCCGTGAGTATGCCGTCTGTCAGACGTTTGCATTGAGGGGGCTTCTACAGCCCAAATGGCACACTATTACCAACATACATTCTTGGCCAAAAGTTTTGAGAATGACACAAATATTAATTTTCACAAAGTCTGCTGCCTCAGTTTGTATGATAGCAATTTGCATATACTCCAGAATGGTATGACGAGTGATCAGATGAATTGCAATTAATTGCAAAGTCCCTCTTTGCCATGCAAATGAACTGAATCCCCCCAAAACTTATCCACTGTATTTCAGCACTGCCACAAAAGGACCAGCTGACATCATGTCATTGATTCTCTCGTTAACACTGGTGTGAGTGTTGACGAGGACAAGGCTGGAGATCACTCTGTCATGCTGATTGAGTTCGAATAAAAGACTGGAAGCTTCAAAAGGAGGGTGGTGCTTGGATTCATTATTCTTCCTCTGTCAACCATGATTACCTGCAAGGAAACACGTGCCGTCATCATTGCTTTGCACAAAAAGGGCTTCACAGGCAAGGATATTGCTGCCAGTAAGATTGCACCTAAATCAACCATTTATCGGATCATCACGAAGTTCAAGGAGAGGGGTTCAATTGTTGTGAAGAAGGCTTTAGGGCGCCCAAGAAAGTCCAGCAAGCGCCAGGACCGTCTCCTAAAGTTGATTCAGCTGCGGGATCGGGGCACCACCAGCACAGAGCTTTCTCAGGAATGGCAGCAGGCAGGTGTGAGTGCATCTGCAAGCACAGTAAGGCGAAGACTTTTGGAGGATGGCCTGGTGTCAAGAAGGGCAGCAAAGAAGCCACTTCTCTCCAGGATAAACATCAGGGACAGACTGATATTCTGCAAAAGGTACAGGGATTGGACTGCTGAGGACTGGGGTAAAGTCATTTTCTCTGATGAATCCCCTTTCCGATTGTTTGGGGCATCCGGAAAAAAGCTTGTCCGGAGAAGACAAGGTGAGCGCTACCATCAGTCCTGTGTCATGCCAACAGTAAAGCATCCTGAGACCATTCATGTGTGTGGTTGCTTCTCAGCCAAGGGAGTGGGCTCACTCACAATTTTGCCTGAAAACAAAGCCATTAATAAAGAATGGTACCAACACATTCTCCGAGAGCAACTTCTCCCAACCATCCAGGAACAGTTTGGTGACGAACAATGCCTTTTCCAGCATGATGGAGCGCCTTGCCATAAGGCAAAAGTGATAACTAAGTGGCTCGGGCAACAACCATGACCAGGAAACTCCCCAGACCTTAATCCCATTGAGAACCTGTGATCCGTCCTCAAGAGGCGGGTGAACAAACAAAAACCCACAAATTCTGACAAACTCCAAGCATTGATTATGCAAGAATGGGCTGCCATCAGTCAGGATGTGGCCCAGAAGTTGATTGACAGCATGCCAGGGCGGATTGCAGAGGTCTTGAAAAAGAATGGTCAACACTGCAAATATTGACTCTTTGCATCAACTTCATGTAATTGTCAATAAAAGCCCTTGGCTCTTATGAAATGATTGTAATTATACTTCAGTATTCCATAGTAACATCTGCCAAAAATATCTAAAGACACTGAAGCAGCAAACTTTGTGGAAATTAATAGTTGTGTCATTATCAAAACTTTAGGCCACGACTGTAGTGCACTACTTTTGACTAGAACCCATTGGGCCCTGTTTAAAAGTAGTGCACTACTTTTGACTAGAACCCATTGTTCCTTGTTTAAAAGTAGTGCACTACATCAGGAATATGCTGCCATTTGAGAGGCAGGCTAGGCTACACTGAAGGCCATCGTGGCTGATTCAGGTTATGGGCCCTATCCTAAAGATCCTACGATCTCGTGAACTGGCTGTGTTAACTAGTCGGACCTGCCTTTCTGTCTGGCTGTGTTAACTAGTCTGACCTGCCTGTCTGGCTGTGGTAACTAGTCTGACCTGCCTGCCTGGCTGTGTTAACTAGTCAGACCTGCCTGCCTGGCTGTGTGAACTAGTCAGACCTGCCTGCCTGGCTGTGTGAACTAGTCAGACCTGCCTGCCTGGCTGTGTTAACTAGTCAGACCAGCCTGTCTGGCTGTGTTAACTAGTCAGACCTGCCTGCCTGGCTGTGTTAACTAGTCAGACCTGCCTGCCTGGCTGTGTTAACTAGTCAGACCTGCCTGCCTGTCTGGCTGTGTTAACTAGTCAGACCAGCCTGCCTGGCTGTGTTAACTAGTCAGACCTGCCTGCCTGGCTGTGTTAACTAGTCAGACCTACCTCTCTGTATGGCTGTGTTAACTAGTCTGACCTGCCTGGCTGGCTATGTTAACTAGTCTGACCTGCCTGCCTGGCTGTGTTAACTAGTCAGACCTGCCTGTCTGGCTGTGTTAACTAGTCAGACCAGCCTGCCTGGCTGTGTTAACTAGTCAGACCTGCCTGCCTGGCTGTGTTAACTAGTCAGACCTGCCTGTCTGGCTGTGTTAACTAGTCTGACCTGCCTGCCTGGCTGTGTTAACTAGTCTGACCTACCTGCCTGGCTGTGTTAACTAGTCAGACCTGCCTGCCTGGCTGTGTTAACTAGTCTGACCTGCCTGCCTGGCTGTGTTAACTAGTCTGACCTGCCTGTCTGGCTGTGTTAACTAGTCAGACCTGCCTGCCTGTCTGGCTGTGTTAACTAGTCAGACCAGCCTGCCTGGCTGTGTTAACTAGTCAGACCTGCCTGCCTGGCTGTGTTAACTAGTCAGACCTGCCTGCCTGGCTGTGTTAACTAGTCTGACCTGCCTGTCTGGTTGTGTGAACTAGTCAGACCTGCCTGTCTGGCTGTGTTTACTAGTCAGACCTGCCTGCCTGGCTGTGTTAACTAGTCAGACCTGCCTGCCTGGCTGTGTTAACTAGTCAGACCTGCCTGTCTGGCTGTGTTAACTAGTCTGACCTGCCTGTCTGGTTGTGTGAACTAGTCAGACCTGCCTGTCTGGCTGTGTGAACTAGTCAGACCTGCCTGCCTGGCTGTGTTAACTAGTCAGACCTGCCTTTCTGTCTGGCTGTGTTAACTAGTCTGACCTGCCTGCCTGGCTGTGTGAACTAGTCAGACCTGCCTGTCTGGCTGTGTTAACTAGTCAGACCTGCCTGCCTGGCTGTGTGAACTAGTCAGACCTGCCTGCCTGGCTGTGTGAACTAGTCAGACCTGCCTGCCTGGCTGTGTTAACTAGTCAGACCTGCCTGTCTGGCTGTGTTAACTAGTCAGACCTGCCTGTCTGGCTGTGTTAACTAGTCAGACCTGCCTGCCTGCCTGGCTGTGTTAACTAGTCAGACCTGCCTGCCTGGCTGTGTTAACTAGTCAGACCTGCCTGCCTGCCTGGCTGTGTTAACTAGTCAGACCAGCCTGCCTGGCTGTGTTAACTAGTCAGACCTGCCTGCCTGCCTGCCTGGCTGTGTTAACTAGTCAGACCTGCCTGCCTGGCTGTGTTAACTAGTCAGACCTGCCTGCCTGCCTGCCTGGCTGTGTTAACTAGTCAGACCTGCCTGCCTGGCTGTGTTAACTAGTCAGACCTGCCTGCCTGCCTGCCTGGCTGGCTGTGTTAACTAGTCAGACCTGCCTGCCTGGCTGTGAGAACTAGTCTGACCTGCCTGCCTGGCTGTGTTAACTAGTCAGACCTGCTTGTCTGGCTGTGTTAACTAGTCAGACCTGCCTGACTGCCTGCCTGGCTGTGTTAACTAGTCAGACCTGCCTGCCTGCCTGGCTGTGAGAACTAGTCAGACCTGCCTGCCTGCCTGGCTGTGTTAACTAGTCAGACCTGCCTGCCTGGCTGTGTTAACTAGTCTGACCTGCTTCTCTGTCTGGCTGTGTTAACTAGTCTGACCTGCTTATCTGTCTGGCTGTGTTAACTAGTCAGACCTGCCTGCCTGGCTGTGTTAACTAGTCAGACCTGCCTGTCTGGCTGTGTGAACTAGTCAGACCTGCCTGTCTGGCTGTTTGAACTCGTCTGGATAATTCATAGTCCCTTGGAGACCATCCTGGCTGATGGTTATTGAGCTAGGCCTCATCGACCTCCCTCTGTCTGTATCCTAAATGACACCCTATGCCCTATATGGTGCACTAGTTTTTAACCAGAGCCCTATGAGGGGGAATTGGATCCCATTGAATGATCCATAATTCCACAGAGGTACCGGTGTGTATGGCACTGTGGCGGCACTGGGGCGGCGGAGTCAAACATAGTGAGGTAATGGGGTCACCGCCGACACGGAGGAAAAGACAGACAACAGGCCTGCTGGGTAGTTAGCAGAGGGGGCTAACTATGATTGACAGCCCTGCTGTAGCCGTTATGTAACTAGCCCCCACTAGGTACTGTAGATATTCTTTGTAATGGCGTTTAAACAGCAGGGCTTTCTAACCCTATTCCTAGAGGAAAACCCTACTGGAGGTTTTCACTCCGTCCCCAATGGTAACGAACCTGATTCAGCTAATCCACCAGCTAATTATTTGGAGCTGAATGTGATACGTTTATCTTAGTTGAGTACAATGACAGGAAGTCTCTCTGGATAAGAGTTTGCTAAATGACTACCATTTTTATATATATATTTATATATATATATATATATATTGCAAAGAAAAGGAAGTATAATTTTGCAGGATATCTTGTATTTATATGTTAGCATTCCCAGTATACAGAAATGGAAACGCAGAACTAATTACAAAGCTCGGGGAAGTGCTGTTTGGCATGCAGCTGTTGAGCTGGCATATTCTACTGCCTGCCACATCTATGTTCTTTACTTGTACCTGGCTGCCAGAGAAAAGTAGCTTATTGAACATTACAGAGATATAGTCCCGCTGTCTTGGAGCTTTGATCTGAGTCCCAAATGACACCCTATTCCATATATGGTCCACTACTGTTGACCAGAGCCCTATTCCCTATATGGTCCACTACTGTTGACCAGAGCCCTATTCCCTATATAGAACACTACTGTTGACCAGAGCCCTATTCCCTATATAGTACACTACTGTTGACTAGGGCCCTATATAGAACACTACTGTTGACCAGAGCCCTATTCCCTATATAGTACACTACTGTTGACCAGAGCCCTATTCCCTATATAGAACACTACTGTTGACCAGAGCCATATTCCCTATATAGAACACTACTGTTGACCAGGGCCCTATTCCCTATATGGTCCACTACTTTAGACCAGAGCCCTATTCCCTATATAGTACACTACTGTTGACTAGGGCCCTATATAGAACACTACTGTTAACCAGGGCCCTATTCCCTATATAGAACACTACTGTTGACCAGAGCCCTATTCCCTATATGGTCCACTACTTTAGACCAGGGCCCTATTCCCTATATGGTCCACTACTGTTGACCAGAGCCCTATTCCCTATATGGTACACTACTGTTGACCAGGGCCCTATTCCCTATATAGAACACTACTGTTGACCAGGGCCCTATTCCCTATATAGTGCACTACTTTAGACCAGGACCCTATTCCCTATATGGTCCACTACTGTTGACCAGGGCCCTATTCCCTATATAGAGGCACTACTGTTGACCAGGGCCCTATTCCCTATATAGAGGCACTACTGTTGACCAGGGCCCTATTCCCTATATAGAGGCACTACTGTTGACCAGGGCCCTATTCCCTATATAGAACACTACTGTTGACCAGAGCCCTATTCCCTATATAGAACACTACTGTTGACCAGAGCCCTATTCCCTATATAGAACACTACTGTTGACCAGAGCCCTATTCCCTATATAGTACACTACTGTTGACCAGAGCCCTATTCCCTATATAGAACACTACTGTTGACCAGGGCCCTATTCCCTATATAGAACACTACTGTTGACCAGGGCCCTATTCCCTATATAGAACACTACTGTTGACCAGAGCCCTATTCCCTATATAGAACACTACTGTTGACCAGAGCCCTATTCCCTATATAGAACACTACTGTTGACCAGAGCCCTATTCCCTATATAGAACACTACTGTTGACCAGGGCCCTATTCCCTATATAGAACACTACTGTTGACCAGGGCCCTATTCCCTATATAGTACACTACTGTTGACCAGGGCCCTATTCCCTATATGGTACACTACTGTAGACCAGTGCCCTATTCCCTATATAGAACACTACTGTTGACCAGAGCCCTATTCCCTATATAGAACACTACTGTTGACTAGGGCCCTATATAGAACACTACTGTTGACCAGAGCCCTATTCCCTATATAGTACACTACTGTTGACCAGAGCCCTATTCCCTATATAGAACACTACTGTTGACCAGAGCCCTATTCCCTATATAGAACACTACTGTTGACCAGAGCCCTATTCCCTATATAGAACACTACTGTTGACCAGAGCCCTATTCCCTATATGGTCCACTACTGTTGACCAGAGCCCTATTCCCTATATAGAACACTACTGTTGACCAGAGCCCTATTCCCTATATAGAACACTACTGTTGACCAGAGCCCTATTCCCTATATAGAACACTACTGTAGACCAGGGCCCTATTCCCTATATAATACTCTACTTTAGACCAGAGCCCTATTCCCTATATAGAACACTACTTTTGACCAGGGCCCTATTCCCTATATAATACTCTACTTTAGACCAGAGCCCTATTCCCTATATAGAACACTACTGTAGACCAGGGCCCTATTCCCTATATAGAACACTACTGTTGACCAGGGCCCTATTCCCTATATAGTGCACTACTGTAGACCAGAGCCCTATTCCCTATATAGAACACTACTGTAGACCAGGGCCCTATTCCCTATATAGAACACTACTGTTGACCAGGGCCCCATTCCCTATATGGTCCACTACTGTTGACCAGGGCCCTATTCCCTATATGGTACACTACTGTTGACCAGAGCCCTATTCCCTATATAGAACACTACTGTTGACCAGAGCCCTATTCCCTATATAGAACACTACTGTAGACCAGGGCCCTATTCCCTATATAGTGCACTACTGTTGACCAGGGCCCTATTCCCTATATAGTGCACTACTGTTGACCAGAGCCCTATTCCCTATATGGTCCACTACTGTTGACCAGAGCCCTATTCCCTATATAGAACACTACTGTTGACCAGAGCCCTATTCCCTATATAGAACACTACTGTTGACCAGGGCCCTATTCCCTATATAGAACACTATTGTTGACCAGGGCCCTATTCCCTATATAGTACACTACTGTTGACCAGAGCCCTATTCCCTATATAGAACACTACTGTTGACCAGAGCCCTATTCCCTATATAGAACACTACTGTTGACCAGAGCCCTATTCCCTATATGGTCCACTACTGTTGACCAGAGTCCTATAGAACCCTATTCCCTATATAGTGCACTACTGTTGACCAGAGCCCTATTCCCTATATAGAACACTACTGTTGACCAGAGCCCTATTCCCTATATAGAACACTACTGTTGACCAGAGCCCTATTCCCTATATAGAACACTACTGTTGACCAGAGCCCTATTCCCTATATAGAGGCACTACTGTTGACCAGAGCCCTATTCCCTATATAGAACACTACTGTTGACCAGGGCCCTATTCCCTATATAGAACACTACTGTTGACCAGGGCCCTATTCCCTATATGGTCAACTACTGTTGACCAGAGCCCTATTCCCTATATGGTACACTACTGTAGACCAGTGCCCTATTCCCTATATAGTACACTACTGTTAACCAGGGCCCTATTCCCTATATGGCCCACTACTGTAGACCAGAGCCCTATTCCCTATATGGTCCACTACTGTTGACCAGAGCCCTATTCCCTATATGGTCCACTACTGTTGACCAGGGTCCTATTCCCTATATGGTCCACTACTGTTGACCAGGGCCCTATTCCCTATATGGTACACTACTGTTGACCAGAGCCCTATTCCCTATATGGTCCACTACTGTTGACCAGGGCCCTATTCCCTATATAGAACACTACTGTTGACCAGAGCCCTATTCCCTATATGGTCCACTACTGTTGACCAGAGCCCTATTCCCTATATAGATGCACTACTGTTGACCAGAGCCCTATTCCCTATATAGAACACTACTGTTGACCAGAGCCCTATTCCCTATATAGAACACTACTGTTGACCAGGGCCCTATTCCCTATATGGTCCACTACTGTTGACCAGGGCCCTATTCCCTATATAGAACACTACTGTTGACCAGGGCCCTATTCCCTATATAGTGCAGTACTTTAGACCAGAGCCCTATGAGCCCTGGACAACAGTAGTGCACTACATTTTACAAAAAAATAAAAATAAATTTAGGGAATAGGGTGCCGTTTGAGACGTACCCCTAGGCTCTCTCTGTCTTCAGATCTGAAGCGGCTCGTCTCCCTCTCTGTAGTATTACATGCCTAGGGCCAGGTATCAGCAATGGAATGGGAATAAACCTCCATGAACATTAATCCCATTTAAAGTGATGCTCCTGGACTTTTGTATCATTTCAGCCAGTAGTTTTGGAAGTGGTGCTCACGAACCGAAACGGATCCCTGTTTTTACGTGTATGTATGTCATCCAATTGTGTACTACATCATCCAATTGTGTACTACGTCATCCAATTGTGTACTACGTCATCCAATTGTGTACTACAGTACCTTCAGCAAGTATTCATACTCCTTGACTTTTTCCACGTTGTTGTGTTACAGCCTACATTCAAAATGGATTCAATCTCACCCATCTACACACAATACTGTTAATGACAAGGTGGAAACATGTTTTTAAAAAAGTTTGCTAATAAATTGAACATGAAATACAGAAATATCTCATTTGTGGCTGTGAGTCTTTCTGGGTAAGTCTCTAAGAGCTGTGAGTCTTTCTGGGTAAGTCTCTAAGAGCTGTGAGTCTTTCTGGGTAAGTCTCTAAGAGCTGTGAGTCTCTCTGGGTCAGTCTCTAAGAGCTGTGAGTCTCTCTGGGTCAGTCTCTAAGAGCTGTGAGTCTCTCTGGGTCTCTAAGAGCTGTGAGTCTCTCTGGGTCAGTCTCTAAGAGCTGTGAGTCTCTCTGGGTCAGTCTCTAAGAGCTGTGAGTCTCTCTGGGTCTCTAAGAGCTGTGAGTCTCTCTGGGTCAGCCTCTAAGAGCTGTGAGTCTCTCTGGGTCAGCCTCTAAGAGCTGTGAGTCTCTCTGGGTCAGTCTCTAAGAGCTGTGAGTCTGGTAAGCAACTCCAGTGTAGATTTGAACTCGGTCTTCCTCTAGGATTTTGCCTGTGCTTAGCTCCATTCCGTTTCTTTTTTATCCTGAAAAACTCCCCAGTTCTTAACGATGACAAGCATACCGATAACATGATGCAGACACCACTATACTTGAAAATATGGAGAGTGTAACTCAGTAATGTGTTGTACTGGATTTACCACCAAACATAACCCGTTGTATTCATGACAAAAAGTATATTGCTTAGTGCCTTGTTACAAGTATTTGTATTCTGTACAGGCTTCCTTCTTTTCACGCTGTCATTTACGTTAGTATTGTGGAGTAACTACAATGTTGTTGATCTATCCTCAGTTTTCTCCTATCACAGCCAGTAAACTCTGTAACTGTTTTAAAGGTCACCATTGACCTCATGGTGAAATCCCTGAGTGGTTTCCTTCCTCTCCAGCTACTAAGTTAGGAAGGACGCCTGTATCTTTGTGGTGACTGTTGATGCACGATCCAAAGTGTAATTTATGACTTCCCGATGCTCAAAGGGATAGTCCACTATCTGCTTTTCATGTTTATTTTCACCCCATCTAACAATAGGTGCTCTCCTTTGCAAGGCATTGGAAAACCTCTCTGTTTTTTCTGGTTGAATCTGTGTTTTAAATGCAGTGCTCGACAGAGGGATCTTACAGAGAGATGTAGAGAGATGAGGTAGTCATTAAAAAAATCATGTTAAACACTATTATTCCACACAGAGTCTATGTGACTTATTATGTGAATTGATGTGAAGCACATTGTGAAGCACATTTTTACTCCTGCACTTATTTAGGCTTGCCATAATGAAGGGGTTGAATAGCTATTTACTAATTCCAGCTTTACATTTGTAATTAAATTTATAACAATTTCAAAAAACATAATTCCACTTTGACATTGTAGGGTACTGTGTGTAGGTCAGTGACAAAATGTGGGAAAATTAAATGACTACTGTCTGAAGGCACTGAAAGTATATGACTAAATAAAATCAAATTTCAAATCAAATGTGTTTATAAAGCCCTTTCTACATCAACCGATGTCAGAAAGTGCTGTACAGAAACCCAGCCTAAAACCCCAAACAGCAAGCAATACAGATGTCGAAGCACGGTGGCTAGGAAAAACTCCCTAGAAAGGCCAGAACCGAGGAAGAAACCTAGAGAGGAACCAGGCTATGAGGCTATGAGGGGTGGCCAGTCCTCTTCTGGCTGTGCCGGGAGGAGATTATAAACAAACATGGCCAAGATGTTGAAATATTCATAGATGACCAGCAGGGTCAAATAATAATAATCACAGTGTTTGTAGAGGGTGCAACAGGTCAGCAGCTCAGGAGTAAATGTCAGTTGGCTTTTCATAACCGATCATTCAGAGTATCTCTACCGCTCCTGCGGTCTCTAGAGAGTTGAAAACAGCAGGTCTGGGACAGGTAGCACGTCCTGTGAACAGGTCAGGGTTCCATAGCCACAGGCAGAACAGTTGAAACTGGAGCAGCAGCATGGCCAGGTGGACTGGGGACAGCAAGGAGTCATCATGCCAGGTAGTCCTGAGGCATGGTCCTAGGGCTCAGGTCCTCCGAGAGAGAGAAAGAGAGAGAGAAAGAGAGAAAAAGAGAGAGAAAAAGAGAATTAGAGAGAGCATACTAAAATTCACACAGGACACTGGATGAGACAGGAGAAATTCTCCAGAAATAACAGACTGACCCTAGCCCCCCGACACAAACTACTGCAGCATAAATACTGGAGGCTGAGACAGGAGGGGTCGGTAGACACTGTGGCCCTGTCTGACGATACCCCCGGACAGGGCCAAACAGGAAGGATATAAACCCCACCCACTTTGCCAAAGCACAGCCCCCGCACCACTAGAGGGATATCTTCAACCACCAACTTACCATCGTGAGACAAGGCCGAGTATAGCCCACAAAGATCTCCCCCACGGCACAAACCAAGGGGGGGGGGGGGGCAACCCAGACAAGAAGATCACGTCAGCGACACAACCCACTCAAGTGACGCACCCCTCCTAGGGACGGCATGGAAGAGCACCAGCAAGCCAGTGCCTCAGCCCACGTAATAGGGTTAGAGGCAGAGAATCCCTTTGGAGAGAGGGGAGTCTGAAGAGACTGACAGTATATGACTACTGTCTGAAAGCACTGCATGTCATCCATTGCGTGTGATACGTTACATCCCGCAGACATTACAATTTTTTTTTTTGCAATTCGGCATGTTAAATTACAAATCCAATTCGTGCAATATGTTAAGATACCGGACTTTCATCTTCATGAAAGGGATTCTATTCAGCTAACGGTCTCACTGATTTAAAAACTGCAGCTCAAATGCCATTCAATTTATATTGAGATGTTTTAATCAAGGCCCGATGGGCTCTGGTCAAAAGTAATGCACTATATAGGGAATAGGGTGCCATTTGGGATGTAAATCTGGAGCAGAGCTGGAAAAAGCTACAGAGAATGAGAGGAGAACATCTTGAAACACTTAGCAACAGTAGAGGAGGGATTAGTTACAGTAGAGGAGGAATTAGTTACACTAGAGGAGGGATTAGTTACAGTAGAGGAGGGATTAGTTACAGTAGAGGAGGGATTAGCAACAGTAGAGAAGGGATTAGTTACAGTAGAGGAGGGATTAGCTACATTAGAGCAGGGATTAGTTACAGTAGAGCAGGGATTAGCTACATTAGAGCAGGGATTAGTTACAGTAGAGGAGGGATTAGCTACAGTAGAGGAGGGATTAGCTACAGTAGAGGAGGGATTAGTTACAGTAGAGGAGGGATTAGTTACAGTAGAGGAGGGATTAGTTACAGTAGAGGAGGGATTAGCTAATGTAGAGGAGGGATTAGCTACAGTCGAGGAGGGATTAGTTACAATAGAGGAGGGATTAGTTACAGTAGAGGAGGGATTAGTTACAGTAGAGGAGGGGTTAGTTACAATAGAGGAGGGATTAGTTACAGTAGAGGAGGGATTAGTTACAGTAGAGGAGGGATTAGTTACAGTAGAGGAGGGATTAGCTAATGTAGAGGAGGGATTAGCTACAGTAGAGGAGGGATTAGTTACAATAGAGCAGGGATTAGTTACAGTAGAGCAGGGATTAGTTACAGTAGAGCAGGGATTAGTTACAGTAGAGGAGGGATTAGTTACAGTAGAGGAGGGATTAGTTACAGTAGAGGAGGGATTAGCTACTGTAGAGGAGGGATTAGTTACAGGAGATGAGGGATTAGTTACAGTAGAGGAGGGATTAGCTACAGTAGAGGAGGGATTAGCTACAGTAGAGGAGGGATTAGCTACAGGAGAGGAGGGATTAGTTACAGTAGAGGAGGGATTAGTTACAGTAGAGGAGGGATTAGTTACAGTAGAGGAGGGATTAGTTACTGTAAAGGAGGGATTAGTTACAATAGAGGAGGGATTAGTTACAATAGAGGAGGGATTAGCTACAGTAGAGGAGGGATTAGTTACAATAGAGGAGGGATTAGTTACTGTAGAGGAGGGATTCGTAACAATAGAGGAGGGATTAGTTACAATAGAGGAGGGATTAGTTACAATAGAGGAGGGATTAGTTGCAATAGAGGAGGGATTAGTTACAATAGAGGAGGGATTAGTTGCAATAGAGGAGGGATTAGTTACAGTAGTGAAGGAACTAGTTACAATAGAGGAGGGATTAGTTACTGTAGAGGAGGGATTAGTTACACTAGAGGAGGGATTAGTTACAGTAGAGGAGGGATTAGTTACAATAGAGGAGGATTAGTTACTGTAGAGGAGGGATTCGTAACAATAGAGGAGGGATTAGTTACAATAGAGGAGGGATTAGTTACAATAGAGGAGGGATTAGTTACAATTGAGGAGGAATTATCTTAAAATATATACATTTTTTACCTTTATTTAACTAGGAAAGTCCGTTAAGAACAAAGTCGTATTTACAATGACGGCGTAGCAAACGTGAAAAGGCCTCCTAATGGAATGGGGACTGGGATTAAAAATAAAAATAAATGAAATAAAATTACAGGACAAAACAAACATCACGTCAAGAGACAACACAACACTACATAAAGAGAGAGACAACACAACACTACATAAAAGAGAGACACCACAACACTACATAAAGAGAGACACCACAACACTACATAAAGAGAGACACCACAACACTACATAAAGAGAGACAACACAACACTACATATAGAGAGACACTACAACACTACATAAAGAGAGACAACACAACACTACATAAAGAGAGACCACAACACTACATAAAGAGAGAGAGACACCACAACACTACATAAAGAGAGAGACACAACAACACTACATAAAGAGAGAGACCACAACACTACATAAAGAGAGAGAGACACCACAACACTACATAAAGAGAGACACCACAACACTACATAAAGAGAGACACCACAACACTACATAGAGAGAGACACCACAACACTACATAAAGAGAGAGAGACACCACAACACTACATAAAGAGAGACACCACAACACTACATAAAGAGAGACACCACAACACTACATAGAGAGAGACACCACAACACTACATAGAGAGAGACACCACAACACTACATAAAGAGAGACACCACAACACTACATAGAGAGAGAGACAACACAACACTACATAGAGAGAGAGACAACACAACACTACATAGAGAGAGAGACACCACCACACTACATAGAGAGAGACACCACAACACTACATAAAGAGAGAGACACCACAACACTACATAGAGAGAGACCACAACACTACATAAAGAGAGACCACAACACTACATAAAGAGAGACCACAACACTACATAAAGAGAGACCACAACACTACATGAAGAGACACCACAACACTACATAAAGAGACACCACAACACTACATAGAGAGAGACAACACAACACTACATAAAGAGAGACACCACAACACTACATAAAGAGAGACACCACAACACTACATAAAGAGAGAGACACCACAACACTACATAGAGAGAGACCACAACACTACATAAAGAGAGACCACAACACTACATAAAGAGAGACCACAACACTACATAAAGAGAGACCACAACACTACATAAAGAGAAACCACAACACTACATAAAGAGAGACCACAACACTACATAAAGAGAGACACCACAACACTACATAAAGAGAGACCACAACACTACATAAAGAGACACCACAACACTACATAAAGAGAGACAACACAACACTACATAAAGAGAGAGACAACACTACATAAAGAGAGAGACACCAAAACACTACATAAAGAGAGAGACACCACAACACTACATAAAGAGAGAGAGACACCACAACACTACATAGAGAGAGAGACACCACAACACTACATAAAAAGAGACACCACAACACTACATAAAGAGAGACACCACAACACTACATAAAGAGAGAGACACCACAACGCTACATAAAGAGAGAGACACCACAACACTACATAAAGAGATACAACACAACACTACATAAAGAGAGACACCACAACACTACATAAAGAGAGACACCACAACACTACATAAAGAGAGACACCACAACACTACATGAAGAGAGAGACACCACAACACTACATAAAGAGAGACACCACAACACTACATAAAGAGAGACCACAACACTACATAAAGAGAGACCACACAACACTACATAGAGAGAGAGACACCACAACACTACATAAAGAGAGACAACACAACACTACATAAAGAGAGACCACAACACTACATAAAGAGATACAACACTACACTACATAGAGAGACACCACAACACTACAAAAAAAGAGACAACACAACACTACATAAAGAGAGACACCACACCACTACATAAAGAGAGAGACAACACAACACTACATAAAGAGAGAGAGACACCACAACACTACATAGAGAGAGAGACAACACAACACTAAATAGAGAGAGAGACAACACAACACTACATAATGAGAGAGACAACACTACATAAAGAGAGAGACAACACAACATAAAGAGAGAGACAACACAACATAAAGAGAGAGACAACACAACACTACATAAAGAGAGAGACAACACAACACTACATAAAGAGAGAGACAACACAACACTACATAAAGAGAGAGACAACACTACATAAAGAGAGAGAGAGACAACACAACACTACATAAAGAGAGAGAGACACCACAACACTACATAAAGAGAGAGAGACAACACAACACTACATAAAGAGAGAGAGACAACACAACACTACATAAAGAGAGAGACAACACAACACTACATAAAGAGAGAGAGACACCACAACACTACATAAAGAGAGAGAGACACCACAACACTACATAAAGAGAGACACCACAACACTACATAAAGAGAGAGACAACACAACACTACATAAAGAGAGAGAGACACCACAACACTACATAAAGAGAGAGACACCACAACACTACATAAAGAGAGACACCACAACACTACATAAAGAGAGAGACCACAACACTACATAGAGAGAGAGAGACACCACAACACTACATAAAGAGAGACAACACAACACTACATAAAGAGAGAGACAACACAACACTACATAAAGAGAGAGAGACACCACAACACTACATAAAGAGAGAGACACCACAACACTACATAAAGAGAGACACCACAACACTACATAAAGAGAGAGACCACAACACTACATAGAGAGAGAGAGACACCACAACACTACATAAAGAGAGAGACAACACAACACTACATAAAGAGAGAGACACCACAACACTACATAAAGAGAGAGACAACACAACACTACATAAAGAGAGAGACACCACAACACTACATAGAGAGAGAGAGACACCACAACACTACATAAAGAGAGACACCACAACACTACATAAAGAGAGACAACACAACACTACATAAAGAGAGACAACACAACACTACATAAAGAGAGACAACACAACACTACATAAAGAGAGACAACACAACACTACATAAAGAGAGAGACACCACAACACTACATAAAGAGAGACACCACAACACTACATAAAGAGAGAGACCACAACACTACATAGAGAGAGAGAGACACCACAACACTACATAAAGAGAGAGACAACACAACACTACATAAAGAGAGAGACACCACAACACTACATAAAGAGAGAGACAACACAACACTACATAAAGAGAGAGACACCACAACACTACATAGAGAGAGAGAGACACCACAACACTACATAAAGAGAGACACCACAACACTACATAAAGAGAGACAACACAACACTACATAAAGAGAGACAACACAACACTACATAAAGAGAGACACCACAACACTACATAAAGAGAGACCACAACACTACATAAAGAGAGACACCACAACACTACATAAAGAGAGACACCACAACACTACATAAAGAGAGAGACAACACAACACTACATAAAGAGAGAGACAACACAACACTACATAAAGAGAGAGACAACACTACATAAAGAGAGAGAGAGACAACACAACACTACATAAAGAGAGAGAGACACCACAACACTACATAAAGAGAGAGAGACAACACAACACTACATAAAGAGAGAGACAACACAACACTACATAAAGAGAGAGAGACACCACAACACTACATAAAGAGAGAGAGACAACACAACACTACATAAAGAGAGAGACAACACAACACTACATAAAGAGAGAGAGAGACACCACAACACTACATAGAGAGAGAGACAACACAACACTACATAAAGAGAGACAACACAACACTACATAAAGAGAGACAACACAACACTACATAAAGAGAGAGACACCACAACACTACATAAAGAGAGACACCACAACACTACATAAAGAGAGAGACCACAACACTACATAGAGAGAGACACCACAACACTACATAAAGAGAGAGACAACACAACACTACATAAAGAGAGAGACACCACAACACTACATAAAGAGAGAGACAACACAACACTACATAAAGAGAGAGACACCACAACACTACATAGAGAGAGAGAGACACCACAACACTACATAAAGAGAGACACCACAACACTACATAAAGAGAGACAACACAACACTACATAAAGAGAGACAACACAACACTACATAAAGAGAGACACCACAACACTACATAAAGAGAGACCACAACACTACATAAAGAGAGACACCACAACACTACATAAAGAGAGACACCACAACACTACATAAAGAGAGAGACAACACAACACTACATAGAGACACCACAACACTACATAAAGAGAGACAACACAACACTACATAAAGAGAGACACCACAACACTACATAAAGAGAGACAACACAACACTACATAAAGAGAGACACCACAACACTACATAAAGAGAGAGAGACACCACAACACTACATAAAGAGAGACACCACAACACTACATAAAGAGAGACACCACAACACCACATAAAGAGAGAGACAACACAACACTACATAAAGAGAGAGACAACACAAAACTACATGAAGAGAGAGACAACACAACACTACATAAAGAGAGAGACAACACTACATAAAGAGAGAGACAACACAACATAGAGAGAGAGACAACACTACATAAAGAGAGAGAGACACCACAACACTACATAAAGAGAGAGACAACACTACATAGAGAGAGAGACCACAACACTACATAAAGAGAGAGACCACAACACTACATAAAGAGAGACACCACAACACTACATAAAGAGAGACAACACAACACTACATAGAGAGAGAGACAACACAACACTACATAAAGAGAGACAACACAACACTACATAGAGAGAGACACCACAACACTACATAAAGAGAGAGAGACACCACAACACTACATAAAGAGAGACACCACAACACTACATAGAGAGAGACACCACAACACTACATAGAGAGAGACACCACAACACTACATAAAGAGAGACACCACAACACTACATAAAGAGAGACACCACAACACTACATAGAGACACCACAACACTACATAAAGAGAGACACCACAACACTACATAAAGAAAGACCACAACACTACATAGAGAGAGACACCACAACACTACATAGAGAGAGACAACACAACACTACATAAAGAGAGACACCACAACACTACATAAAGAGACACCACAACACTACATAAAGAGAGACAACACAACACTACATAAAGAGAGAGACAACACTACATAAAGAGAGAGACACCAAAACACTACATAAAGAGAGAGACACCACAACACTACATAAAGAGAGAGAGACACCACAACACTACATAGAGAGAGAGACACCACAACACTACATAAAAAGAGACACCACAACACTACATAAAGAGAGACACCACAACACTACATAAAGAGAGAGACACCACAACGCTACATAAAGAGAGAGACACCACAACACTACATAAAGAGATACAACACAACACTACATAAAGAGAGACACCACAACACTACATAAAGAGAGACACCACAACACTACATAAAGAGAGACACCACAACACTACATGAAGAGAGAGACACCACAACACTACATAAAGAGAGACACCACAACACTACATAAAGAGAGACCACAACACTACATAAAGAGAGACCACACAACACTACATAGAGAGAGAGACACCACAACACTACATAAAGAGAGACAACACAACACTACATAAAGAGAGACCACAACACTACATAAAGAGATACAACACTACACTACATAGAGAGACACCACAACACTACAAAAAAAGAGACAACACAACACTACATAAAGAGAGACACCACACCACTACATAAAGAGAGAGACAACACAACACTACATAAAGAGAGAGAGACACCACAACACTACATAGAGAGAGAGACAACACAACACTAAATAGAGAGAGAGACAACACAACACTACATAATGAGAGAGACAACACTACATAAAGAGAGAGACAACACAACATAAAGAGAGAGACAACACAACATAAAGAGAGAGACAACACAACACTACATAAAGAGAGAGACAACACAACACTACATAAAGAGAGAGACAACACAACACTACATAAAGAGAGAGACAACACTACATAAAGAGAGAGAGAGACAACACAACACTACATAAAGAGAGAGAGACACCACAACACTACATAAAGAGAGAGAGACAACACAACACTACATAAAGAGAGAGAGACAACACAACACTACATAAAGAGAGAGACAACACAACACTACATAAAGAGAGAGAGACACCACAACACTACATAAAGAGAGAGAGACACCACAACACTACATAAAGAGAGACACCACAACACTACATAAAGAGAGACAACACAACACTACATAAAGAGAGAGACAACACAACACTACATAAAGAGAGAGAGACACCACAACACTACATAAAGAGAGAGACACCACAACACTACATAAAGAGAGACACCACAACACTACATAAAGAGAGAGACCACAACACTACATAGAGAGAGAGAGACACCACAACACTACATAAAGAGAGACAACACAACACTACATAAAGAGAGAGACAACACAACACTACATAAAGAGAGAGAGAGACACCACAACACTACATAAAGAGAGAGACACCACAACACTACATAAAGAGAGACACCACAACACTACATAAAGAGAGAGACCACAACACTACATAGAGAGAGAGAGACACCACAACACTACATAAAGAGAGAGACAACACAACACTACATAAAGAGAGAGACACCACAACACTACATAAAGAGAGAGACAACACAACACTACATAAAGAGAGAGACACCACAACACTACATAGAGAGAGAGAGACACCACAACACTACATAAAGAGAGACACCACAACAATACATAAAGAGAGACAACACAACACTACATAAAGAGAGACAACACAACACTACATAAAGAGAGACAACACAACACTACATAAAGAGAGACAACACAACACTACATAAAGAGAGAGACACCACAACACTACATAAAGAGAGACACCACAACACTACATAAAGAGAGAGACCACAACACTACATAGAGAGAGAGAGACACCACAACACTACATAAAGAGAGAGACAACACAACACTACATAAAGAGAGAGACACCACAACACTACATAAAGAGAGAGACAACACAACACTACATAAAGAGAGAGACACCACAACACTACATAGAGAGAGAGAGACACCACAACACTACATAAAGAGAGACACCACAACACTACATAAAGAGAGACAACACAACACTACATAAAGAGAGACAACACAACACTACATAAAGAGAGACACCACAACACTACATAAAGAGAGACCACAACACTACATAAAGAGAGACACCACAACACTACATAAAGAGAGACACCACAACACTACATAAAGAGAGAGACAACACAACACTACATAAAGAGAGAGACAACACAACACTACATAAAGAGAGAGACAACACTACATAAAGAGAGAGAGAGACACCACAACACTACATAAAGAGAGAGAGACACCACAACACTACATAAAGAGAGAGAGACAACACAACACTACATAAAGAGAGAGACAACACAACACTACATAAAGAGAGAGACAACACAACACTACATAAAGAGAGAGAGACAACACAACACTACATAAAGAGAGAGACAACACAACACTACATAAAGAGAGAGAGAGACACCACAACACTACATAGAGAGAGAGACAACACAACACTACATAAAGAGAGACAACACAACACTACATAAAGAGAGACAACACAACACTACATAAAGAGAGAGACACCACAACACTACATAAAGAGAGACACCACAACACTACATAAAGAGAGAGACCACAACACTACATAGAGAGAGAGAGACACCACAACACTACATAAAGAGAGAGACAACACAACACTACATAAAGAGAGAGACACCACAACACTACATAAAGAGAGAGACAACACAACACTACATAAAGAGAGAGACACCACAACACTACATAGAGAGAGAGAGACACCACAACACTACATAAAGAGAGACACCACAACACTACATAAAGAGAGACAACACAACACTACATAAAGAGAGACAACACAACACTACATAAAGAGAGACACCACAACACTACATAAAGAGAGACCACAACACTACATAAAGAGAGACACCACAACACTACATAAAGAGAGACACCACAACACTACATAAAGAGAGAGACAACACAACACTACATAGAGACACCACAACACTACATAAAGAGAGACAACACAACACTACATAAAGAGAGACACCACAACACTACATAAAGAGAGACAACACAACACTACATAAAGAGAGACACCACAACACTACATAAAGAGAGAGAGACACCACAACACTACATAAAGAGAGACACCACAACACTACATAAAGAGAGACACCACAACACTACATAAAGAGAGAGACAACACAACACTACATAAAGAGAGAGACAACACAAAACTACATGAAGAGAGAGACAACACAACACTACATAAAGAGAGAGACAACACTACATAAAGAGAGAGACAACACAACATAGAGAGAGAGACAACACTACATAAAGAGAGAGAGACACCACAACACTACATAAAGAGAGAGACAACACTACATAGAGAGAGAGACCACAACACTACATAAAGAGAGAGACCACAACACTACATAAAGAGAGACACCACAACACTACATAAAGAGAGACAACACAACACTACATAGAGAGAGAGACAACACAACACTACATAAAGAGAGACAACACAACACTACATAGAGAGAGACACCACAACACTACATAAAGAGAGAGAGACACCACAACACTACATAAAGAGAGACACCACAACACTACATAGAGAGAGACACCACAACACTACATAAAGAGAGACACCACAACACTACATAAAGAGAGACACCACAACACTACATAGAGACACCACAACACTACATAAAGAGAGACACCACAACACTACATAAAGAGAGACCACAACACTACATAGAGAGAGACACCACAACACTACATAGAGAGAGACAACACAACACTACATAAAGAGAGACACCACAACACTACATAAAGAGAGAGACCACAACACTACATAAAGAGAGAGACAACACAACACTACATAAAGAGAGACACCACAACACCACATAAAGAGAGAGAGACACCACAACACTACATAAAGAGAGACACCACAACACTACATAAAGAGAGAGACAACACAACACTACATAAAGAGAGAGAGACACCACAACACTACATAAAGAGAGACACCACAACACTACATAGAGACACCACAACACTACATAAAGAGAGACACCACAACACTACATAAAGAGAGACACCACAACACTACATAAAGTGAGACCTAAGACAACAACATAGCATGGTAGCAACACAACATGGTAGCAACACAACATGACAACAACATGGTAGCAACACAACATGGTAGCAACACAACATGGTAGCAACACAACATGACAACAACATGGTAGCAACACAACATGGTAGCAACACAACATGGTAGCAACACAACATGGTAGCAACACAACATGGTAGCAACACAACATGACAACAACATGGTAGCAACACAACATGACAACAACATGGTAGCAACACAACATGACAACAACATGGTAGCAACACAACATGACAACAACATGGTAGCAACACAACATGACAACAACATGGTAGGAACACAACATGACAACACAACATGACAACAACATGGTAGCAACACAACATGACAACAACATGGTAGCAGCACAACATGACAACAACATGGTAGCAACACAACATGACAACAACATGGTAGCAACACAACATGACAACAACATGGTAGCAGCACAACATGACAACAACATGGTAGCGACACAACATGGTAGCAACACAACATGACAACAACATGGTAGCAACACAACAACATGACAACAACATGGTAGCAACACAACATGGTAGCAACACAACATGGTAGCAACACAACATGACAACAACATGGTAGCAGCACAACATGGTAGCAACACAACATGACAACAACATGGTAGCAACACAACATGGTAGCAACACAACATGACAACAACATGGTAGCAACACAACATGGTAGCAACACAACATGGTAGCAACACAACATGGAAGCAACACAACATGGTAGCAACACAACATGACAACAACATGGTAGCAACACAACATGGTAGCAACACAACATAACAACAACATGGTAGCAACACAGCATGGTAGCAACACAACATGGTAGCAACACAACATGGTAGCAACACAACATGGTAGCAACACAGCATTGGAGCAACACAACATGGTAGAAACGTTATTGGGCGCAGACAACAGCACAAAGGGCAAGACGGTAGAGACAACAAAACGTCCTGCAAAGCAGCCACAATTGTCAGTAAGAGTGTCCATGATTGAGTCTTTGAATGAAGAGATGGAGATAAAACTGTCCAGTTTGAGTGTTTGTTGCAGCTCGTTCCAGTCGCTAGCTGCAGCGAACTGAAAAGAGGAGTGACCCAGGGATGTGTGTGCTTTGGGGACCTTTAACAGAATGTGACTGGCAGAACGGGTGTTGTATGTGGAGGATGAGGGCTGCAGTAGATGTCTCAGATAGGGGGGAGTGAGGCCTAAGAGGGTTTTATTAATAAGCATCAACCAGTGGGTCTTGCGACGGGTATACAGAGATGACCAGTTTACAGAGGAGTACAGAGTGCAGTGATGTGTCCTATAAGGAGCGTTGGTGGCAAATCTGATGGCCGAATGGTAAAGAACATCTAGCTGCTCGAGACCACCCTTACCTGACGATCTATAAATTATGTCTCCATAATCTAGCATGGATTAGATGGTCATCTGAATCAGGGTTAGTTTGGCAGCTGGGGTGAAAGAGGAGCGATTATGATAGAGGAAACCAAGTCTAAATTTAACTTTAGCCTGCAGTTTTGCTGAAGTAGAGCTATTGTGGAGGAGGGATTGGCTACAGTGGAGGAGGGATTGGCTACAGTGGAGGAGGGATTGGCTACAGTGAAGGAGTGATTGGCTACAGTAGAGGAGTGATTGGCTACAGTGGAGGAGGGATTGGCTACAGTGAGGAGGGATTGGCTACAGTAGAGGAGGGATTGGCTACAGTAGAGGAGGGATTGGCTACAGTAGAGGAGGGATTGGCTACAGTGGAGGAGTGATTGGCTACAGTGGAGGAGGGATTGGCTACAGTAGAGGAGGGATTAGTTACAGTAGAGGAGGGATTAGTTACAGTAGAGGAGGGATTGGCTACAGTGGAGGAGTGATTGGCTACAGTGAAGGAGTGATTGGCTACAGTGGAGGAGGGATTGGCTACAGTGGAGGAGGGATTGGCTACAGTGGAGGAGGGATTGGCTACAGTGGAGGAGGGATTGGCTACAGTGAAGGAGGGATTGGCTACAGTGAAGGAGTGATTGGCTACAGTGAAGGAGTGATTGGCTACAGTAGAGGAGTGATTGGCTACAGTGGAGGAGGGATTGGCTACAGTAGAGAAGGGATTGGCTACAGTGGAGGAGGGATTGGCTACAGTGGAGGAGGGATTGGCTACAGTGGAGGAGGGATTGGCTACAGTGGAGGAGGGATTGGCTACAGTGGAGGAGGGATTGGCTACAGTAGAAGAGTGATTGGCTACAGTGGAAGAGTGATTGGCTACAGTAGAAGAGTGATTGGCTACAGTGGAGGAGGGATTGGCTACAGTAGAGGAGGGATTGGCTACAGTAGAAGAGTGATTGGCTACAGTAGAAGAGTGATTGGCTACAGTGGAGGAGTGATTGGCTACAGTGAAGGAGTGATTGGCTACAGTGAAGGAGTGATTGGCTACAGTGAAGGAGTGATTGGCTACAGTGGAGGAGTGATTGGCTACAGTGGAGGAGTGATTGCCAAAAGTGGAAGAGGGATTGGCTACAGTGGAGGAGGGATTGGCTACAGTAGAAGAGTGATTGGCTACAGTGGAGGAGTGATTGGCTACAGTGGAGGAGGGATTGGCTACAGTAGAGGAGGGATTGGCTACAGTGGAGGAGGGATTGGCTACAGTAGAGGAGGGATTGGCTACAGTGGAGGAGTGATTGGCTACAGTGGAGGAGGGATTGGCTACAGTAGAGGAGTGATTGGCTACAGTGGAGGAGGGATTGGCTACAGTGAGGGAGTGATTGGCTACAGTGGAGGAGGGATTGGCTACAGTAGAGGAGTGATTGGCTACAGTGGAGGAGTGATTGGCTACAGTGGAGGAGTGATTGGCTACAGTGGAGGAGGGATTGGCTACAGTGACAGTGATTGGTCCATAATAAAACATGTCCTTGTCTCACCACTTTACGTGAATTTTGAATTATTAGAATTTGTCTGAGAGACGGACGGATTATTAAACAGGCCTTTTGCTAAATGTTTGTCAGTGCAGTGTGATAATATTTTAATTAATCCGTTTCCAAAAAGAACAAATTGTAAACTTTCATTCATAATTTTGGCCAGTGATCACTAGAGAATGGACAACCACATTCAGATTATGCTTCAGTAGTCATTTGGGGCATGTGAAAACCAATTACATTCTGTAGTAAATGCCTTGCATGAAGTCCACCTTAAACAAAAGATGAAGAATTGTATTGAAGAATTATACAGAGCGTAATCTACAGGGCTGTTTTCCCTGAGGGGTTACGTGATTGGAAAATGTCAACGGTCAGTTTTGTGATGACTCCATCAAGAGAGGTATTGTAGCAGAAAAAGATTGCACAGGGTAATTTTTCATCCAACTTTAGAAAAGGTTACTTTGAACAAAACTTTGGAGTCCAGTTTTAACTGCAACAGATCAGATAAGGTCCTAGAAAAAAATAACCATTCAATTAGGAATTTAGGTCATTAGTTTTCCAGTAATAATAATAGATAGATTCTATTAAAATGTGTCAAGTATTAAGGAACTTTTCCTTTGCAAACTTCTTGAAATTCAAAACCATAAAAAATAGTTTTGCTCTGTCTGCTTCCTGGCGCTGTCCAGAGTCGCTTGGCCTGCAAATATGTGCCTCTAAAATTCATTAGACAGAGCCTCATTAAGATAGTAATTATTTGGAGACGTTCTTCTATCCGCTTAGAGACAATTAGGACGAACAACTGAACGTTATCTGGCTCATTAGATGGTGGGAGACAAAACAAATGTCACATTTCCTTATGGAGACTGGACTCTTATGCCGGGTGATGGGGAACTGTTCCGTAGTTAGGAAGAGAGGAAGTCAGGTGGTACAATGGAGAACTGTTACACAGGTAGTATGATGGAGAACTGTTACACAGGTAGTATGATGGAGAACTGTTACACAGGTAGTATGATGGAGAACTGTTACACAGGTAGTATGATGGAGAACTGTTACACAGGTAGTACGATGGAGAACTGTTACACAGGTAGTACGATGGAGAACTGTTACACAGGTAGTATGATGGAGAACTGTTACACAGGTAGTATGATGGAGAACTGTTACACAGGTAGTATGATGGAGAACTGTTACAGCTAGGTAGTATGATGGAGAACTGTTACACAGGTAGTATGATGGAGAACTGTTACACAGGTAGTATGATGGAGAACTGTTACACAGGTAGTATGATGGAGAACTGTTACACAGGTAGTATGATGGAGAACTGTTACACAGGTAGTATGATGGAGAACTGTTACACAGGTAGTATGATGGAGAACTGTTACAGCTAGGTAGTATGATGGAGAACTGTTACACAGGTGGTATGATGGAGAACTGTTACACAGGTAGTATGATGGAGAACTGTTACACAGGTAGTATGATGGAGAACTGTTACACAGGTAGTACGATGGAGAACTGTTACACAGGTAGTACGATGGAGAACTGTTACAGCTAGGTAGTATGATGGAGAACTGTTACACAGGTAGTATGATGGAGAACTGTTACACAGGTAGTATGATGGAGAACTGTTACACAGGTAGTATGATGGAGAACTGTCACACAGGTAGTACGATGGAGAACTGTTACACAGGTAGTATGATGGAGAACTGTTACACAGGTAGTATGATGGAGAACTGTTACACAGGTAGTATGATGGAGAACTGTTACACAGGTAGTATGATGGAGAACTGTTACACAGGTAGTATGATGGAGAACTGTTACACAGGTAGTATGATGGAGAACTATTACACAGGTAGTATGATGGAGAACTGTCACACAGGTAGTACGATGGAGAACTGTTACACAGGTAGTATGATGGAGAACTGTTACACAGGTAGTACGATGGAGAACTGTTACACAGGTAGTATGATGGAGAACTGTTACACAGGTAGTACGATGGAGAACTGTTACACAGGTAGTACGATGGAGAACTGTCACACAGGTAGTACGATGGAGAACTGTTACACAGGTAGTATGATGGAGAACTGTTACACAGGTAGTATGATGGAGAACTGTTACACAGGTAGTATGATGGAGAACTGTTACACAGGTAGTATGATGGAGAACTGTTACACAGGTAGTACGATGGAGAACTGTTACACAGGTAGTATGATGGAGAACTATTACACAGGTAGTATGATGGAGAACTGTCACAGCTAGGTAGTACGATGGAGAACTGTTACACAGGTAGTATGATGGAGAACTGTTACACAGGTAGTATGATGGAGAACTGTTACACAGGTAGTATGATGGAGAACTGTTACACAGGTAGTATGATGGAGAACTGTTACACAGGTAGTATGATGGAGAACTGTTACACAGGTAGTACGATGGAGAACTGTTACACAGGTAGTATGATGGAGAACTGTTACACAGGTAGTATGATGGAGAACTGTTACACAGGTAGTATGATGGAGAACTGTTACACAGGTAGTATGATGGAGAACTGTTACAGCTAGGTAGTATGATGGAGAACTGTTACACAGGTAGTATGATGGAGAACTGTTACACAGGTAGTACGATGGAGAACTGTTACACAGGTAGTATGATGGAGAACTGTTACACAGGTAGTATGATGGAGAACTGTTACACAGGTAGTATGATGGAGAACTGTTACACAGGTAGTATGATGGAGAACTGTTACACAGGTAGTATGATGGAGAACTGTTACACAGGTAGTATGATGGAGAACTGTTACACAGGTAGTATGATGGAGAACTGTTACACAGGTAGTATGATGGAGAACTGTTACACAGGTAGTATGATGGAGAACTGTTACACAGGTAGTACGATGGAGAACTGTTACACAGGTAGTATGATGGAGAACTGTTACACAGGTAGTATGATGGAGAACTGTTACACAGGTAGTATGATGGAGAACTGTTACACAGGTAGTATGATGGAGAACTGTTACACAGGTAGTATGATGAAGAACTGTTACAGCTAGGTAGTATGATGGAGAACTGTTACACAGGTAGTACGATGGAGAACTGTTACACAGGTAGTATGATGGAGAACTGTTACACAGGTAGTACGATGGAGAACTGTTACACAGGTAGTATAATGGAGAACTGTTACACAGGTAGTATGATGGAGAACTGTTACACAGGTAGTACGATGGAGAACTGTTACACAGGTAGTATGATGGAGAACTGTTACACAGGTAGTATGATGGAGAACTGTTACACAGGTAGTATGATGGAGAACTGTTACACAGGTAGTACGATGGAGAACTGTTACACAGGTAGTATGATGGAGAACTGTTACAGCTAGGTAGTATGATGGAGAACTGTTACACAGGTAGTATGATGGAGAACTGTTACACAGGTAGTATGATGGAGAACTGTTACACAGGTAGTACGATGGAGAACTGTTACACAGGTAGTATGATGGAGAACTGTTACACAGGTAGTACGATGGAGAACTGTTACACAGGTAGTATGATGGAGAACTGTTACACAGGTAGTACGATGGAGAACTGTTACACAGGTAGTATGATGGAGAACTGTTACAGCTAGGTAGTACGATGGAGAACTGTTACACAGGTAGTATGATGGAGAACTGTTACACAGGTAGTATGATGGAGAACTGTTACACAGGTAGTATGATGGAGAACTGTTACACAGGTAGTATGATGGAGAACTGTTACACAGGTAGTATGATGAAGAACTGTTACAGCTAGGTAGTATGATGGAGAACTGTTACACAGGTAGTACGATGGAGAACTGTTACACAGGTAGTATGATGGAGAACTGTTACACAGGTAGTACGATGGAGAACTGTTACACAGGTAGTATAATGGAGAACTGTTACACAGGTAGTATGATGGAGAACTGTTACACAGGTAGTACGATGGAGAACTGTTACACAGGTAGTATGATGGAGAACTGTTACACAGGTAGTATGATGGAGAACTGTTACACAGGTAGTATGATGGAGAACTGTTACACAGGTAGTACGATGGAGAACTGTTACACAGGTAGTATGATGGAGAACTGTTACAGCTAGGTAGTATGATGGAGAACTGTTACACAGGTAGTATGATGGAGAACTGTTACACAGGTAGTATGATGGAGAACTGTTACACAGGTAGTACGATGGAGAACTGTTACACAGGTAGTATGATGGAGAACTGTTACACAGGTAGTACGATGGAGAACTGTTACACAGGTAGTATGATGGAGAACTGTTACACAGGTAGTACGATGGAGAACTGTTACACAGGTAGTATGATGGAGAACTGTTACAGCTAGGTAGTACGATGGAGAACTGTTACACAGGTAGTATGATGGAGAACTGTTACACAGGTAGTACGATGGAGAACTGTCACACAGGTAGTATGATGGAGAACTGTTACACAGGTAGTACGATGGAGAACTGTTACACAGGTAGTATGATGGAGAACTGTTACACAGGTAGTATGATGGAGATCTGTTACACAGGTAGTATGATGGAGAACTGTTACACAGGTAGTACGATGGAGAACTGTTACACAGGTAGTATGATGGAGAACTGTTACACAGGTAGTATGATGGAGAACTGTTACACAGGTAGTACGATGGAGAACTGTTACACAGGTAGTATGATGGAGAACTGTTACACAGGTAGTATGATGGAGAACTGTTACACAGGTAGTATGATGGAGAACTGTTACAGCTAGGTAGTACGATGGAGAACTGTTACACAGGTAGTATGATGGAGAACTGTTACACAGCTAGGTAGTATGATGGAGAACTGTTACACAGGTAGTATGATGGAGAACTGTTACACAGGTAGTATGATGGAGAACTTTTACACAGGTAGTATGATGGAGAACTGTTACACAGGTAGTATGATGGAGAACTGTTACACAGGTAGTATGATGGAGAACTGTTACACAGGTAGTATGATAGAGAACTGTTACACAGGTAGTATGATGGAGAACTGTTACACAGGTAGTATGATGGAGAACTGTTACACAGGTAGAATGATGGAGAACTGTTACACAGGTAGTATGATGGAGAACTGTTACACAGGTAGTATGATGGAGAACTGTTACACAGGTAGTACGATGGAGAACTGTTACAGCTAGGTAGTATGATGGAGAACTATTACACAGGTAGTATGATGGAGAACTGTTACAGCTAGGTAGTATGATGGAGAACTATTACACAGGTAGTATGATGGAGAACTGTTACACAGGTAGTACGATGGAGAACTGTTACACAGGTAGTATGATGGAGAACTGTTACACAGGTAGTATGATGGAGAACTGTTACACAGGTAGTATGATGGAGAACTGTTACACAGGTAGTATGATGGAGAACTGTTACACAGGTAGTACAATGGAGAACTGTTACACAGGTAGTACGATGGAGAACTGTTACACAGGTAGTATGATGGAGAACTGTTACACAGGTAGTATGATGGAGAACTGTTACACAGGTAGTATGATGGAGAACTGTTACAGCTAGGTAGTATGATGGAGAACTGTTACACAGGTAGTATGATGGAGAACTGTTACACAGGTAGTATGATGGAGAACTGTTACACAGGTAGTATGATGGAGAACTGTTACACAGGTAGTATGATGGAGAACTGTTACACAGGTAGTATGATGGAGAACTGTTACACAGGTAGTATGATGGAGAACTGTTACACAGGTAGTATGATGGAGAACTGTTACACAGGTAGTATGATGGAGAACTGTTACACAGGTAGTATGATGGAGAACTGTTACACAGGTAGTATGATGGAGAACTGTTACACAGGTAGTACGATGGAGAACTGTTACAGCTAGGTAGTATGATGGAGAACTGTTACAGCTAGGTAGTATGATGGAGAACTGTTACACAGGTAGTATGATGGAGAACTGTTACACAGGTATTACGATGGAGAACTGTTACACAGGTAGTATGATGGAGAACTGTTACACAGGTAGTACGATGGAGAACTGTTACACAGGTAGTATGATGGAGAACTGTTACAGCTAGGTAGTATGATAGAGAACTGTTACACAGGTAGTATGATGGAGAACTGTTACACAGGTATTACGATGGAGAACTGTTACACAGGTATTACGATGGAGAACTGTTACACAGGTAGTATGATGGAGAACTGTTACACAAGTAGTACGATGGATAACTGTTACACAGGTAGTATGATGGAGAACTGTTACACAAGTAGTATGATGGAGAACTGTTACAGCTAGGTAGTTTGAGGGAGAACTGTTACACAGGTAGTATGATGGAGAACTGTTACACAAGTAGTATGATGGAGAACTGTTACAGCTAGGTAGTACAATGGAGAACTGTCACAGCTAGGTAGTACGATGGAGAACTGTTACACAGGTAGTATGATGGAGAACTGTTACACAGGTAGTATGATGGAGAACTGTCACAGCTAGGTAGTACGATGGAGAACTGTTACACAGGTAGTACGATGGAGAACTGTTACACAGGTAGTATGATGGAGAACTGTCACAGCTAGGTAGTACGATGGAGAACTGTTACACAGGTAGTATGATGGAGAACTGTTACACAGGTAGTACGATGGAGAACTGTCACAGCTAGGTAGTACGATGGAGAACTGTTACACAGGTGGTACGATGGAGAACTGTTACACAGGTAGTATGATGGAGAACTGTTACACAGGTAGTACGATGGAGAACTGTTACACAGGTAGTATGATGGAGAACTGTTACACAGGTAGTACGATGGAGAACTGTCACAGCTAGGTAGTACGATGGAGAACTGTTACACAGGTAGTACGATGGAGAACTGTTACACAGGTAGTATGATGGAGAACTGTTACACAGGTAGTACGATGGAGAACTGTCACAGCTAGGTAGTACGATGGAGAACTGTTACACAGGTGGTACGATGGAGAACTGTTACACAGGTAGTATGATGGAGAACTGTTACACAGGTAGTACGATGGAGAACTGTTACACAGGTAGTATGATGGAGAACTGTTACACAGGTAGTACGATGGAGAACTGTCACAGCTAGGTAGTACGATGGAGAACTGTTACACAGGTAGTACGATGGAGAACTGTTACACAGGTAGTATGATGGAGAACTGTCACACAGTTAAGTGGTAAGAGGGTGTTGTACCGTTTGCTGTGCATTAATGTGAAGACTGTGATATTATCAATGTGGAATTATTCTGTAATAAAACGAATCACGGATTTGGGGCACCACGGGAAAATTTTGTTTATAGAGTTACAATTTCCCGGAATATAACTCTTCTGATATTTTATTATCTTATCGATTAGAGTCTTCTATTAATGTATTATTACCTCAGTCTCATTCCTGAATGTCACAAACCCTTGGATATCTGCATGATCCCTAACATAAATCATGAATCAGTGATATACAAATTGGCTTAATTATTTATTTACTAACTAATCGATCACAGAATTACATAAACACACATACAGTATGTCATGCATCGGTTACTACAGTGGCTTGCTAAAATATTCTTCCCCCTTGGCATTGTTCCTATTTTTTTGCCATACAATCTGGAATTAAAATAGTGCACTATGGGTCCTGGTCTAAAGTAGTGCACTATGGGCCCTGGTCTAATGTAGTGCACTATGGGCCCTGGTCTATAGTAGTACACTATGGGCCCTGGTCTAATGTAGTGCACTATAGGCCCTGGTTTAAAGTAGTGCACTATAGGCCCTAGTCTAAAGTAGTGCACTATGGGCCCTGGTTTAAAGTAGTGCACTATAGGCCCTGGTCTAAAGTAGTGCACTATGGGCCCTGGTCTAAAGTAGTGCACTATGGGCCCTGGTCTAAAGTAGTACACTATGGGGAATAGGATCAAATCAACAGAGGGAAAAATAGAGAAATAATAGAAATATACACAAGAATATATACACAACGAGTAACAATAACTTTGCTATAAAATGGGGTACCAGTACTGAGATGCTGTGCCATTGTACAAGGTAGTTAAGGTAGATAAATGGGGTACCAGTACTGAGTTGTTGTGCCATTGTACAAGGTAGTTAAGGTAGATAAATGGGGTACCAGTACTGAGTTGCTGTGCCATTGTACAAGGTAGTTAAGGTAGATAAATGGGGTACCAGTACTAAGTTGCTGTGCCATTGTACAGGTAGTTAAGGTAGATAAATGGGGTACCAGTACTGAGTTGTTGTGCCATTGTACAAGGTAGTTAAGGTAGATAAATGGGGTACCAGTACTGAGATGCTGTGCCATTGTACAAGGTAGTTAAGGTAGATAAATGGGGTACCAGTACTGAGTTGCTGTGCCATTGTACAGGTAGTTAAGGTAGATAAATGGAGTACCAGTACTGAGTTGTTGTGCCATTGTACAGGTAGTTAAGGTAGATAAATGGGGTACCAGTACTGAGTTGCTGTGCCATTGTACAAGGTAGTTAAGGTAGATAAATGGGGTACCAGTACTGAGTTGCTGTGCCATTGTACAGGTAGTTAAGGTAGATAAATGGAGTACCAGTACTGAGTTGTTGTGCCATTGTACAAGGTAGTTAAGGTAGATATTACATTTACATTTAAGTCATTTAGCAGACGCTCTTATCCAGAGCGACTTACAAATTGGAAAGTTCATAAATATTCATCCTGGCCCCCCCCCATGGGAATTGAACCCTGGTCCCCCCGTGGGAATTGAACCCACAACCCTGGCGTTGCAAGCGCCATGCTCTACCAACTGAGCCACACGAGACCATATGTATGTATAGGTGGGGAGAAAGTGACAGACAACAGCATAGAGCATTAACAGAAGCAGCAGTGTATGTGCTGAGTGCTAAACAGATGGCTACTTTGAGGAATCTCAAATATGAAATATATTTTGATTGGTTTAACACTTTTTTGGTTACTACATGCCTCCATATGTGTTATTTCACAGTTGTGATGTCTTCACTATTTTTCTACAATGTAGAAAATAGTAAAAATAAAGAAAAAACCCTTGAATGAGTAGGTGTTCTAAAACCTTTGACTGGTACTGTATACATACCCTAACGTACATGCAAATACAAATACATATATATATATATATATATATATATACATACAGTGGCTTGCAAAATCATTCACCCCCTTTGGCATTTTTCCTATTTTGTTGCCTTACAACCTGCAATTAAAATATATATTTTTTGGGGGGGTTTGTATCATTTGATTTACACAACATTCCTACCACTTTGAAGATGCCATATATTTTTTATTGTGAAACAACCAAGAAACAAGACAAAACAACAGAAAACTTGAGCGTTCATAACTATTCACCCCCTCAAAGTCAATACTTTGTAGAGCCACGTTTTGCAGCAATTACAGCTGTAAGTCTCTTGGGGTATGTCTCTATAAGCTTGGCACATCTAGCCACTGGGATTTTTGCCCATTCTTCAAGGCAAAACTGCTCCAGCTCCTTCAAGTTGGATGGGTTCCGCTGGTGTACAGCAATCTTTAAGTCATACCACAGATTCTCAATTGGATTGAGGTCTGGGCTTTGACTAGGCCATTCCAAGATATTTAAATGTTTCCCCTTACACCACTCAAGTGTTGCTTTAGCAGTATGCCTAGGGTCATTGTCCTGCGGGAAGTGGAGCAGGTTGAGAGCTTCAAGTTCCTTGGTGTCCACATCAACAACAAACTAGAATGGTCCAAACACACCAAGACAGTCGTGAAGAGGGCACGACAAAGCCTATTCCCCCTCAGGAGAATGAAAAGATTTGGCATGGGTCCTGAGATCCTCAAAAGGTTCTACAGCTGCACCATCGAGAACATCCTGACTGGTTGCATCAAAGCCTGGTTTGGCAACTGCTCGGCCTCCGACCGCAAGGCACTAAAGAGGGTAGTGCGTACAGCCCAGTACATGACAGGGGCTAAGCTGCCTGCCATCCAGGACCTCTACACCAGGCGGTGTCAGAGGAAGGCCCTAAAAATGGTCAAAGACCCCAGCCACCCCAGTCAGAGACAGTTCTCTCTACTACCGCATGGCAAGCGGTACCGGAGTGCCAAGTCTAGGACAAAAATACAACCTCAATCAGCTTGATGTAGCCTCGCTACTTTTATAGCCTCGCTACTGTAAATAGCCTGTCTTTTTACTGTTGTTTAATTTCTTTACTTACCTACTGTTCACCTAATACCTTTTTTTGCACTATTGGTTCGAGCCTGTAAGTAAGTATTTCACTGTTGTAATCGGCGCACGTGACAAATAACCTTTGATTTTGATTTAATTTGAAGGTGAACCTCCGTCCCAGTCTCAAATCTCTGGAAGACTGAAACAGGTTTCCCTCAAGAATTTCCCTGTATTTAGCACCATTCATCATTCCTTCAATTCTGACCAGTTTCCCAGTCCCTGCCGATGAAAAACATCCCCACAGCATGATGCTGCCACCACCGTGCTTCACTGTGTGATTGATGTTCTCAGGGTGATGAGAGGTGTTGGGTTTGCGCCAGACATAGCGTTTTCCTTGATGGCCAAAAAGCTCAATTATAGTCTTATGTGACCAGAGTACCTTCTTCCATATGTTTGGGGAGTCTCCCACGTGCCTTTTGGCGAACACCAAACATGTTTGCTTATTTTTGTCATTAATAAGCAATGGCTTTTTCCTGGCCACTCTTCCCTAAAGCCCAGCTCTGTGGAGTGTACGGCTTAAAGTGGTCCTATGGACAGATAATCAAAATCTCCGCTGTGGAGCTTTGCAGCTCTGTCAGGTTTATCTTTGGTATCTAAGTTGCCTCTCTGATTAATGCCCTCGTTGACTGGTCTGTGAGTTTTGGTGGGTGGCCTTCTCTTGGCAGGTTTGTTGTGGTGCCATATTCTTTCCATTTTTTAATAATGGATTTAATGGTGCTCTGTGGGATGTTCAAAGTTACTGATATTTTTTTATAACCCAACCCTCATCTGTACTTCTCCACAACTTTGTCCCTGACCTGTTTGGAGAGCTCCTTGGTCTTCATGGTGTCGCTTGCTTAGTGGTGTTGCAGACTCTGGGGCCTTTCAGAACAGGTGTATATATACTGAGATCATGTGACAGATCATCTGACACTTTGATTGCACACAGGTGGATTTTATTTAACTAATTATGTGACTTCTGAAGGTAATTGGTTGCACCATATCTTATTTAGGGGCTTCATGGTAAAGGGGGTAAATACATTTGCAGGGACCACTTTTCCGTTTTAGAATTTCTTTATTATTTTAAACAAGTGATTTTTTTCATTTCACTTCAACAATTTGGACTATTTTGTGTATGTCAATTACCTGAAATCCAAATGACAATCTATTTAAATTACAGGTTGTAATGCAACTAAGTAAGAAAAACGACAAGGAGGGTGAATACTTTTGCAAGGCACTGTAGAACTACTACCTGGCTCCACGCCTCCCCAGGGCCGTTTGTACTCCCTCTCGACCTCTGGCCAATTACATCCGGGAGTCGCTGGAGGCAGGCTTCATTCACTGCTCTACATCCCAGCTGGTGCGGGCTTTTGCTTGGGAAAGAAGGATGGAGGTCTGCGTCCTTGCAGCGATTACAGAGGGCTGAACAGGATTACGATTAAGAATCGCTTACAATCTGCTCACAATCTGGGGAGAACCAGGGAGGGATATGAATGGAAGACTGCCTTGAGAGAGAGACCACTGAGAGACCACCCCTGAGAGACCACTATGAGTATTTAGTCGGATTTTCGAACTCACCGGCAGACTTCCAACGTTGGTCAATGACACGCTTAGGAATATGCTAATTTGGTTCGTCTTTGGTTACCTCGACAACCTCCTGATCTTCTCCAAGACGCTTCCGGAAAACACATCCTGCACGTCCGCCAAGTCCTAAGACGCCTACTTCAGATTCAATTGTGCATCAATATAGAGAAGTGTGAGTTCCATGTATACTAAGTTTCTTTCCTGGGCCACAAACTCATTACCGCCGGCATCCAAATGGACCCTGTAAAGGTGAGGGTGGTCACCGTCTGTGTTACGATCGATGAGGAAAATGGGTGAGGAGTCAGGCGCAGAGAGCAAAGATACGGGGAAAAAAACCACTCTTTAATGTCCAACCAGAAGTACAACTGGTAACGTCAAAACATTGGCGTAAAATCCACTCCACTACAGTACACACTGGAAACATAAATCCAGACAGAGGAAAACCACAATAAAACGAACAACCTCATACAAAAACAGAAAGACAAGCCCGCACAAACAGAAGACAAGCCCGCACAAACAGAAGCTAAACGGACTTAAATAACACCACCCTAACAACCAAACAATGAACAGGTGAAAACAATTAGACAAAAACCAAACGAAAAGGGAAAAAAGAGATCGGTGGCAGCTAGTAGACCGGCGACGACGACCGGCGAGCGCCACCCGAACAGGAAGGGGAGCCACCTTCGGTAATGCTCGTTACAGTCTGGCCCCCTCCATCCTTACTCAAACAAGTCCAGCAGTTTCTACCACCGTTTTATATGTAACTGTGGTGCGGTGGCAGTGCCTCTCACGAAAAGTCCCCAAAAATTTTTTTTTGCTGGACCCCCAAGGCTGACAGGGTATTCTGGGAGCTCAAGGGAAATGTCATCTCCTCGTCCATCCTGATCCTACACGTCCCTTTGTGATAGAGGGGGACGCCTCGAACACTGGAGCAGGGGGCGGTCTTTACACAATGGAACGAGGGGGACAAAAAAAACTGAAAAGACAATACTCAGATTTTAATTTCCCACGTTGTCCTTTTGCAACAATGTCCCAAACTAAAATTGTTAACAGTGTGCATTTGTTTACTGAGAGACTTTTTGAGACTTAGCGTTTGTTGTTTATTCAATTGTACCGTGATTCTGCGGTAAGCGTATCTCTCTTCTGTGTTAATCCTTATCCGTTGATTTCTTGTCTGGTCTCTTCTCTGCACCTCGGTCCAACCACACCACGTCACAGGGGAACTGTTCGGTGACAGTTAGGTGGTAGGAAGGGGTACTAGAAGGTCAAGGGGGAGACACTGGTACAAGGAGGGCAGGGGGGAGATACTGGTACAAGGAGGTCAAGGGGGAGACACTGGTACAAGGAGGGCAGGGGGGAGACACTGGTACAAGGAGGTCAAGGGGGAGACACTGGTACAAGGAGGGCAGGGGGGAGATACTGGTACAAGGAGGGCAGGGGGGAGACACTGGTACAAGGAAGGTAGGGGGGAGACACTGGTACAAGGAGGGCAGGGGGGAGATACTGGTACAAGGAGGGGAGGGGGGAGATACTGGTACAAGGAGGGTAGGGGGGAGACTGGTACAAGGAGGGCAGGGGGGAGATACTGGTACAAGGAGGGCAGGGGGGAGATACTGGTACTAGCAGGGCAGGGGGGAGACACTGGTACAAGGAGGGCAGGGGGGAGATACTGGTACAAGGAGGGCAGGGGGAGATACTGGTTCTAGCAGGTCAGGGGGAGATACTAGTTCTAGCAGGTCAGGGGGAGATACTGGTACTAGCAGGACAGGGGGAGATACTGGTACTAGCAGGACAGGGGGAGATACTGGTACTAGCAGGTCAGGGGGAGATACTGGTTCTAGCAGGTCAGGGGGAGATACTGGTTCTAGCAGGACAGGGGGAGATACTGGTTCTAGTAGGTCAGGGGGAGATACTGGTACTAGCAGGACAGGGGGAGATACTGGTGCTAGCAGGACAGGGGGAGATACTGGTGCTAGCAGGACAGGGGGAGATACTGGTACTAGCAGGACAAGGGGAGATACTGGTACTAGCAGGACAGGGGGAGATACTGGTTCTAGCAGGTCAGGGGGGAGATACTGGTTCTAGCAGGTCAGGGGGGAGAAACTGGTTCTAGCAGGTCAGGGGTAATGGTGAGGTATTAGCAGGACATGGGTGATGGTGAGGTAATAATATTAGCAGGACAGGGGAGATGTGAGTTACTGGTACTAGCAGGTCAGGGGGAGATACTGGTACTAGCAGGTCAGGGGGAGATACTGGTTCTATCAGGTCAGGGGGAGATACTGGTTCTATCAGGTCAGGGGGGAGATACTGGTACTAATAGGACAGGGGGGAGATACTGGTTCTAGTAGGTCAGGGGGGAGATACTGGTACTAGCAGGTCAGCGGGAGATACTGGTACTAGCAGGACAGGGGGGAGATACTGGTACAAGGAGGGCAGGGGGGAGATACTGGTACAAGGAGGGCAGGGGGGAGATACTGGTACTAGCAGGGCAGGGGGGAGATACTGGTACAAGAAGGGCAGGGGGGAGATACTGGTTCTAGCAGGACAGGGGGGAGATACTGGTTCTAGCAGGTCAGGGGGAGACACTGGTACAAGGAGGGCAGGGGGAGATACTGGTTCTAGCAGGTCAGGGGGAGATACTGGTTCTAGCAGGTCAGGGGGAGATACTGGTACTAGCAGGACAGGGGGAGATACTGGTACTAGCAGGACAGGGGGAGATACTGGTACTAGCAGGTCAGGGGGAGATACTGGTTCTAGCAGGTCAGGGGGAGATACTGGTTCTAGCAGGACAGGGGGAGATACTGGTTCTAGCAGGTCAGGGGGAGATACTGGTACTAGCAGGACAGGGGAAGATACTGGTACTAGCAGGACAGGGGTGATACTGGTACTAGCAGGACAGGGGGAGATACTGGTACTAGTAGGACAGGGGGAGATACTGGTACTAGCAGGACAGGGGGAGATACTGGTTCTAGCAGGTCAGGGGGGAGATACTGGTTCTAGCAGGTCAGGGGGGAGAAACTGGTTCTAGCAGGTCAGGGGTAATGGTGAGGTATTAGCAGGACATGGGTGATGGTGAGGTAATAATATTAGCAGGACAGGGGAGATGTGAGTTACTGGTACTAGCAGGTCAGGGGGAGATACTGGTACTAGCAGGTCAGGGGGAGATACTGGTTCTATCAGGTCAGGGGGAGATACTGGTTCTATCAGGTCAGGGGGGAGATACTGGTACTAATAGGACAGGGGGGAGATACTGGTTCTAGTAGGTCAGGGGGGAGATACTGGTACTAGCAGGTCAGCGGGAGATACTGGTACTAGCAGGACAGGGGGGAGAAACTGGTACAAGGAGGGCAGGGGGGAGATACTGGTACAAGGAGGGCAGGGGGGAGATACTGGTACTAGCAGGGCAGGGGGGAGATACTGGTACAAGAAGGGCAGGGGGGAGATACTGGTTCTAGCAGGACAGGGGGGAGATACTGGTTCTAGCAGGTCAGGGGGAGACACTGGTACAAGGAGGGCAGGGGGAGATACTGGTTCTAGCAGGTCAGGGGGAGATACTGGTTCTAGCAGGTCAGGGGGAGATACTGGTACTAGCAGGACAGGGGGAGATACTGGTACTAGCAGGACAGGGGGAGATACTGGTACTAGCAGGTCAGGGGGAGATACTGGTTCTAGCAGGTCAGGGGGAGATACTGGTTCTAGCAGGACAGGGGGAGATACTGGTTCTAGCAGGTCAGGGGGAGATACTGGTACTAGCAGGACAGGGGAAGATACTGGTACTAGCAGGACAGGGGTGATACTGGTACTAGCAGGACAGGGGGAGATACTGGTACTAGTAGGACAGGGGGAGATACTGGTACTAGCAGGACAGGGGGAGATACTGGTTCTAGCAGGTCAGGGGGGAGATACTGGTTCTAGCAGGTCAGGGGGGAGAAACTGGTTCTAGCAGGTCAGGGGTAATGGTGAGGTATTAGCAGGACATGGGTGATGGTGAGGTAATAATATTAGCAGGACAGGGGAGATGTGAGTTACTGGTACTAGCAGGTCAGGGGGAGATACTGGTACTAGCAGGTCAGGGGGAGATACTGGTACTAATAGGTCAGGGGAAGATACTGGTTCTATCAGGTCAGGGGAAGATACTGGTACTAATAGGACAGGGGGGAGATACTGGTTCTAGTAGGTCAGGGGGGAGATACTGGTACTAGCAGGTCAGCGGGAGATACTGGTACTAGCAGGACAGGGGGGAGATACTGGTTCTAGCAGGTCAGGGGGGAGATACTGGTACTAGCAGGTCAGGGGGGAGGTACTGGTACTAGCAGGTCAGGGGGAGATACTGGTACTAGCAGGTCAGGGGGGAGATACTGGTTCTAGCAGGTCAGGGGGGAGATACTGGTACTAGCAGGACAGGGGGGAGATACTAGTTCTAGCAGGACAGGGGGGAGATTATGGTACTAGCAGGTCAGGGGGGAGATACTGGTACTAGCAGGACAGGGGGGAGATACTGGTTCTAGCAGGACAGGGGGGAGATACTGGTTCTAGCAGGACAGGGGGAGATACTAGTTCTAGCAGGACAGGGGGGAGATACTGGTACTAGCAGGTCAGGGGGGAGATACTGGTACTAGCAGGACAGGGGGGAGATACTGGTTCTAGCAGGACAGGGGGGAGATACTAGTTCTAGCAGGTCAAGGGGGAGATACTGGTACTAGCAGGGCAGGGGTGATGGTGAGGTACTGGTATTAGCAGGACAGGGGTGATGGTGAGGTACTAGCAGGACAGGGGTGATGGTGAGGTACTGGTACTAGCAGGACAGGAGTGATGGTGAGGTACTGGTAGTAGCAGGTCAGGGGTGATGGTGAGGTACTGGTACTAGCAGAACAGGGGTGGTGGTGGGGTATTCACAGGACAGGGGTGATGGTGAGGTACTGGTACTAGCAGGACAGGGGTGATGGTGGGGTACTAGCAGGACAAGGGGGATGAATTGGAACCTCCCGACCTCCAGGCCTCTGTGACAGGGTTATAAACTGATCTAATGCTGTATAAGTAGTGGACCTGTGAGGCTACAGTACTCTACAGTCCTCTGCAGAGTCAGTCATTTACAGTCCAAGAGATGTGTATGTGTTTGGTCTACCTTCTCACTTTCCTTCGTGGATCATCACCTGCTATAATTCAACATGTTGGACAGCCAAATGCCTTCTTGCTCTTTTCTCCAGTACTGCATATCACAAGTAGGACAATACCTAGTTATGCAGGATCATTTATGGTCTGTGTCTGAAAGGGCGCCCGGTTACGGTCATGTCGGTCATGCCCGCTCAGCCCAGTCAAAACTGTTCGCTGCTCTGGCACCCCAATGGTGGAACAAACTCCCTCACGACGCCAGGACAGCGGAGTCAATCACCACCTTCCGGAGACACCTGAAACCCCACCTCTTCAAGGAATACCTAGGATAGGATAAAGCAATCCTTCTTCCCCCCCCCCCCCCCTTAAAAGATTTAGATGCACTATTGTAAAGTGGCTGTTCCACTGGATGTCATAAGGTGAATGCACCAATTTGTAAGTCGCTCTGGATAAGAGCGTCTGCTAAATGACTTAAATGTAAATGTAAATGTAAATGTCACAACAGGTTTTTTCTTATGATTGAATTGTCTCTCATTTAATTTGTACTGCATTGTTCTCTATTTTCAAATCAATTTATATTTGACATGAAGTGGTTCCCTCTCGTCATTGTCCTGGGACTATACAACGGTTTGACAGATTTTAATTGCGTTAAAAGTAGAACGTGGACGTGTCCATCATTTAAACATATTCTTCACAGAAATGAATTATTTCGTTACATGCTCATATTTGATTTTACATGAATCTATGGCAATTTCCTGAGTTTCTTATGACCCTAAGTCAGTTCCACTTCTTTGATCTGGTCCAGTACTACTGTCATTGTTAACCAGCGCTAGGGTAGTCCCTTTTCTACTTTCTACTTCCGGCGCCGACCGGCGCTTCGCGTTCCTAGGAAAATATGCAGTATTTCGTTTTTTTTATGTGTTATTCCTTACATTGGTACCCCAGGTAATCTTAGGTTTCATTACATACAGTCGGGAGGAACTACTGACTATAAGAGCAATGTCAACTCACCATCGTTCCAACCAGGAATATGACTTTCCCGAAACGGATCCAGTGTTTTGCCTTCCACCCAATACAATGGATCTGATCCCAGCTGGCAACCCTAAACAATGACGCCGTAAAAGGGGCAAACGGAGCGGTCTTCTGGTCAGGCTTCGGAGACGGGCACATCGCGCTCCACTCCCTAGCATACTACTCGCCAATGTCCAGTCTCTTGACAATAAGGTTGATGAGACATCAGAGATTGTAACGTTCTTTGCTTCACGGAAACATGGCTAACTCAAGAGACGCTAACGGAGTCGGTGCAGCCAGCTGGTTTCTTCACACATCGCGCCGACAGAAACAAACATCTTTCTGGTAAAAAGAGGGGCGGGGGTGTATGCCTTATGATTAACGAGACGTGGTGTGATCATAACAACATACAGGAACTCAAGTCATTCTGTTCACCTGATCTAGAATTCCTCACAATCAAATGTCGACCGCATTGTCTACCAAGGGAATTCTCTTCGATTATAATCACAGCCGTATATATTCCCCCCCAAGCAGACACATCGATGGTCCTGAACGAACTTTATCTGACTCTTTGTAAACTGGAAACCACACACCCTGAGGCTGCATTCATCGTAGCTGGGGATTTTAACAAGGCTAATCTGAAAACAAAACTCCCTAAATTCTATCAACATATCGATTGTGCTACCAGGGCTGGTAAAACCTTGGATCATTGTTATACTAATGCGTCCGCGTCCGCGACGCATATAAGGCCCTCCCCCGCCCTCCTTTCGGAAAAGCTGACCACGACTCCATTTTGTTGCTTCCAGCCTACAAACAGAAACTAAAACAGCAAGCTCCCGCACTCAGGTCTGTTCAACGCTGGTCCAACCAATCTAATTCCACGCTTCACGACTTCTTCGATCACGTGGATTGGGATATGTTCCGCATTGCGTCCAACAACAACATTGACGAATACGCTGATTCGGTGAGCGAGTTCTTTAGAAAGTTCATTGAAGATGTCGTACCCACAGCAACGATTAAAACATTCCCAAACCAGAAACCGTGGATTGATGGCAGCATTCGCATGAAACTGAAAGCGCGAACAACTGCTTTTAACCAGGGCAAGGTGACCGGAAACATGACCGAATACAAACAGTGTAGCTATTCCCTCCGCAAGGCAATCAAACAAGCTAAGTCCCAGTATAGAGACAAAGTAGAGTCGCAATTCAACAGCTCAGACACAAGAGGTATGTGGCAGGGTCTACAGTCAATCACGGATTACAAAAAGAAAACCAGCCCCGTCGCGGACCAGGATGTCTTGCTCCCAGACAGACTAAATAACTTTTTTGCTCGCTTTGAGGACAATACAGTGCCACTGACACGGCCCGCTACCAAAACCTGCGGGCTCTCCTTCACTGCAGCCGAGGTGAGTAAAACATTTAAACGTGTTAACCCTCGCAAGGCTGCAGGCCCAGACGGTATTCCCAGCTGCGTCCTCAGAGCATGCGCAGACCAGCTGGCTGGTGTGTTTAAGGACATATTCAATCAATCCTTATCCCAGTCTGCTGTTCCCACATGCTTCAAGAGGGCCACCATTGTTCCTGTTCCCAAGAAAGTGAAGGTAACTGAGCTAAACGACTACCGCCCCGTAGCACTCACTTCCGTCATCATGAAGTGCTTTGAGAGACTAGTCAAGGACCATATCACCCCCACCCTACCTGACACCCTAGACCCACTCCAATTTGCTTACCGACCCAATAGGTCCACAGACGACGCAATTGCAACAACACTGCACACTGCCCTAACCCATCTGGACAAGAGGAATACCTATGTGAGAATGCTGTTCATCGACTACAGCTCAGCATTTAACACAATAGTACCCTCCAAACTCATCATCAAGCTCGAGTCCCTGGGTCTCGACCCCGCCCTGTGCAACTGGGTCCTGGACTTTCTGACGGCCCGTCCCCAGTGGTGAGGGTAGGTAACAACATCTCCACCCCGCTGATCCTCAACACTGGGGCTCCGCAAGGGTGCGTTCTGAGCCCTCTCCTGTACTCCCTGTTCACCCACGACTGCGTGGCCATGCACGCCTCCAACTCAATCATCAAGTTTGTGGACGACACTAGAGTGGTAGGCTTGATTACCAACACCGACGAGACGGCCTACAGGGAGGAGGTGAGGGCCCTCGGAGTGTGGTGTCAGGAAAATAACCTCACACTCAACGTCAACAAAACAAAGGAGATGATTGTGGACTTCAGGAAACAGCAGAGGGGGCACCCCCCTATCCACATCGACGGGACAGTAGTGGAGAAGGTTGAAAGTTTTAAGTTCCTCGGTGTACACATCACGGACAAACTGAGTTGGTCCACCCACACAGACAGCGTTGTGAAGAAGGCGCAGCAGCGCCTCTTCAACCTCAGGAGGCTGAAGAAATTTGGCTTGTCACGAAAAGCACTCACAAACTTCTACAGATACACAATCGAGAGCATCCTGTCGGGCTTTATCACCTCTGCACAACGCATCACCGGGGGCAAACTACCTGCCGTCCAGGGCATCTACACCACCCGATGTCACAGGAAGGCCATAAAGATCATCAAGGACAACAACCACCCGAGCCAACACCTGTTCACCCCGCTATCATCCAAAAGGCAAGGTCAGTACAGGTGCATCAAAGCTGCGACCGAGAGACTGAAAAACAGATTCTATCTCAAGGCCATCAGACCGTTAAACAGCCACCTCTAACATTTAGTGGGCGCTGCCAACATACTGACTCAACTCCAGCCACTTTAATAATGGGAATTGATGGAAATTATGTAAAAATGTATCACTAGCCACTTTAAACAATGCCATTTAATATAATGTTTACATACCCTACATTACTCATCTCATATGTATATACTGTACTCTATATCATCTACTGCATCTTGCCATCTTTATGTAATACATGTACCACTAACCACTTTAAACTATGCCACTTAATATAATGTTTACATACCCTACATTACTCATCTCATATGTATATACCGTACTCTATACCATCTACTGCATCTTGCCTGTGCCGTTCTGTACCATCACTCATTCATATATCTTTATGTACATATTCTTTATCCCTTTACACTTGTGTGTATAAGGTAGTAGTTGTGGAATTGTTAGGTTAGATTACTTGTTGGTTATTACTGCATTGTCGGAACTAGAAGCACAAGCATTTCGCTACACTCGCATTAACATTTGCTAACCATGTGTATGTGACAAATAAAATTTCATTTGATTTGATTTACCGTACAGTAGTCTGGGTATGAAAGATAAGGTGTGGCCAGTACTACTGTCATTGTTAACCAGCGCTAGGGTAGTCCCTACTGTACAGTAGTCTGGGTATGAAAGATAAGGTGTGGCCCGTACTACTGTCATTGTTAACGTATTATCTTGCACACCTGTGAATCTACAGCCCTAGTTGCACTCATGTTATTTCCTAATGGGTGAGAGAGTTTTCTGATGAGGGCAGGAGTGATTCATTATTTCGCTATGCCATGTTGCTGCTAACCTGTAATATTCCACCCTCGTATCTTTCATACCCAGACTGTAGTAGGGACTGCCCTAGCACTGGTTAATATCTTTCAAAAACATTCACAACATTTTATTCCTCATTCACAACATTGTATTCCTCTTTTAAGGTTAGCCCATGTGAAATATGTTTGACAGTTTACTCAAGTCCATTTTCACAGCTTTCCTTCCTAAATTATGAAAAGGACAAACCAAAACATTCCTAGCGTTGACTTCCAGACTGTCACACAGAAAATAGAACACAGTTTTACCAAGCTGTCAGCCTCTCTAGAAAAGCAACCTGCCCACAGCCTAATGATCAGCCTGATGATCAGCCTAATGATCAGCCTGATGATCAGCCTAATGATCAGCCTGCCCACAGCCTACTGATCAGCCTGCCCACAGCCTAATGATCAGCCTGCCCACAGCCTACTGATCAGCCTGCCCACAGCCTAATGATCAGCCTGATGATCAGCCTAATGATCAGCCTGCCCACAACCTAATGATCAGCCTAATGATCAGCCTGCCCACAGCCTACTGATCAGCCTGCCCACAACCTAATGAGCAGCCTGATGATCAGCCTAATGGTCAGCCTGCCCACAGCCTAATGATCAACCTGATGATCAGCCTAATGGTCAGCCTGCCCACAGCCTAATGATCAGCCTAATGGTCAGCCTGCCCACAGCCTAATGATCAGCCTGTCCACAGCCTAATGATCGTCCTGATGATCAGCCTAATGGTCAGCCTGCCCACAGCCTAATGACCAGCCTGCCCACAGCCTAATGATCAGCCTGATGATCAGCCTAATGGTCAGCCTGCCCACAGCCTAATGATCAGCCTGCCCACAGCCTAATGATCAGCCTGCCCACAGCCTAATGATCAGCCTGATGATCAGCCTAATGATCAGCCTGCCCACAGCCTAGTGATCAGCCTGCCCACAGCCTAATGATCAGCCTGATGATCAGCCTAATGGTCAGCCTGCCCACAGCCTAATGATCAGCCTGATGATCAGCCTAATGATCAGCCTGATGATCAGCCTAATGGTCAGCCTGCCCACAGCCTAATGATCAGCCTGCCCACAACCTAATGGTCAGCCTGTCCACAGCCTAATGATCAGCCTGATGATCAGCCTAATGATCAGCCTGACCACAGCCTAATGCTCAGCCTGCCCACAGCCTAATGATCAGCCTGCCCACAGCCTAATGATCAGCCTGATGATCAGCCTAATGGTCAGCCTGCCCACAGCCTAATGATCAGCCTAATGATCAGCCTGATGATCAGCCTAATGGTCAGCCTGCCCACAGCCTACTGATCAGCCTGCCCACAGCCTAATGGTCAGCCTGCCCACAGCCTACTGATCAGCCTGCCCACAGCCTAATGATCAGCCTGATGATCAGCCTAATGATCAGCCTGCCCACAGCCTAATGATCAGCCTGATGATCAGCCTAATGATCAGCCTGCCCACAGCCTACTGATCAGCCTGCCCACAGCCTAATGAGCAGCCTGATGATCAGCCTAATGGTCAGCCTGCCCACAGCCTAATGATCAGCCTGATGATCAGCCTAATGGTCAGCCTGCCCACAGCCTAATGATCAGCCTAATGGTCAGCCTGCCCACAGCCTAATGATCAGCCTGTCCACAGCCTAATGATCATCCTGATGATCAGCCTAATGGTCAGCCTGCCCACAGCCTAATGACCAGCCTGCCCACAGCCTAATGATCAGCCTGATGATCAGCCTAATGGTCAGCCTGCCCACAGCCTAATGATCAGCCTGCCCACAGCCTAATGATCAGCCTGCCCACAGCCTAATGATCAGCCTGATGATCAGCCTAATGATCAGCCTGCCCACAGCCTAGTGATCAGCCTGCCCACAGCCTAATGATCAGCCTGATGATCAGCCTAATGGTCAGCCTGCCCACAGCCTAATGATCAGCCTGATGATCAGCCTAATGATCAGCCTGATGATCAGCCTAATGGTCAGCCTGCCCACAGCCTAATGATCAGCCTGCCCACAACCTAATGGTCAGCCTGTCCACAGCCTATTGATCAGCCTGATGATCAGCCTAATGATCAGCCTGACCACAGCCTAATGCTCAGCCTGCCCACAGCCTAATGATCAGCCTGCCCACAGCCTAATGATCAGCCTGATGATCAGCCTAATGGTCAGCCTGCCCACAGCCTAATGATCAGCCTAATGATCAGCCTGATGATCAGCCTAATGGTCAGCCTGCCCACAGCCTACTGATCAGCCTGCCCACAGCCTAATGGTCAGCCTGTCCAAAGCCTAATGATCAGCCTGATGATCAGCCTAATGATCAGCCTGACCACAGCCTAATGCTCAGCCTGCCCACAGCCTAATGATCAGCCTGCCCACAGCCTAATGATCAGCCTAATGGTCAGCCTGCCCACAGCCTAATGATCAGCCTGCCCACAGCCTAATGCTCAGCCTGCCCACAGCCTAATGATCAGCCTGCCCACAGCCTAATGATCAGCCTAATGATCATTCTGATGATCAGCCTAATGATCAGCCTGCCCACTGCCTAATGATCAGCCTGCCCACAGCCCTAATGATCAGCCTGATGATCAACCTAATGATCAGCCTGCCCACAGCCTAATGATCAGCCTGCCCACAGCCTAATGATCAGCCTCATGATCAGCCTAATGATCAGCCTGCCCACAGCCTAATGATCAGCCTGCCCACAGCCTAATGATCAGCCTGCCCACAGCCTAATGATCAGCCTGTCCACAGCCTAATGATCAGCCTGCCCACAGCCTAATGGTCAGCCTGCCCACAGCCTAATGATCAGCCTGCACATAGCCTAATGATCAGCCTGATGATCAGCCTAATGATCAGCCTGCCCACTGCCTAATGATCAGCCTGCACATAGCCTAATGATCAGCCTGATGATCAGCATAATGATCAGCCTGACCACAGCCTAATGATCAGCCTGCCCACAGCCTAATGCTCAGCCTGCCCACAGCCTAATGATCAGCCTGCCCACAGCCTAATGATCAGCCTGATGATCAGCCTAATGGTCAACCTGCCCACAGCCTAATGATCAGCCTAATGATCAGCCTGATGATCAGCCTAATGGTCAGCCTGCCCACAGCCTAATGATCAGCCTAATGATCAGCCTGATGATCAGCCTAATGGTCAGCCTGCCCACAGCCTAATGATCAGCCTGCCCACAGCCTAATGGTCAGCCTGTCCAAAGCCTAATGATCAGCCTGATGATCAGCCTAATGATCAGCCTGACCACAGCCTAATGCTCAGCCTGCCCACAGCCTAATGATCAGCCTGCCCACAGCCTAATGATCAGCCTAATGATCAGCCTGATGATCAGCCTAATGGTCAGCCTGCCCACAGCCTAATGATCAGCCTGCCCACAGCCTAATGCTCAGCCTGCCCGCAGCCTAATGATCAGCCTGCCCACAGCCTAATGATCAGCCTAATGATCATTCTGATGATCAGCCTTAATGATCAGCCTGCCCACTGCCTAATGATCAGCCTGCCCACAGCCTAATGATCAGCCTGATGATCAACCTAATGATCAGCCTGCCCACAGCCTAATGATCAGCCTGCCCACAGCCTAATGATCAGCCTCATGATCAGCCTAATGATCAGCCTGCCCACAGCCTAATGATCAGCCTGCCCACAGCCTAATGATCAGCCTGCCCACAGCCTAATGATCAGCCTGTCCACAGCCTAATGATCAGCCTGATGATCAGCCTAATGATCAGCCTGCCCACAGCCTAATGATCAGCCTGCCCACAGCCTAATGGTCAGCCTGCACACAGCCTAATAATCAGCCTGCACATAGCCTAATGATCAGCCTGATGATCAGCCTAATGATCAGCCTGCCCACTGCCTAATGATCAGCCTGCACATAGCCTAATGATCAGCCTGATGATCAGCATAATGATCAGCCTGACCACAGCCTAATGATCAGCCTGCCCACAGCCTAATGATCAGCCTGCCCACAGCCTAATGGTCAGCCTGTCCAAAGCCTAATGATCAGCCTGATGATCAGCCTAATGATCAGCCTGACCACAGCCTAATGCTCAGCCTGCCCACAGCCTAATGATCAGCCTGCCCACAGCCTAATGATCAGCCTAATGATCAGCCTGATGATCAGCCTAATGGTCAGCCTGCCCACAGCCTAATGATCAGCCTGCCCACAGCCTAATGCTCAGCCTGCCCACAGCCTAATGATCAGCCTGCCCACAGCCTAATGATCAGCCTAATGATCATTCTGATGATCAGCCTAATGATCAGCCTGCCCACTGCCTAATGATCAGCCTGCCCACAGCCCTAATGATCAGCCTGATGATCAACCTAATGATCAGCCTGCCCACAGCCTAATGATCAGCCTGCCCACAGCCTAATGATCAGCCTCATGATCAGCCTAATGATCAGCCTGCCCACAGCCTAATGATCAGCCTGCCCACAGCCTAATGATCAGCCTGCCCACAGCCTAATGATCAGCCTGTCCACAACCTAATGATCAGCCTGCCCACAGCCTAATGGTCAGCCTGCCCACAGCCTAATGATCAGCCTGCACACAGCCTAATGATCAGCCTGATGATCAGCCTAATGATCAGCCTGCCCACTGCCTAATGATCAGCCTGCACATAGCCTAATGATCAGCCTGATGATCAGCATAATGATCAGCCTGACCACAGCCTAATGATCAGCCTGCCCACAGCCTAATGCTCAGCCTGCCCACAGCCTAATGATCAGCCTGCCCACAGCCTAATGATCAGCCTGATGATCAGCCTAATGGTCAACCTGCCCACAGCCTAATGATCAGCCTAATGATCAGCCTGATGATCAGCCTAATGGTCAGCCTGCCCACAGCCTAATGATCAGCCTAATGATCAGCCTGATGATCAGCCTAATGGTCAGCCTGCCCACAGCCTAATGATCAGCCTGCCCACAGCCTAATGGTCAGCCTGTCCAAAGCCTAATGATCAGCCTGATGATCAGCCTAATGATCAGCCTGACCACAGCCTAATGCTCAGCCTGCCCACAGCCTAATGATCAGCCTGCCCACAGCCTAATGATCAGCCTAATGATCAGCCTGATGATCAGCCTAATGGTCAGCCTGCCCACAGCCTAATGATCAGCCTGCCCACAGCCTAATGCTCAGCCTGCCCGCAGCCTAATGATCAGCCTGCCCACAGCCTAATGATCAGCCTAATGATCATTCTGATGATCAGCCTTAATGATCAGCCTGCCCACTGCCTAATGATCAGCCTGCCCACAGCCTAATGATCAGCCTGATGATCAACCTAATGATCAGCCTGCCCACAGCCTAATGATCAGCCTGCCCACAGCCTAATGATCAGCCTCATGATCAGCCTAATGATCAGCCTGCCCACAGCCTAATGATCAGCCTGCCCACAGCCTAATGATCAGCCTGCCCACAGCCTAATGATCAGCCTGTCCACAGCCTAATGATCAGCCTGATGATCAGCCTAATGATCAGCCTGCCCACAGCCTAATGATCAGCCTGCCCACAGCCTAATGGTCAGCCTGCCCACAGCCTAATAATCAGCCTGCACATAGCCTAATGATCAGCCTGATGATCAGCATAATGATCAGCCTGACCACAGCCTAATGATCAGCCTGCCCACAGCCTAATGATCAGCCTGATGATCAGCCTAATGATCAGCCTGCCCACAGCCTAATGATCAGCCTGATGATCAGCCTAATGATCAGCCTGCCCACAGCCTAATGATCATCCTGCCCACAGCCTAATGATCAGCCTGCCCACAGCCTAATGATCAGCCTGATGATCAGCCTAATGATCAGCCTGCCCACAGCCTAATGATCAGCCTGCCCACAGCCTAATGATCCGCCTGATGATCAGCCTAATGATCAGCCTGCCCACAGCCTAATGGTCAGCGGGCCACATCCTAATGATCAGCATGCCCACAGCATAATGATCAGCCTGCCCAGAGCCCAATGATCAGCATGATAATCAGCCTAATGATCAGCCTGCCCACAGCCTAATGATCAGCCTGCCCACAGCCTAATGATCAGCCTGCCCACAGCCTAATGATCAGCCTGATAATCAGCCTAATGATCGGCCTGATAATCAGCCTAATGATCAGCCTGCCCACAGCCTAATGATTAGCCTGATGATCAGCCTAATAATCAGCCTGCCCACTGCCTAATGATCAGCCTGATGATCGGCCTAATGATCAGCCTGTCCGCAGAGGTAACTCTTCCTTTCCTGTGGCGGTCCTCATGAGAGCCAGTTTCATCATAGCGCTTGATGGTTTTTGCAACTGCACTTGAAGAAAGTTTCAAAGTTTTCTTAAAATGTTCCGTTTTGACTGACCTTCATGTCTTAAAGTAATGATGGCCTGTCGTTTCTCTTTGCTTATTTGAGCTGTTCTTGCAAAAATATGGACTTGGTCTTATACCAAATAGGGCTATCTTCTGTATACCACCCCTACCTTCTCACAACACAACTGATTGGCTCAAATGCATTAAGGAAATAAATTCCACAAAGGAACTTTTAACAAGGCTCAACTGTTAATTGAAATCCATTCCAGATGACTACCTCATGAAGCTGGTTGAGAGAATGCCAAGAGTGTGCAAAGCTGTCATCAAGGCAAAGGATGGCAACTTTGAAGAATCTCAAATATAAAATATATTTAGATTTGTTCAACACATTTGTTTCTGTTGGAAGGGTAAGAGTTGTTGCCCTGCCCCTTTCTCTGTGATGTCATCTCTAATGGAATCCAGAAAGAACTAAACCCTGTCCCCTTTCTCTGTGATGTCATTCTAGTGGAATCCAGAAAGAACTAAACCCTGCCCTTTTCTCTGTGATGTCATTCTAGTGGAATCCAGAAAGAACTAAACCCTGTCCCCTTTCTCTGTGATGTCATCTCTAATGGAATCCAGAAAGAACTAAACCCTGCCCCCTTTCTCTGTGATGTCATTCTAGTGGAATCCAGAAAGAACTAAACCCTGCCTTTTTCTCTGTGATGTCATTCTAGTGGAATCCAGAAAGAACTAAACCCTGCCCTTTCTCTGTGATGTCATTCTAGTGGAATCCAGAAAGAACAAAACCCTGCCCCTTTCTATGTGATGTCATTCTAGTGGAATCCAGAAAGAACAAAAACATGCCCCTTTCTCTGTGATGTCATTCTAGTGGAATCCAGAAAGTACAAAAACCTGCCCCTTTCTCTGTGATGTCATTCTAGTGTAATCCAGAAAGAACAAAACCCTGCCCCTTTCTATGTGATGTCATTCTAGTGGAATCCAGAAAGAACAAAACCCTGCCCCTTTCTATGTGATGTCATCTCTAATGGAATCCAGAAAGAACAAAACCCTGCCCCTTTCTATGTGATGTCATTCTAGTGGAATCCAGAAAGAACTAAACCCTGCCCCTTTCTCTGTGATGTCATTCTAGTGGAATCCAGAAAGAACAAAACCCTGCCCCTTTCTCTGTGATGTCATTCTAGTGGAATCCAGAAAGAACAAAACCCTGCCCCTTTCTATGTGATGTCATTCTAGTGTAATCCAGAAAGAACAAAAACCTGCCCCTTTCTCTGTGATGTCATTCTAGTGTAATCCAGAAAGAACAAAACCCTGCCCCTTTCTCTGTGATGTCATCTCTAATGGAATCCAGAAAGTACAAAAACCTGCCCCTTTCTCTGTGATGTCATTCTAGTGTAATCCAGAAAGAACAAAACCCTGCCCCTTTCTATGTGATGTCATTCTAGTGGAATCCAGAAAGAACAAAACCCTGCCCCTTTCTATGTGATGTCATCTCTAATGGAATCCAGAAAGAACAAAACCCTGCCCCTTTCTATGTGATGTCATTCTAGTGGAATCCAGAAAGAACTAAACCCTGCCCCTTTCTCTGTGATGTCATTCTAGTGGAATCCAGAAAGAACAAAACCCTGCCCCTTTCTATGTGATGTCATTCTAGTGGAATCCAGAAAGAACAAAAACCTGCCCCTTTCTCTGTGATGTCATTCTAGTGGAATCCAGAAAGAACAAAACCCTGCCCCTTTCTATGTGATGTCATTCTAGTGGAATCCAGAAAGAACTAAACCCTGCCCCTTTCTCTGTGATGTCATTCTAGTGGAATCCAGAAAGAACAAAACCCTGCCCCTTTCTCTGTGATGTCATTCTAGTGGAATCCAGAAAGAACAAAACCCTGCCCCTTTCTATGTGATGTCATTCTAGTGGAATCCAGAAAGAACTAAACCCTGCCCCTTTCTCTGTGATGTCATTCTAGTGGAATCCAGAAAGAACAAAACCCTGCCCCTTTCTCTGTGATGTCATTCTAGTGGAATCCAGAAAGAACTAAACCCTGCCCCTTTCTCTGTGATGTCATTCTAGTGGAATCCAGAAAGAACAAAACCCTGCCCCTTTCTATGTGATGTCATTCTAGTGGAATCCAGAAAGAACTAAACCCTGCCCCTTTCTCTGTGATGTCATTCTAGTGGAATCCAGAAAGAACAAAACCCTGCCCCTTTCTCTGTGATGTCATTCTAGTGGAATCCAGAAAGAACAAAACCCTGCCCCTTTCTATGTGATGTCATTCTAGTGGAATCCAGAAAGAACTAAACCCTGCCCCTTTCTCTGTGATGTCATTCTAGTGGAATCCAGAAAGAACTAAACCCTGCCCCTTTCTCTGTGATGTCATTCTAGTGGAATCCATAAAGAACAAAATCCTGCCCCTTTCTATGTGATGTCATTCTAGTGCAATCCAGAAAGAACTAAACCCTGCCCCTTTCTCTGTGATGTCATTCTAGTGGAATCCAGAAAGAACTACACCCTGCCCCTTTCTCTGTGATGTCATTCTAGTGGAATCCAGAAGGAACAAAACCCTGCCCCTTTCTCTGTGATGTCATTCTAATGGAATCCAGAAAGAACAAAACCCTGCCCCTTTCTCTGTGATGTCATTCTAGTGGAATTCATAAAGAACAAAACCCTGCCCCTTTCTCTGTGATGTCATTGTAATGGAATCCAGAAAGAACAAAACCCTGCCCCTTTCTCTGTGATGTCATTCTAGTGGAATCCAGAAGGAACAAAACCCTGCCCCTTTCTCTGTGATGTCATTCTAATGGAATCCAGAAAGAACAAAACCCTGCCCCTTTCTCTGTGATGTCATTCTAGTGGAATTCATAAAGAACAAAACCCTGCCCCTTTCTCTGTGATGTCATTCTAGTGGAATCCAGAAGGAACAAAACCCTGCCCTTTTCTCTGTGATGTCATTCTAGTGGAATCCAGAAGGAACAAAACCCTGTCCTCAAAGATTTACATCTAAAGGTGCAACGTTATGGACAAAGACACAAAACATCCACATTAAATGAAATATTTTTCTTGATCAAATAATATCGGGGAAAAAACACTTTTTTGTGCAGTATTAATTGACCATTCTTACAAACAACTTAATCAAAATATACATTTTTGTATTGTACATAGACTGGGAATCTAGGTTTGTACCTGTAGACTTTCATCACCATGGAGATAAAACAACATGCAACACAGTAATTGAGTACATCAAGTGGGGTTGTGATGATGTGATGTGATGTGGCTCAGATGGTTGAACAAGGTGCTTGCAATGCCAGGGTTGTGTTTGATTCCCACAGGGGACCAGAACCAAAACGTATGAACATGTATGCTCTCACTTCTGTAAGTTGCTCTGGATAAGAGCTTCTACTAAAATGGGAAAGGAATGAATAGAACAGTTCAGTTTTCACACACAAATCAGTTGCATTTAAAAAAGTATTTCAAGAAACTAGAAAACTTAATATCAAGCAAGTATTTTTCAGATGAAGTACTATTAGATGAACTGTTTTGTACGGATATGTATCAGACTCAAGTTACAAATGCTTGTAAAAACTCAAATATATTTAGTTCACAGAAATAGTGCACTGGACCTTTACTAGTCCTGTATTAATAGACCATTACTAGTCCTGTATTAACAGACCGATATAGCAGTCTGTAACACTGGGCCTTTACTAGTCTTGTATTAACAGACCTTTACTAGTCCTGTATTAACAGACCTTTACTAGTCCTGTATTAACGTGGTCGTGGTCGTGTTTATTTTGAAGGGACTTGGTAAGAAAGGTTCTTTAGGCTGTTGTGACATCGCCTCCTGCATTCCCGAATTAGTGGAGAGATGCAGGCCCGAATTAGTGGAGAGGCAGGCCCGAATTAGCGGAGAGAAGCAGGCCCTAATTAGTGGAGAGAGGCAGGCCCTAATTAGTGGAGAGAGGCAGGCCCTAATTAGTGGAGAGAGGCAGGCCCTAATTAGTGGAGAGAGGCAGGCCCTAATTAGTGGAGAGAGGCAGGCCCTAATTAGTGGAGAGAGGCAGGCCCTAATTAGTGGAGAGAGGCAGGCCCTAATTAGTGGAGAGAGGCAGGCCCTAATTAGTGGAGAGAGGCAGGCCCTAATTAGTGGAGAGAGGCAGGCCCTAATTAGTGGAGAGAGGCAGGCCCTAATTAGTGGAGAGAGGCAGGCCTGAATTAGCGGAGAGAGGCAGGCCCTAATTAGCGGAGAGAGGCAGGCCTGAATTAGTGGAGAGAGGCAGGCCCTAATTAGTGGAGAGAGGCAGGCCCTAATTAGTGGAGAGAGGCAGGCCCTAATTAGTGGAGAGAGGCAGGCCTGAATTAGTGGAGAGAGGCAGGCCTGAATTAGTGGAGAGAGGCAGGCCCTAATTAGTGGAGAGAGGCAGGCCCTAATTAGTGGAGAGAGGCAGGCCTGAATTAGTGGAGAGAGGCAGGCCTGAATTAGCGGAGAGAGGCAGGCCCTAATTAGTGGAGAGAGGCAGGCCCTAATTAGTGGAGAGAGGCAGGCCTGAATTAGTGGAGAGAGGCAGGCCCTAATTAGTGGAGAGAGGCAGGCCCTAATTAGTGGAGAGAGGCAGGCCCTAATTAGTGGAGAGAGGCAGGCCTGAATTAGTGGAGAGAGGCAGGCCCTAATTAGTGGAGAGAGGCAGGCCCTAATTAGTGGAGAGAGGCAGGCCCTAATTAGTGGAGAGAGGCAGGCCCTAATTAGTGGAGAGAGGCAGGCCCTAATTAGTGGAGAGAGGCAGGCCCTAATTAGTGGAGAGAGGCAGGCCCTAATTAGTGGAGAGAGGCAGGCCCTAATTAGTGGAGAGAGGCAGGCCTGAATTAGTGGAGAGAGGCAGGCCCTAATTAGTGGAGAGAGGCAGGCCCTAATTAGTGGAGAGAGGCAGGCCTGAATTAGTGGAGAGAGGCAGGCCCTAATTAGTGGAGAGAGGCAGGCCCTAATTAGTGGAGAGAGGCAGGCCCTAATTAGTGGAGAGAGGCAGGCCCTAATTAGTGGAGAGAGGCAGGCCCTAATTAGTGGAGAGAGGCAGGCCCTAATTAGTGGAGAGAGGCAGGCCTGAATTAGCGGAGAGAGGCAGGCCCTAATTAGTGGAGAGAGGCAGGCCTGAATTAGTGGAGAGAGGCAGGCCCTAATTAGTGGAGAGAGGCAGGCCCTAATTAGTGGAGAGAGGCAGGCCCTAATTAGTGGAGAGAGGCAGGCCTGAATTAGTGGAGAGAGGCAGGCCTGAATTAGTGGAGAGAGGCAGGCCCTAATTAGTGGAGAGAGGCAGGCCCTAATTAGTGGAGAGAGGCAGGCCTGAATTAGTGGAGAGAGGCAGGCCTGAATTAGCGGAGAGAGGCAGGCCCTAATTAGTGGAGAGAGGCAGGCCCTAATTAGTGGAGAGAGGCAGGCCTGAATTAGTGGAGAGAGGCAGGCCCTAATTAGTGGAGAGAGGCAGGCCCTAATTAGTGGAGAGAGGCAGGCCCTAATTAGTGGAGAGAGGCAGGCCTGAATTAGTGGAGAGAGGCAGGCCCTAATTAGTGGAGAGAGGCAGGCCCTAATTAGTGGAGAGAGGCAGGCCCTAATTAGTGGAGAGAGGCAGGCCCTAATTAGTGGAGAGAGGCAGGCCCTAATTAGTGGAGAGAGGCAGGCCCTAATTAGTGGAGAGAGGCAGGCCCTAATTAGTGGAGAGAGGCAGGCCCTAATTAGTGGAGAGAGGCAGGCCTGAATTAGTGGAGAGAGGCAGGCCCTAATTAGTGGAGAGAGGCAGGCCCTAATTAGTGGAGAGAGGCAGGCCTGAATTAGTGGAGAGAGGCAGGCCCTAATTAGTGGAGAGAGGCAGGCCCGAATTAGTGGAGAGAGGCAGGCCCGAATTAGTGGAGAGAGGCAGGCCCTAATTAGTGGAGAGAGGCAGGCCCGAATTAGTGGAGAGAGGCAGGCCCGAATTAGTGGAGAGAGGCAGGCCCGAATTAGTGGAGAGAGGCAGGCCCGAATTAGTGGAGAGAAGCAGGCCCGAATTAGTGGAGAGAAGCAGGCCCTAATTAGTGGAGAGAGGCAGGCCTGAATTAGTGGAGAGAGGCAGGCCCGAATTAGTGGAGAGAAGCAGGCCCGAATTAGTGGAGAGAAGCAGGCCCTAATTAGTGGAGAGAGGCAGGCCTGAATTAGTGGAGAGAGGCAGGCCTGAATTAGTGGAGAAAGGCAGGCCCGAATTAGTGGAGAGAGGCAGGCCCGAATTAGTGGAGAGAGGCAGGCCCGAATTAGTGGAGAGAGGCAGGCCCTAATTAGTGGAGAGAGGCAGGCCTGAATTAGTGGAGAGAGGCAGGCCCTAATTAGTGGAGAGAGGCAGGCCTGAATTAGTGGAGAGAGGCAGGCCTGAATTAGTGGAGAGAGGCAGGCCTGAATTAGTGGAGAGAAGCAGGCCTGAATTAGTGGAGAGAGGCAGGCCTGAATTAGTGGAGAGAGGCAGGCCCGAATTAGTGGAGAGAGGCAGGCCCGAATTAGTGGAGAGAGGCAGGCCCGAATTAGTGGAGAGAGGCAGGCCCGAATTAGTGGAGAGAGGCAGGCCTGAATTAGTGGAGAGAAGCAGGCCTGAATTAGTGGAGAGAAGCAGGCCTGAATTAGTGGAGAGAGGCAGGCCCTAATTAGTGGAGAGAGGCAGGCCCTAATTAGTGGAGAAAGGCAGGCCCTAATTAGTGGAGAGAAGCAGGCCCGAATTAGTGGAGAGAAGCAGGCCCTAATTAGTGGAGAGAGGCAGGCCTGAATTAGTGGAGAGAGGCAGGCCCGAATTAGTGGAGAGAAGCAGGCCCGAATTAGTGGAGAGAAGCAGGCCCTAATTAGTGGAGAGAGGCAGGCCTGAATTAGTGGAGAGAGGCAGGCCTGAATTAGTGGAGAAAGGCAGGCCCGAATTAGTGGAGAGAGGCAGGCCCGAATTAGTGGAGAGAGGCAGGCCCGAATTAGTGGAGAGAGGCAGGCCCTAATTAGTGGAGAGAGGCAGGCCTGAATTAGTGGAGAGAGGCAGGCCCTAATTAGTGGAGAGAGGCAGGCCTGAATTAGTGGAGAGAGGCAGGCCTGAATTAGTGGAGAGAGGCAGGCCTGAATTAGTGGAGAGAAGCAGGCCTGAATTAGTGGAGAGAGGCAGGCCTGAATTAGTGGAGAGAGGCAGGCCCGAATTAGTGGAGAGAGGCAGGCCCGAATTAGTGGAGAGAGGCAGGCCCGAATTAGTGGAGAGAGGCAGGCCCGAATTAGTGGAGAGAGGCAGGCCTGAATTAGTGGAGAGAAGCAGGCCTGAATTAGTGGAGAGAAGCAGGCCTGAATTAGTGGAGAGAGGCAGGCCCTAATTAGTGGAGAGAGGCAGGCCCTAATTAGTGGAGAAAGGCAGGCCCTAATTAGTGGAGAGAAGCAGGCCCGAATTAGTGGAGAGAGGCAGGCCCTAATTAGTGGAGAGAGGCAGGCCTGAATTAGTGGAGAGAGGCAGGCCCTAATTAGTGGAGAGAAGCAGGCCTGAATTAGTGGAGAGAGGCAGGCCCTAATTAGTGGAGAGAAGCAGGCCCTAATTAGTGGAGAGAGGCAGGCCCTAATTAGTGGAGAGAGGCAGGCCTGAATTAGTGGAGAGAGGCAGGCCCTAATTAGCGGAGAGAAGCAGGCCTGAATTAGTGGAGAGAAGCAGGCCTGAATTAGTGGAGAGAGGCAGGCCCTAATTAGTGGAGAGAGGCAGGCCTGAATTAGTGGAGAGAGGCAGGCCCTAATTAGTGGAGAGAGGCAGGCCCTAATTAGTGGAGAGAGGCAGGCCCTAATTAGTGGAGAGAGGCAGGCCCTAATTAGTGGAGAGAGGCAGGCCCTAATTAGTGGAGAGAGGCAGGCCCTAATTAGTGGAGAGAGGCAGGCCTGAATTAGCGGAGAGAGGCAGGCCCTAATTAGTGGAGAGAGGCAGGCCTGAATTAGTGGAGAGAGGCAGGCCCTAATTAGTGGAGAGAGGCAGGCCCTAATTAGTGGAGAGAGGCAGGCCCTAATTAGTGGAGAGAGGCAGGCCTGAATTAGTGGAGAGAGGCAGGCCTGAATTAGTGGAGAGAGGCAGGCCCTAATTAGTGGAGAGAGGCAGGCCCTAATTAGTGGAGAGAGGCAGGCCTGAATTAGTGGAGAGAGGCAGGCCTGAATTAGCGGAGAGAGGCAGGCCCTAATTAGTGGAGAGAGGCAGGCCCTAATTAGTGGAGAGAGGCAGGCCTGAATTAGTGGAGAGAGGCAGGCCCTAATTAGTGGAGAGAGGCAGGCCCTAATTAGTGGAGAGAGGCAGGCCCTAATTAGTGGAGAGAGGCAGGCCTGAATTAGTGGAGAGAGGCAGGCCCTAATTAGTGGAGAGAGGCAGGCCCTAATTAGTGGAGAGAGGCAGGCCCTAATTAGTGGAGAGAGGCAGGCCCTAATTAGTGGAGAGAGGCAGGCCCTAATTAGTGGAGAGAGGCAGGCCCTAATTAGTGGAGAGAGGCAGGCCCTAATTAGTGGAGAGAGGCAGGCCCTAATTAGTGGAGAGAGGCAGGCCTGAATTAGTGGAGAGAGGCAGGCCCTAATTAGTGGAGAGAGGCAGGCCCTAATTAGTGGAGAGAGGCAGGCCTGAATTAGTGGAGAGAGGCAGGCCCTAATTAGTGGAGAGAGGCAGGCCCGAATTAGTGGAGAGAGGCAGGCCTGAATTAGTGGAGAGAGGCAGGCCCTAATTAGTGGAGAGAGGCAGGCCCGAATTAGTGGAGAGAGGCAGGCCCGAATTAGTGGAGAGAGGCAGGCCCGAATTAGTGGAGAGAGGCAGGCCCGAATTAGTGGAGAGAAGCAGGCCCGAATTAGTGGAGAGAAGCAGGCCCTAATTAGTGGAGAGAGGCAGGCCTGAATTAGTGGAGAGAGGCAGGCCCGAATTAGTGGAGAGAAGCAGGCCCGAATTAGTGGAGAGAAGCAGGCCCTAATTAGTGGAGAGAGGCAGGCCTGAATTAGTGGAGAGAGGCAGGCCTGAATTAGTGGAGAAAGGCAGGCCCGAATTAGTGGAGAGAGGCAGGCCCGAATTAGTGGAGAGAGGCAGGCCTGAATTAGTGGAGAGAGGCAGGCCCTAATTAGTGGAGAGAGGCAGGCCTGAATTAGTGGAGAGAGGCAGGCCCTAATTAGTGGAGAGAGGCAGGCCTGAATTAGTGGAGAGAGGCAGGCCTGAATTAGTGGAGAGAGGCAGGCCTGAATTAGTGGAGAGAAGCAGGCCTGAATTAGTGGAGAGAGGCAGGCCTGAATTAGTGGAGAGAGGCAGGCCCGAATTAGTGGAGAGAGGCAGGCCCGAATTAGTGGAGAGAGGCAGGCCCGAATTAGTGGAGAGAGGCAGGCCCGAATTAGTGGAGAGAGGCAGGCCTGAATTAGTGGAGAGAAGCAGGCCTGAATTAGTGGAGAGAAGCAGGCCTGAATTAGTGGAGAGAGGCAGGCCCTAATTAGTGGAGAGAGGCAGGCCCTAATTAGTGGAGAAAGGCAGGCCCTAATTAGTGGAGAGAAGCAGGCCCGAATTAGTGGAGAGAAGCAGGCCCTAATTAGTGGAGAGAGGCAGGCCTGAATTAGTGGAGAGAGGCAGGCCCGAATTAGTGGAGAGAAGCAGGCCCGAATTAGTGGAGAGAAGCAGGCCCTAATTAGTGGAGAGAGGCAGGCCTGAATTAGTGGAGAGAGGCAGGCCTGAATTAGTGGAGAAAGGCAGGCCCGAATTAGTGGAGAGAGGCAGGCCCGAATTAGTGGAGAGAGGCAGGCCTGAATTAGTGGAGAGAGGCAGGCCCTAATTAGTGGAGAGAGGCAGGCCTGAATTAGTGGAGAGAGGCAGGCCCTAATTAGTGGAGAGAGGCAGGCCTGAATTAGTGGAGAGAGGCAGGCCTGAATTAGTGGAGAGAGGCAGGCCTGAATTAGTGGAGAGAAGCAGGCCTGAATTAGTGGAGAGAGGCAGGCCTGAATTAGTGGAGAGAGGCAGGCCCGAATTAGTGGAGAGAGGCAGGCCCGAATTAGTGGAGAGAGGCAGGCCCGAATTAGTGGAGAGAGGCAGGCCCGAATTAGTGGAGAGAGGCAGGCCTGAATTAGTGGAGAGAAGCAGGCCTGAATTAGTGGAGAGAAGCAGGCCTGAATTAGTGGAGAGAGGCAGGCCCTAATTAGTGGAGAGAGGCAGGCCCTAATTAGTGGAGAAAGGCAGGCCCTAATTAGTGGAGAGAAGCAGGCCCGAATTAGTGGAGAGAGGCAGGCCCTAATTAGTGGAGAGAGGCAGGCCTGAATTAGTGGAGAGAGGCAGGCCCTAATTAGTGGAGAGAAGCAGGCCTGAATTAGTGGAGAGAGGCAGGCCCTAATTAGTGGAGAGAAGCAGGCCCTAATTAGTGGAGAGAGGCAGGCCCTAATTAGTGGAGAGAGGCAGGCCTGAATTAGTGGAGAGAGGCAGGCCCTAATTAGTGGAGAGAAGCAGGCCTGAATTAGTGGAGAGAGGCAGGCCCTAATTAGTGGAGAGAGGCAGGCCCTAATTAGTGGAGAGAGGCAGGCCCGAATTAGTGGAGAGAGGCAGGCCTGAATTAGTGGAGAGAGGCAGGCCCTAATTAGTGGAGAGAGGCAGGCCCGAATTAGTGGAGAGAGGCAGGCCCGAATTAGTGGAGAGAGGCAGGCCCGAATTAGTGGAGAGAGGCAGGCCCGAATTAGTGGAGAGAAGCAGGCCCGAATTAGTGGAGAGAAGCAGGCCCTAATTAGTGGAGAGAGGCAGGCCTGAATTAGTGGAGAGAGGCAGGCCCGAATTAGTGGAGAGAAGCAGGCCCGAATTAGTGGAGAGAAGCAGGCCCTAATTAGTGGAGAGAGGCAGGCCTGAATTAGTGGAGAGAGGCAGGCCTGAATTAGTGGAGAAAGGCAGGCCCGAATTAGTGGAGAGAGGCAGGCCCGAATTAGTGGAGAGAGGCAGGCCTGAATTAGTGGAGAGAGGCAGGCCCTAATTAGTGGAGAGAGGCAGGCCTGAATTAGTGGAGAGAGGCAGGCCCTAATTAGTGGAGAGAGGCAGGCCTGAATTAGTGGAGAGAGGCAGGCCTGAATTAGTGGAGAGAGGCAGGCCTGAATTAGTGGAGAGAAGCAGGCCTGAATTAGTGGAGAGAGGCAGGCCTGAATTAGTGGAGAGAGGCAGGCCCGAATTAGTGGAGAGAGGCAGGCCCGAATTAGTGGAGAGAGGCAGGCCCGAATTAGTGGAGAGAGGCAGGCCCGAATTAGTGGAGAGAAGCAGGCCCGAATTAGTGGAGAGAAGCAGGCCCTAATTAGTGGAGAGAGGCAGGCCTGAATTAGTGGAGAGAGGCAGGCCTGAATTAGTGGAGAAAGGCAGGCCCGAATTAGTGGAGAGAGGCAGGCCCGAATTAGTGGAGAGAGGCAGGCCTGAATTAGTGGAGAGAGGCAGGCCCTAATTAGTGGAGAGAGGCAGGCCTGAATTAGTGGAGAGAGGCAGGCCCTAATTAGTGGAGAGAGGCAGGCCTGAATTAGTGGAGAGAGGCAGGCCTGAATTAGTGGAGAGAGGCAGGCCTGAATTAGTGGAGAGAAGCAGGCCTGAATTAGTGGAGAGAGGCAGGCCTGAATTAGTGGAGAGAGGCAGGCCCGAATTAGTGGAGAGAGGCAGGCCCGAATTAGTGGAGAGAGGCAGGCCCGAATTAGTGGAGAGAGGCAGGCCCGAATTAGTGGAGAGAGGCAGGCCTGAATTAGTGGAGAGAAGCAGGCCTGAATTAGTGGAGAGAAGCAGGCCTGAATTAGTGGAGAGAGGCAGGCCCTAATTAGTGGAGAGAGGCAGGCCCTAATTAGTGGAGAAAGGCAGGCCCTAATTAGTGGAGAGAAGCAGGCCCGAATTAGTGGAGAGAGGCAGGCCCTAATTAGTGGAGAGAGGCAGGCCTGAATTAGTGGAGAGAGGCAGGCCCTAATTAGTGGAGAGAAGCAGGCCTGAATTAGTGGAGAGAGGCAGGCCCTAATTAGTGGAGAGAAGCAGGCCCTAATTAGTGGAGAGAGGCAGGCCCTAATTAGTGGAGAGAGGCAGGCCTGAATTAGTGGAGAGAGGCAGGCCCTAATTAGTGGAGAGAAGCAGGCCTGAATTAGTGGAGAGAGGCAGGCCCTAATTAGTGGAGAGAGGCAGGCCCGAATTAGTGGAGAGAGGCAGGCCTGAATTAGTGGAGAGAGGCAGGCCCTAATTAGTGGAGAGAGGCAGGCCTGAATTAGTGGAGAGAAGCAGGCCCGAATTAGTGGAGAGAGGCAGGCCCTAATTAGTGGAGAGAGGCAGGCCTGAATTAGTGGAGAGAGGCAGGCCCTAATTAGTGGAGAGAGGCAGGCCCTAATTAGTGGAGAGAGGCAGGCCCGAATTAGTGGAGAGAGGCAGGCCCTAATTAGTGGAGAGAGGCAGGCCTGAATTAGTGGAGAGAGGCAGGCCTGAATTAGTGGAGAGAGGCAGGCCTGAATTAGTGGAGAGAGGCAGGCCTGAATTAGTGGAGAGAGGCAGGCCTGAATTAGTGGAGAGAAGCAGGCCTGAATTAGTGGAGAGAGGCAGGCCTGAATTAGTGGAGAGAGGCAGGCCCGAATTAGTGGAGAGAGGCAGGCCCGAATTAGTGGAGAGAGGCAGGCCCGAATTAGTGGAGAGAGGCAGGCCCTAATTAGTGGAGAGAGGCAGGCCCGAATTAGTGGAGAGAGGCAGGCCTGAATTAGTGGAGAGAAGCAGGCCTGAATTAGTGGAGAGAAGCAGGCCTGAATTAGTGGAGAGAGGCAGGCCCTAATTAGTGGAGAGAGGCAGGCCCTAATTAGTGGAGAGAGGCAGGCCTGAATTAGTGGAGAGAGGCAGGCCCTAATTAGTGGAGAGAAGCAGGCCTGAATTAGTGGAGAGAGGCAGGCCCGAATTAGTGGAGAGAAGCAGGCCTGAATTAGTGGAGAGAGGCAGGCCTGAATTAGTGGAGAGAGGCAGGCCCGAATTAGTGGAGAGAGGCAGGCCCTAATTAGTGGAGAGAAGCAGGCCCTAATTAGTGGAGAGAGGCAGGCCCTAATTAGTGGAGAGAGGCAGGCCTGAATTAGTGGAGAGAGGCAGGCCTGAATTAGTGGAGAGAGGCAGGCCTGAATTAGTGGAGAGAGGCAGGCCCTAATTAGTGGAGAGAGGCAGGCCCTAATTAGTGGAGAGAGGCAGGCCTGAATTAGTGGAGAGAGGCAGGCCCGAATTAGTGGAGAGAAGCAGGCCTGAATTAGTGGAGAGAGGCAGGCCCGAATTAGTGGAGAGAGGCAGGCCTGAATTAGTGGAGAGAGGCAGGCCTGAATTAGTGGAGAGAGGCAGGCCTGAATTAGTGGAGAGAAGCAGGCCTGAATTAGTGGAGAGAGGCAGGCCTGAATTAGTGGAGAGAGGCAGGCCCGAATTAGTGGAGAGAGGCAGGCCCGAATTAGTGGAGAGAGGCAGGCCCGAATTAGTGGAGAGAGGCAGGCCCGAATTAGTGGAGAGAGGCAGGCCTGAATTAGTGGAGAGAAGCAGGCCTGAATTAGTGGAGAGAAGCAGGCCTGAATTAGTGGAGAGAGGCAGGCCCTAATTAGTGGAGAGAGGCAGGCCCTAATTAGTGGAGAAAGGCAGGCCCTAATTAGTGGAGAGAAGCAGGCCCGAATTAGTGGAGAGAGGCAGGCCCTAATTAGTGGAGAGAGGCAGGCCTGAATTAGTGGAGAGAGGCAGGCCCTAATTAGTGGAGAGAAGCAGGCCTGAATTAGTGGAGAGAGGCAGGCCCTAATTAGTGGAGAGAAGCAGGCCCTAATTAGTGGAGAGAGGCAGGCCCTAATTAGTGGAGAGAGGCAGGCCTGAATTAGTGGAGAGAGGCAGGCCCTAATTAGTGGAGAGAAGCAGGCCTGAATTAGTGGAGAGAGGCAGGCCCTAATTAGTGGAGAGAGGCAGGCCCGAATTAGTGGAGAGAGGCAGGCCCTAATTAGTGGAGAGAGGCAGGCCCTAATTAGTGGAGAGAGGCAGGCCCTAATTAGTGGAGAGAGGCAGGCCTGAATTAGTGGAGAGAGGCAGGCCCTAATTAGTGGAGAGAGGCAGGCCCTAATTAGTGGAGAGAGGCAGGCCCGAATTAGTGGAGAGAGGCAGGCCCTAATTAGTGGAGAGAGGCAGGCCTGAATTAGTGGAGAGAGGCAGGCCTGAATTAGTGGAGAGAGGCAGGCCTGAATTAGTGGAGAGAGGCAGGCCTGAATTAGTGGAGAGAGGCAGGCCTGAATTAGTGGAGAGAAGCAGGCCTGAATTAGTGGAGAGAGGCAGGCCTGAATTAGTGGAGAGAGGCAGGCCCGAATTAGTGGAGAGAGGCAGGCCCGAATTAGTGGAGAGAGGCAGGCCCTAATTAGTGGAGAGAGGCAGGCCCGAATTAGTGGAGAGAGGCAGGCCTGAATTAGTGGAGAGAAGCAGGCCTGAATTAGTGGAGAGAAGCAGGCCTGAATTAGTGGAGAGAGGCAGGCCCTAATTAGTGGAGAGAGGCAGGCCCTAATTAGTGGAGAGAGGCAGGCCTGAATTAGTGGAGAGAGGCAGGCCCTAATTAGTGGAGAGAAGCAGGCCTGAATTAGTGGAGAGAGGCAGGCCTGAATTAGTGGAGAGAGGCAGGCCCGAATTAGTGGAGAGAAGCAGGCCTGAATTAGTGGAGAGAGGCAGGCCCGAATTAGTGGAGAGAAGCAGGCCTGAATTAGTGGAGAGAGGCAGGCCTGAATTAGTGGAGAGAGGCAGGCCCGAATTAGTGGAGAGAGGCAGGCCCTAATTAGTGGAGAGAAGCAGGCCCTAATTAGTGGAGAGAGGCAGGCCCTAATTAGTGGAGAGAGGCAGGCCTGAATTAGTGGAGAGAGGCAGGCCTGAATTAGTGGAGAGAGGCAGGCCTGAATTAGTGGAGAGAGGCAGGCCCTAATTAGTGGAGAGAGGCAGGCCCTAATTAGTGGAGAGAGGCAGGCCTGAATTAGTGGAGAAAGGCAGGCCCGAATTAGTGGAGAAAGGCAGGCCCGAATTAGTGGTGAGAGGCAGGCCCTAATTAGTGGAGAGAGGCAGGCCTGAATTAGTGGAGAGAGGCAGGCCCGAATTAGTGGAGAGAGGCAGGCCCTAATTAGTGGAGAGAGGCAGGCCTGAATTAGTGGAGAGAGGCAGGCCCTAATTAGTGGAGAGAGGCAGGCCCTAATTAGTGGAGAGAGGCAGGCCTGAATTAGTGGAGAGAGGCAGGCCTGAATTAGTGGAGAGAGGCAGGCCTGAATTAGCGGAGAGAGGCAGGCCCTAATTAGTGGTGAGAGGCAGGCCTGAATTAGTGGAGAGAGGCAGGCCCTAATTAGTGGTGAGAGGCAGGCCCGAATTAGTGGTGAGAGGCAGGCCTGAATTAGTGGAGAGAGGCAGGCCCTAATTAGTGGAGAGAGGCAGGCCCGAATTAGTGGAGAGAGGCAGGCCCGAATTAGTGGAGAGAGGCAGGCCCGAATTAGTGGAGAGAGGCAGGCCCTAATTAGTGGAGAGAGGCAGGCCCTAATTAGTGGAGAGAGGCAGGCCCGAATTAGTGGAGAGAGGCAGGCCCGAATTAGTGGAGAGAGGCAGGCCCTAATTAGTGGAGAGAGGCAGGCCCGAATTAGTGGAGAGAGGCAGGCCCTAATTAGTGGAGAGAGGCAGGCCCGAATTAGTGGAGAGAGGCAGGCCCGAATTAGTGGAGAGAGGCAGGCCCTAATTAGTGGAGAGAGGCAGGCCCGAATTAGTGGAGAAAGGCAGGCCCGAATTAGTGGAGAGAGGCAGGCCCTAATTAGTGGAGAGAGGCAGGCCCTAATTAGTGGAGAGAGGCAGGCCCTAATTAGTGGAGAGAGGCAGGCCCGAATTAGTGGAGAGAGGCAGGCCCTAATTAGTGGAGAGAGAAAGGCCCTAATTAGTGGAGAGAGGCAGGCCCGAATTAGTGGAGAGAGGCAGGCCCTAATTAGTGGAGAGAGAAAGGCCCTAATTAGTGGAGAGAGGCAGGCCCTAATTAGTGGAGAGAGGCAGGCCCTAATTAGTGGAGAGAGGCAGGCCCAAATTAGTGGAGAGAGGCAGGCCCGAATTAGTGGAGAGAGAAAGGCCCTAATTAGCGGAGAGAGGCAGGCCCGAATTAGTGGAGATAGGCAGGCCCTAATTAGTGGAGAGAGGCAGGCCCTAATTAGTGGAGAGAGGCAGGCCCGAATTAGTGGAGAGAGGCAGGCCCGAATTAGTGGAGAGAGGCAGGCCCTAATTAGTGGAGAGAGGCAGGCCCTAATTAGTGGAGAGAGGCAGGCCCGAATTAGTGGAGAGAGGCAGGCCCGAATTAGCGGAGAGAGGCAGGCCCTAATTAGTGGAGAGAGGCAGGCCCGAATTAGTGGAGAGAGGCAGGCCCGAATTAGCGGAGAGAGGCAGGCCTGAATTAGTGGAGAGAGGCAGGCCTGAATTAGTGGAGAGAGGCAGGCCTGAATTAGTGGAGAGAGGCAGGCCTGAATTAGTGGAGAGAGGCAGGCCCGAATTAGTGGAGAGAGGCAGGCCCGAATTAGTGGAGAGAGGCAGGCCTGAATTAGTGGAGAGAGGCAGGCCTGAATTAGTGGAGAGAGGCAGGCCTGAATTAGTGGAGAGAGGCAGGCCTGAATTAGTGGAGAAAGGCAGGCCCGAATTAGTGGAGAGAGGCAGGCCCGAATTAGTGGTGAGAGGCAGGCCCGAATTAGTGGAGAAAGGCAGGCCCGAATTAGTGGAGAAAGGCAGGCCCGAATTAGTGGTGAGAGGCAGGCCCTAATTAGTGGAGAGAGGCAGGCCTGAATTAGTGGAGAGAGGCAGGCCCGAATTAGTGGAGAGAGGCAGGCCCTAATTAGTGGAGAGAGGCAGGCCCTAATTAGTGGAGAGAGGCAGGCCCGAATTAGTGGTGAGAGGCAGGCCTGAATTAGTGGAGAGAGGCAGGCCTGAATTAGTGGAGAGAGGCAGGCCTGAATTAGTGGAGAGAGGCAGGCCCTAATTAGTGGTGAGAGGCAGGCCCGAATTAGTGGTGAGAGGCAGGCCTGAATTAGTGGAGAGAGGCAGGCCCGAATTAGTGGAGAGAGGCAGGCCCTAATTAGTGGAGAGAGGCAGGCCCTAATTAGTGGAGAGAGGCAGGCCCGAATTAGTGGAGAGAGGCAGGCCTGAATTAGTGGAGAGAGGCAGGCCCTAATTAGTGGAGAGAGGCAGGCCCTAATTAGTGGAGAGAGGCAGGCCCGAATTAGTGGAGAGAAGCAGGCCCGAATTAGTGGAGAGAGGCAGGCCCGAATTAGTGGAGAGAAGCAGGCCCGAATTAGTGGAGAGAAGCAGGCCTGAATTAGTGGAGAAAGGCAGGCCCGAATTAGTGGAGAGAAGCAGGCCCGAATTAGTGGAGAGAAGCAGGCCCTAATTAGTGGAGAGAGGCAGGCCTGAATTAGTGGAGAGAGGCAGGCCCGAATTAGTGGAGAGAGGCAGGCCCTAATTAGTGGAGAGAGGCAGGCCCGAATTAGTGGAGAGAGGCAGGCCCTAATTAGTGGAGAGAGGCAGGCCCGAATTAGTGGAGAGAGGCAGGCCCTAATTAGTGGAGAGAGGCAGGCCTGAATTAGTGGAGAGAGGCAGGCCCTAATTAGTGGAGAGAGGCAGGCCTGAATTAGTGGAGAGAGGCAGGCCCGAATTAGTGGAGAAAGGCAGGCCCGAATTAGTGGAGAGAGGCAGGCCCTAATTAGTGGAGAGAGGCAGGCCCTAATTAGTGGAGAGAGGCAGGCCCTAATTAGTGGAGAGAGGCAGGCCTGAATTAGTGGAGAGAGAAAGGCCCTAATTAGTGGAGAGAGGCAGGCCCTAATTAGTGGAGAGAGGCAGGCCCTAATTAGTGGAGAGAGGCAGGCCCTAATTAGTGGAGAGAGGCAGGCCCTAATTAGTGGAGAGAGGCAGGCCCTAATTAGTGGAGAGAGGCAGGCCTGAATTAGTGGAGAGAGAAAGGCCCTAATTAGTGGAGAGAGGCAGGCCCTAATTAGTGGAGAGAGGCAGGCCCTAATTAGTGGAGAGAGGCAGGCCCTAATTAGTGGAGAGAGGCAGGCCCTAATTAGTGGAGAGAGGCAGGCCCTAATTAGTGGAGAGAGGCAGGCCCTAATTAGTGGAGAGAGGCAGGCCCGAATTAGTGGAGAGAGGCAGGCCCGAATTAGTGGAGAGAGGCAGGCCTGAATTAGTGGAGAGAGGCAGGCCCGAATTAGTGGAGAGAGAAAGGCCCTAATTAGCGGAGAGAGGCAGGCCCTAATTAGTGGAGAGAGGCAGGCCTGAATTAGTGGAGAGAGGCAGGCCCGAATTAGTGGAGAGAGGCAGGCCCTAATTAGTGGAGAGAGGCAGGCCCTAATTAGTGGAGAAAGGCAGGCCTGAATTAGTGGAGAGAGGCAGGCCCGAATTAGTGGAGAAAGGCAGGCCTGAATTAGTGGAGAGAGGCAGGCCCAAATTAGTGGAGAGAGGCAGGCCCGAATTAGTGGAGAGAGGCAGGCCCTAATTAGTGGAGAGAGGCAGGCCCGAATTAGTGGAGAGAGGCAGGCCCGAATTAGTGGAGAGAGGCAGGCCCTAATTAGTGGAGAGAGGCAGGCCCTAATTAGTGGAGAGAGGCAGGCCCTAATTAGTGGAGAGAGGCAGGCCCGAATTAGTGGAGAGAGGCAGGCCTGAATTAGTGGAGAGAGGCAGGCCTGAATTAGTGGAGAGAGGCAGGCCCGAATTAGTGGAGAGAGGCAGGCCTGAATTAGTGGAGAGAGGCAGGCCCGAATTAGTGGAGAGAGGCAGGCCCTAATTAGTGGAGAGAGGCAGGCCCTAATTAGTGGAGAGAGGCAGGCCCTAATTAGTGGAGAGAGGCAGGCCCTAATTAGTGGAGAGAGGCAGGCCGGCACCCTCTGATAGGTCCTCTCTCTGTATGTAACTCATGACAAACCCATTGTCAACTCTCTGATAGGTCCTCTCTCTCTATGTAACTCATGACAAACCCATTGTCAACTCTCTGATAGGTCCTCTCTCTCTATATAACTCATGACAAGCCCATTGTCAACTCTCTGATAGGTCCTCTCTCTGTATATAACTCATGACAAGCCCATTGTCAAATCTCTGATAGGTCCTCTCTCTGTATGTAACTCATGACAAACCCATTGTCAACTCTCTGATAGGTCCTCTCTCTCTATATAACTCATGACAAACCCATTGTCAACTCTCTGATAGGTCCTCTCTCTGTATGTAACTCATGACAAACCCATTGTCAACTCTCTGGTACTTCCAAGAGATACACTACAGCAGGAATCGTAACAGAATAAGCCTCCTTCGTCATAGGGTCCCAAATGACACCCTATTCCCTACATAGTGCACTACTTTCGACCAAGACCTGTCAAAAGTAGTGCACTCTATAGATACACAGAGTTCCGTTTTTTTGGTTGCAGTCCGAGTGGGAACTGACTAGGGAATGGGGATGTATTGGTTGTTTCAGAAACAGTTGGTTTTGCCAAGCTATCCGTGCTAATACTGTTGCAGATCTGACACATCCCTAATTGTGTCTGGTATTAAAGTATTGACCTTAGTTATTACCGGGGGGATTCTGCTCACCGTCGTGAACATCAGGTCACACGACATAAGCCATCGAGGCAACAGGAAGGCCATCTACTACTAAATCTCTTGATCTCAGCTCTTCACACAGTTACAGTACCTCAGTTGGAATAACTGTCTACAAGTCGGACATTAGCATGCTCACACCAGGACACCCTTTAACTGGAATTCAATGGGACTTCATGGTTTAACAATTAGGTTCGATACACAGACACTCGATGCATTCACGGAGGAATGCACACACATACACACACACACAGGACACACACACGAAAACACACACACATACACACACCCACACACACAGGACACACACATACACACACAGGACACACAGGACACACACATACACACACAGGACACACACACGAAAAAACACACACACACACACACACACACACACACACACACACACACACACAGGACACACACACGAAAAAACACACACATATACACACACACACACACAGGACACACACACGAAAAAACACACACACATATATCACACACACAAAAACACACACACTCCCTCCCTACACACCCTAACCCAGACCGTAATGCAGCAGCAGCAGGGGGATGATTTATCCTCCCTGACAGACATAATAAAAGGAGTTTGTGGCATCCATAAAACAAACCCAATCACAAGCAGTAGCACAGGCTGACAGAGGGATCGCACTTTCTGTCTCTGTGGCAAAGCAACTGACACTGAACGTCCAGGTAATCTCTTTCTCACATCTTTGGAGGAAAGGAACTCTGCTGCAATTCTACTTCTCTACGGTGAGTGTTCTCTAAAGTGATGAGGATACGACTACACACAGAGCTAATACTGAGAGGGGAAGGGAAGGGAAGGGAAGGGAAAGGAAGGGAAGGGAAGGGAAGGGAAGGGAAGGGAAGGGAAGGGAAGGGAAGGAAGGAAGGAAGGAAGGAAGGAAGGAAGGAAGGAAGGAAGGAAAGAAAGAAGGACAGAAGTAAGGAAGGACAGAAGTAAGGAAGGACGGAAGGACAGAAGGACAGAAGTAAGGAAGGACAGAAGTAAGGAAGGAAGGAAGGAAGGAAGGAAGGTAGGAAGTAAGGAAGGATGGACGGAAGAAAGGAAGGACGGACGGACGGAAGAAAGGAAGGACGGACGGACGGAAGGACGGAAGGACGGAAGAAAGGAAGGAAGGACAGAAGGACTGAAGGACAGAAGGACGGAAGGACGGAAGGACGGAAGGACGTAAGGACGGAAGGACGGAAGGACGGAAGGACGGAAGGACGGAAGGGCGGAAGGACGGAAGGACGGAAGGACGGAAGGAAGGAAGGAAGGAAGGAAGGAAGGAAGGAAGGAAGGATGGACATAAGGAAGGAAGTAAGGAAGGAAGGAAGGACGGAAGGATGGATGGAAGGGAAGGAAGTTTTCACCACAGCCCTGGTTCTCCCATCATGAAACATTACAGACCACAATCACCCTGAATCACCACAGCCCTGGTTCTCACCATCATGAAACATTACAGACCACAACCACACTGAATCATCACAGCCCAGCCCTGGTTCTCACCATCATGAAACATTACAGACCACAACCACACTGAATCATCACATCCCTGGTTCTCCCATCATGAAACATTACAGACCACAATCACCCTGAAGCACCACAGCCCTGGTTCTACCATCATGAAACATTACAGACCACAACCACACTGAATCATCACAGCCCAGGCTCTCACTTCGCATGTATTAGTCTGTAGATTTGTGTTTATTGCTTCTGGGTACACGTTTATTGAATTTCCAATTTAAAGAGAGTAAACAACAAGTTATATTACATTTATAGTACAGTGTTACATATATAAACCTATTTAGTTTCGCTGGAGGAGGTGAGATGCTGATGTTGTTCTCTCTGTAAGAGATTCGCCATTGATTTAAAAACATATTTTAAAAGCAACTGATGCATATATTTTACAGCTCTAAACAGAGCACTGGGAGAGATGTTGCCGTCTACAGCTCTAAACAGAGCCCTGGGAGAGATGTTCCCCCTACAGCTCTAAACAGAGCCCTGGGAGAGATGTTCCCCCTACAGCTCTAAACAGAGCCCTGGGAGAGATGTTCCCCCTACAGCTCTAAACAGAGCCCTGGGAGAGATGTTCCCCCTACAGCTCTAAACAGAGCCCTGGGAGAGATGTTCCCCCTACAGCTCTAAACAGAGCCCTGGGAGAGATGTTCCCCCTACAGCTCTAAACAGAGCCCTGGGAGAGATGTTCCCCCCTACAGCTCTAAACAGAGCCCTGGGAGAGATGTTCCCCCTACAGCTCTAAACAGAGCCCTGGGAGAGATGTTCCCCCCTACAGCTCTAAACAGAGCCCTGGGAGAGATGTTCCCCCCTACAGCTCTAAACAGAGCCCTGGGAGAGATGTTCCCCCCTACAGCTCTAAACAGAGCACTGGGAGAGATGTCAACAACACACTTCAAAAGTCATTTCTTCAGACTGAAACCATGACAACCGTTTTCATCAACAGTCAGTAGTGCATTTGATAGAGCGGTTTCCCGACAACTCTTTATTTAATTCTCTGATGGAGCTTGTTACACTAGAGCCCATTTACAATTTTCACCTCTATGATTCAGCCAACATAGACATTGTATACACACGCACGCACGCACGCACGCACGCACGCACGCACGCACGCACACGCACACGCACACACACACACACACACACACACACACACACACACACACACACACACACACACACACACACACACACACACACACACACACACACACACACACACATACACACACCATTCAGCAGCAGTCGTTGGCCACCAGCACTGTGGAAGACCGGTGTGTGGGAGGTAAACAATAGAAGGAGAAATATGACTCAATCTCCCTTCTCATCTATCTCTCTATAGTTATTCCCCCGTGATCAGCACTGAAGTGGTTTTCTGTTGGCAAATGTGGCAAAGCTTCGGTAACAAATCACCAGCAGAAGCTGTGGCCTCCAGCACACACGATTCTCAACAATTTGATTTCTCCCCTGCTAATACGTTTTACTGGCAGCAACAGCAGCATCAGCAGCAGCTAGCTAGCAGCAACAATCCCCTCAGCCACAGCAGGTTTTGACAAGGGACCAGGCCAGACCAGCCTGACACATACAGCTCCACAGGCCAGACCAGCCTGACACATACAGCTCCACAGGCCAGACCAGCCTGACACATACAGCTCTACAGGCCAGACCAGCCTGACACCTACAGCTCCACAGGCCAGACCAGCCTGACACCTACAGCTCTACAGGCCAGACCAGCCTGACACCTACAGCTCTACAGGCCAGACCAGCCTGACACCTACAGCTCTACAGGCCAGACCAGCCTGACACATACAGCTCTACAGGCCAGACCAGCCTGACACATACAGCTCTACAGGCCAGACCAGCCTGACACCTCTAGTTCTACAGGCCAGACCAGCCTGACACCTCTAGTTCTACAGGCCAGACCAGCCTGACACATACAGCTCTACAGGCCAGACCAGCCTGAAACATACAGCTCTATAGGCCAGACCAGCCTGACACATACAGCTCTAAAGGCCAGACCAGCCCGACACATACAGCTCTACAGGCCAGACCAGCCTGACACCTCTAGTTCTACAGGCCAGACCAGCCTGACACCTCTAGTTCTACAGGCCAGACCAGCCTGACACATACAGCTCTATAGGCCAGACCTGCCTGACACATACAGCTCTACAGGCCAGACCAGCCTGACACCTACAGCTCTACAGGCCAGACCAGCCTGACACATACAGCTCTACAGGCCAGACCAGCCTGACACATACAGCTCTACAGGCCAGACCAGCCTGACACCTACAGCTCTACAGGCCAAACCAGCCTGACACATACAGCTCTACAGGCCAGACCAGCCTGACACATACAGTTCTACAGCAGACAACCCTGACACCTCCTGTTCTACAGACCAGACCAGCCTGACACCTCTAGTTCTACAAGCAAGACCATCCTGATATCTCTGGTTCTACAGGCCAGACAAGCCTGACACCATTAGTTCTACAGGCCAGACCAGCCTGACACCTCTAGTTCTACAGGCCAGACCAGCCTGACACCATTAGTTCTACAGACCAGACCAGCCTGACACCTCTAGTTCTACAGGCCAGACCAGCCTGACACCTCTAGTTCTACAAGCAAGACCATCCTGATATCTCTAGTTTTACAGGCCAGACCAGCCTGATACCTACATTTCTACAGCAGACCAGCCTGACACCTCTAGTTCTACAGGCCAGACCAGCCTGACACCTCTAGTTCTATAGACCAGACCAGCCTGACACCTCTAGTTCTACAGGCCAGATCAGCCTGACATCTAAATTTCTACAGCAGACCAGCCTGACACCTCTAGTTCTACAGCAGACCAGCCTAACACCTCTAGTTCTATAGACCAGACCAGCCTGACACCTCTAGTTCTACAGGCCAGACCAGCCTGACATCTCAATTTCTACAGCAGACCAGCCTGACACCTGTAGTTCTACAGGCCAGTCTAGCCTATCACATCTAGTTCTAAAAGGCAGACCTGCCTGACACATACAGCTCTACAGGCCAGACCAGCCTGACACATACAGCTCTACAGGCCAGACCAGCCTGACACCTACAGCTCTACAGGCCAAACCAGCCTGACACATACAGCTCTACAGGCCAGACCAGCCTGACACATACAGCTCTACAGGCCAGACCAGCCTGACACCTACAGCTTTACAGGCCAGACCAGCCTGACACCTACAGCTCTACAGGCCAGACCAGCCTGACACCTCTAGTTCTACAGGCCAGACCAGCCTGACACATACAGCTCTACAGGCCAGACCAGCCTGACACATACAGTTCTACAGCAGACAACCCTGACACCTCCTGTTCTACAGACCAGACCAGCCTGACACCTCTAGTTCTACAAGCAAGACCATCCTGATATCTCTGGTTCTACAGGCCAGACCAGCCTGACACCATTAGTTCTACAGGCCAGACCAGCCTGACACCATTAGTTCTACAGGCCAGACCAGCCTGACACCTCTAGTTCTACAGGCCAGACCAGCCTGACACCATTAGTTCTACAGGCCAGACCAGCCTGACACCTCTAGTTCTACAGGCCAGACCAGCCTGACACCATTAGTTCTACAGACCAGACCAGCCTGACACCTCCTGTTCTACAGCAGACCAGCGTGACACCTCTAGTTCTACAAGCAAGACCATCCTGATGTCTCTAGTTCTACAGGCCAGACACGCCTGACACATACAGCTCTACAGGCCAGACCAGCCTGACACCTCTAGTTCTACAGGCCAGACCAGCCTGACACCTCTAGTTGTACAGGCCAGACCAGCCTGACACATACAGCTCTATAGGCCAGACCAGCCTGACACATACAGCTCTACAGGCCAGACCAGCCTGACACCTACAGCTCTACAGGCCAGACCAGCCTGACACATACAGCTCTACAGGCCAGACCAGCCTGACACATACAGCTCTACAGGCCAGACCAGCCTGACACCTACAGCTCTACAGGCCAAACCAGCCTGACACATACAGCTCTACAGGCCAGACCAGCCTGACACATACAGTTCTACAGCAGACAACCCTGACACCTCCTGTTCTACAGACCAGACCAGCCTGACACCTCTAGTTCTACAAGCAAGACCATCCTGATATCTCTGGTTCTACAGGCCAGACAAGCCTGACACCATTAGTTCTACAGGCCAGACCAGCCTGACACCTCTAGTTCTACAGGCCAGACCAGCCTGACACCATTAGTTCTACAGACCAGACCAGCCTGACACCTCTAGTTCTACAGGCCAGACCAGCCTGACACCTCTAGTTCTACAAGCAAGACCATCCTGATATCTCTAGTTTTACAGGCCAGACCAGCCTGACACCTAAATTTCTACAGCAGACCAGCCTGACACCTCTAGTTCTACAGGCCAGACCAGCCTGACACCTCTAGTTCTATAGACCAGACCAGCCTGACACCTCTAGTTCTACAGGCCAGATCAGCCTGACATCTACATTTCTACAGCAGACCAGCCTGACACCTCTAGTTCTACAGGCCAGACCAGCCTGACACCTCTAGTTCTATAGACCAGACCAGCCTGACACCTCTAGTTCTACAGGCCAGATCAGCCTGACATCTAAATTTCTACAGCAGACCAGCCTGACACCTCTAGTTCTACAGCAGACCAGCCTAACACCTCTAGTTCTATAGACCAGACCAGCCTGACACCTCTAGTTCTACAGGCCAGACCAGCCTGACATCTCAATTTCTACAGCAGACCAGCCTGACACCTGTAGTTCTACAGGCCAGTCTAGCCTATCACATCTAGTTCTAAAAGGCAGACCTGCCTGACACATACAGCTCTACAGGCCAGACCAGCCTGACACATACAGCTCTACAGGCCAGACCAGCCTGACACCTACAGCTCTACAGGCCAAACCAGCCTGACACATACAGCTCTACAGGCCAGACCAGCCTGACACATACAGCTCTACAGGCCAGACCAGCCTGACACCTACAGCTTTACAGGCCAGACCAGCCTGACACCTACAGCTCTACAGGCCAGACCAGCCTGACACCTCTAGTTCTACAGGCCAGACCAGCCTGACACCTCTAGTTCTACAAGCAAGACCATCCTGATATCTCTGGTTCTACAGGCCAGACCAGCCTGACACCATTAGTTCTACAGGCCAGACCAGCCTGACACCATTAGTTCTACAGGCCAGACCAGCCTGACACCTCTAGTTCTACAGGCCAGACCAGCCTGACACCATTAGTTCTACAGGCCAGACCAGCCTGACACCTCTAGTTCTACAGGCCAGACCAGCCTGACACCATTAGTTCTACAGACCAGACCAGCCTGACACCTCCTGTTCTACAGCAGACCAGCGTGACACCTCTAGTTCTACAAGCAAGACCATCCTGATGTCTCTAGTTCTACAGGCCAGACACGCCTGACACCATTAGTTCTACAGGCCAGACCAGCCTGACACCTCTAGTTCTACAGGCCAGACCAGCCTGACACCTCCTGTTCTACAGCAGACCAGCGTGACACCTCTAGTTCTACAAGCAAGACCATCCTGATGTCTCTAGTTCTACAGGCCAGACCAGCCTGACACCTCTAGTTCTACAGGCCATAGAATCCTGACACTTCTTGTTTTACAGCAGACCTTTGTCTCTGTGGTGTGAGCATACAGCTCACTGACCTTGCATCACAGTACTTAGCCATCACTCTCTCAGTTCGGACCAGTAGGACATTAACATTGTCTCCAATGAAAAGGATGTTATGAATTAAATGTATTATTTATTATTGAAAATATATACACAAAGGGTGCTGAACGCCATAAAGACGTCAAAGTCCAGGCACTCTTGTGGGTTTGACAGTGTTTCCCAACTCAAGTCCTCCAGTACCCCCAACAGTCCAACTCCTGTCAGATACATGGTTTTGGAGAAGCAATTAGCTAGCCTGGACACAGTTGTCTAGGTGTTCACAGGTAAATAGCCTTGACACCTGTGTCACGTGATCACGGGTAATTTTATAGCGTTGACACACCTGTGTCACATGACCACAGGTAATTATATGGCTTTGAAACACCTATGTCATGTGATCACAGATAATTCTATGGCCTTGAAACACTTATGTCACATGATTGCAGGTAATAATATAGCTATGACACACCTGTGTCATGTGCTCACAGGTAATTACATAGCCTTGACACACCTTTGTCATGTGATCACAGGTAATTAAATAGCCAGGTACTTCCTATATTGGCCACTAGGGGGCGGTCATATTAATAATAGCAACAACAACTCAATCACATTTTATCATCAGCAAAAAAAGAGCATAAAATGACCCATGTACAATGCATACAGCTTGTGTTTGTGTGTCTGTTCAAACAAACAAGTCTGGTTTATCTTCAAGACGACTCTGCGTTCCAGAGAGGTGGTCGTTCGGGTTTCTCAAGCCTGATGACAGTCGTCCACAGACAGATAATATTCTCTCCACCAATGCCTAGGATGCAGTGTTAGAAACCAGATCCAGTGCCACAGCTTTGGATAAACAGCCATCCTTGCCTGTCAGAACTGGAGGTGATTCTGTAAACATGTCCCTTGACCTCTTCGAGGTATTTCCACAGCTCACACTGCACCTAATGCCCTGCCAGGTTGACTCTGGATAGTAACCTCAGACACAATCTTCGATGCAAGGAAACTATATTTCTGAAGCACTGGTCCAGATGATTGTTGGATTCATTGTGCCGGCATCTTTCTGGGGTGCTGCTCGTCCGTGGCTGTACTCTCTGATTTGCTGAAGTACAAAACAACTCTTCTTCTCCAATCAGTGGCTCCCTCTTTGTTGAGGCAAAGCAAAGAGGCACACTTGGGTCTATCAGGCAAGCTTTCTGCAGGGGTTGGATCGACGTTGGCTGCCAGAGGAATCAGTATGCATGCGACGTTCTCAGGCAGTGACTTCACGAGTACTTGTGCAAACTGTTTTGCAGAAGTAGACTGCAAAAAAAAGTGTGCCTCACGGTGGAAAAGATACGCCACCGAATGGCTGTCTGTTTGAAGTTGGTCGGTGTGGATTGCGAACGGCTCTGGCAAACTTCACAAGCTGTTCTAGCTTGGCCTAGTCATGCTCCGTGCTCGTCCTCCGATTTATTTGCTGATAGCTAGTGATAGTGATGCACTAGCTAGGCCTATTTGAAGCAGCGCCATCTACTGGGTGATAGTGATGCACCAGATAGGACTATTTGAAGCAGTGCCATCTACTGGCAGCATTTACCCGCCATCTTCAGAAGCTTGAAATCCCTATTAGAAAAAATAACATGAAAACCTAGTTTGATATTTGCCCAATTTATTTTATAAAAAAACTAAACAGAATTTCTGATTGTTTTATTTTAGTTTGTTTTGCAGTCATGTATAAGTTCCAGAAAAGTTCTAGTTTTTCAAATGTTGCCATTTTTTAAGTTTACAATTTTATTTTTTACAACAAAATGTTCATCTTAGTTTCAGTTTCGTTGACTGTGATAACCTTGCCACATATCATACACATGTTAAAATGTAAGTTTGTTAAAAAAAGAACAATACATTTACCAGGAAAATGACTTCATTACCAGAACAATATCGCTGTTTATTGTTCCTTATTGAATGCTTCCCAAAACAATAATAACATAGCATTTGTCTTCATTAACTTTCTCTGTAAAAAGACTGTAGTGAATTAGCTGGCTGGTGAATGTGGTTCGATATGGCACATTCAGAGTAGAACGTCCCCATTAATAAACGATGGATTCGTTTCTGTTTCCTGTGGCAAAATGTAAAACTATGCAAATTAAATTATGCAAATTGCACAATATTGAATATTTTCAGAATTATCTTTCTCTGCAAACACAGCTAATAAAAGCCAGAGCATAAATAACACCTGCAAGGAAGGTTAAACCGTTGCAGCTGTGCCCTCTGCTTCCCTCATCTCCCTCCCCACTCCACTCTGCAGCACAACATACTGTATGAGGGGAAGTGTTTAGAAAGACAGGGAGGAAGAAAATGCAGATTAGTCACTAGAAATTGGATTTGAAGCGGGCAGAAAAGCAGCCTGAAAACGTGAAGCCTCGGAGAGAGAAAGGGAGGAGGTAAGTAGCTTGAGTGAGGAGGAGATGGGAAATACAAAATGATGCTCATTTGACATTCAGAATGTAGTGTGAAGTTTGTTTTGTGTTGACGAGAAATATGTAGCCTTTTAACAAACAAAGAACCAAAGTCTAAAGTAGCATACCAAGTAGCATACCAAATAGCAATCACAACGTAGCATACACACAAACACAATAGGTAATACACAGTTAGTAAATTAAGATGTAACAATTCATTATACTACAAAATGAAATAAACCACTAAATGCGCTGGCTAAATACTTCTTCTTCTACTTCCTGTCCTTCTCCTTCTTCTCCTTCTCCTCCTTCCTATCCTCTTCTTCTTCTTCTTCTTCTTCTTCTTCTTCTTCTTCTTCTTCTTCTTCTTCTTCTTCTTCTTCTTCTTCTTCTTCTTCTCCTCCTTCTCCTCCTTCTCCTTCTTCTCCTTCCTGTCCTTCTCCTTTTTCTCCTTCTCCTCCTTCCTGCCCTTCTCCTTCTTCTTATTCTCCTCCTTCTTCTCCTTCCTGTCCTTCTTATTATTATTATTCTCCTCCTTCTCCCTCTTCTCCTTCCTGTCCTTCTCCTTCTCCTTCTCCTCCTTCCTGTCCTTCTCCTTCTTCTTCTTCTCCTCCTTCTCCTTCTTCTCCTTCCTGTCCTTCTCCTCCTTCTCCTTCTCCTCCTTCCTGTCTTTCTCCTTCTCCTTCTCCTCCTTCCTGTCCTTCTCCTTCTTCTTCTCCTTCTCCTCCTTCCTGTCCTTCTCCTTCTTCTTCTTCTTCTTCTCCTTCTCCTCCTTCCTGTCCTTCTCCTTCTTCTTCTCCTTCTCCTCCTTCTCTTTCTCCTCCTTCCTGTTCTTCTCCTTCTTCTTCTCCTTCTCCTCCTTCTTCTTCTTCTTCTCCTTCTCCTCCTTCCTGTCCTTCTTCTTCTTCTCCTTCTCCTCCTTCCTGTCCTTCTTCTTCTTCTCCTTCTCCTCCTTCCTGTCCTTCTTCTTCTTCTCCTTCTCCTCCTTCCTGTGTTTCTTCTTCTTCTCCTTCTCCTCCTTCCTGTGTTTCTTCTTCTTCTCCTTCTCCTCCTTCCTGTCCTTCTTCTTCTTCTTCTCCTTCTCCTCCTTCCTGTCCTTCTTCTCCTTCTTCTCCTCCTTCCTGTCCTTCTCCTTCTTCTTCTCCTCCTTCCTGTCCTTCTTCTTCTTCTCCTTCTCCTCCTTCCTGTCCTTCTTCTCCTTCTAATCTGAAGGCACTGCTTATAGAAATGTAGGTTAGGTTTACCCATTCAAATGTAGGTTAGGTTTACCCATTCAAATGTTGGTTATGTTTACCCATTCAAATGTTGGTTAGGTTTACCCATTCAAATGTAGGTTAGGTTTACCCATTCAAATGTAGGTTAGGTTTACCCATTCAAATGTAGGTTAGGTTTACCCATTCAAATGTTGGTTATGTTTACCCATTCAAATGTAGGTTAGGTTTACCCATTCAAATGTTGGTTATGTTTACCCATTCAAATGTAGGTTAGGTTTACCCATTCAAATGTTGTGAGCATATTTAGTGTGTTTCTTTCTTTCTGTCCAAATATTCATTACACCAAATACACCTCCATTGTTGCAACATTGTGGTTCGGTTGCATCAACCATTGGCAGAAACATCGCCCAAAAGCATGATCATAATGTCTCAAGGATCTTCAACAACATTGTGTGAAGTTAAATCATGAATGTGTCATCATTCATCAAGTATTGGGGAGACACCTGCACAGTGAATGACAATAAGCTGACTATTGAGCTCACGACCTTTGAGCAGTGTCCAGGAGTCGGAGGATTTGTTTTCACCTGCTCATCTAAACCATTCCCTCAGAAGATATGTTTCAGTAGTTTTACAGCAGCAGGGTGCAGCCAAGACCCAGCTCATCACCCAGCATTAGATCAGGGCAGACAGTGGTTTTATAGCAGCAGGATAAAGCCAAGACCCAGCTCATCACCCAGCATTAGATCAGGGCAGACAGTGGTTTTATAGCAGCAGGATAAAGCCAAGACCCAGCTCATCACCCAGCATTAGATCAGGGCAGACAGTGTTTTATAGCAGCAGGATAAAGCCAAGACCCAGCTCATCACCCAGCATTAGATCAGGGCAGACAGTGGATTATAGTAGCAGGATAAAGCCAAGACCCAGCTCATCACCCAGCATTAGATCAGGGCAGACAGTGGTTTTATAGCAGCAGGATAAAGCCAAGACCCAGCTCATCACCCAGCATTAGATCAGGGCAGACAGTGTTTTTACAGCAGCAGGGTGCAGCCAAGACCCAGCTCATCACCCAGCATTAGATCAGGGCAGACAGTGGTTTTATAGCAGCAGGATAAAGCCAAGACCCAGCTCATCACCCAGCATTAGATCAGGGCAGACAGTGGATTATAGTAGCAGGGTGCAGCCAAGACCCAGCTCATCACCCAGCATTAGATCAGGGCAGACATGTATTTCCCAATATGTTTTTTTTTTACAACTTTCCCAAAATATATTTGTAACCTGCGAAAAGCTAAATTTATTATATTTGTAACCTGCGAAAAGCTACATTTGTTATATTTGTAACAATCAATCAATCAAGTTTATTTTATATAGCCCTTCGTACATCAGCTAATATCTCGAAGTGCTGTACAGAGACCCAGCCTAAAACCCCAAACAGCTAGAATGCAGGTGTAGAAGCACGGTGGCTAGGAAAATTACCTAGAAAGGCCAAAACCTAGGAAGAAACCTAGAGAGGAACCAGGCTATGAGGGGTGGCCAGTCCTCTTCTGGCTGTGCCGGGTGGAGATTATAACAGAACATGGCCAAGATGTTCATAAATGTTCATAAGTGACAAGCATGGTCAAATAATAATCATGAATAATTTTCAGTTGGCTTTTCATAGCCGGTCAACCTGCGAAACCTGCGAAAAGCAAAATTTGTTATATTTGTAACATGTAATTTTCTCAAAATGTTAATTTCTTTTCATATTTAATGGGACGCTTAGACAAAACAACGATAAACACACACACACACACACACACACACACACACACACACACACACACACACACACACACACACACACACACACACACACACACACACACACACACACACACACACACACACACACACACACACACAAGCATTTGTATGCAGAGGTGTTGTTACAGCATGAGTGATGGGATATCATGTCATATAAGAGAGTGTGTTTATGAGTCTCAATCAACATTTTTCTTTTTTTGGATGACTAATCCCATTTAATTGCTTAATGCCATCACATAAGGTACAGCACATGCAATATTGGTCTGGAAGTTTATGTGATGCGGCTATGACCACATCGACATGCCTTGTTCCAGAGGATCCTGTGGTCTACCAGGCCATCCGTGCAAAAAAAATATTCAGGGACTTAAAGTAAATATTAGCCACAAAAATGAATGATTTTCACATAACAATGAAGGTTTCTGGTTTTACTTCAATCATTTTCAGTTTTTATACTATTTACATTCGACTTAAGAATGTACATTTGCAATAACTCTCCATGTGGCTCTGTTTTTAGAGGATTGTGGGTAATGATACGTTTTTTGGCCTTCATGATACTTTACACAATGTTATACACGTTTAGAAAACCATATTATATTTTATATATATTTTTTATATATTTATATATACGGTTTATATCCGTATGAAACAGTTTGTTGTGCTACGAGTTGTAATTAATCACGATGAATAAATATCAATAAAGAGGGGACAACCCATATTCCTAACATCAATACAAATACCCACAACGCTTCATGTCAGAGCCACAAAGCAGCCTTTTAAACCGCATGCCGATGTACCTGCACTGACTGCTAGTGAAATGATCACTGTGTTCAGCAATGCCTGCTAAAGTGGATTTAAATGGCCAATCATCAAAGACATATGTATCTACATATATATTTTTTTTAAACAATAAGACAGGATCACAGATAGTCAAAACGATAGCGTAGATCTAATCAATACTAACCGTTTTTGGAATTGATACAACTAAGTTCGATCTAGACGCTGGACTTAATCTACTATGAGCGTTTGTGAAAACACCAAACGTTTAAGTTTGTTATATTTAAGCTAACAAGGTCCGGTGGGCTTGTGGTATCATATGGCATATGTACCACAGCTAAGGTTTGTTCTCAAGCACGATACAACACGGAGTGCCTGCACACAGCCCTTAGTCGTGGTATATTGGCCACCGGGGTGCCTTGTTGCTGTTAGAAACCGGTTGCCGACACCACAAGACAAGGAACGACACATCTACATGGAAAATGTTGCTTTAATAAATAAATTGATAATAAACACATTCCGCCAGAAAAAGTAGTCAGGACAAAAAATCTTGTTGCTAGACAGTTTGCTATGTAAAATTGTCATGGCTTCCGCCGAAGTCGGTCCCTCTCCTTGTTCGGGCGGCGTTCGGCGGTCGACGTCACCGGCCTTCTAGCCACCGCCGATCCACTTTTCATTTTCCATTTGTTTTGTCTATGTCTTACACACCTGGTTTCACCCAATGACCTGTTTAGTATTTAGCCCTCTGCTCCCCACGTTTGGTTGTGAGGGATTGTTTGGTGTATTTGTGGTCCGTATTGTGGGCTTGGTAATTCTCTTGTATTTTAATGACTTTGAGTAAAGTTAGCTTTATTTACTCATGTCTGCTGTCCTGCGCCTGACTCCTCTGCACCAGCTACACCCAGACCTTTACAAACATAACTACAGGCTAGCTAGAAAGCTTATGTTAAATGTATGCAAAAACAAAGCATCAGTGCCCCTACTAGAGTGACTAACACATTCAAATGATTTATTCATGTTGAACTGAATGTTGCCATTTATTGTGTAGAAATGTAAAAAAATTGTCCCATGTTATCCTTCTGTATAATCCATGCCAGACTGAGAGGGGGGTTTAAACCAGTTCTGAGTCAGCTCTGAGAGGTGGGTTTAAACCAGCTCTGAGAGGCGGGTTTAAACCAGTTCTGAGTCAGCTCTGAGAGGGGGGTTTAAACCAGTTCTGAGAGGGGGTTTAAACCAGTTCTGAGTCAGCTCTGAGAGGGGGGTTTAAACCAGTTCTGAGTCAGCTCTGAGAGGGGGGTTTAAACCAGTTCTGAGTCAGCTCTGAGAGGGGGGTTTAAACCAGCTCTGAGTCAGCTCTGAGAGGGGGGTTTAAACCAGCTCTGAGTCAGCTCTGAGAGGGGGGTTAAACCAGTTCTGAGTCAGCTCTGAGAGGGGGGTTTAAACCAGTTCTGAGAGGGGGTTTAAACCAGCTCTGAGAGGGGGGTTTAAACCAGTTCTGAGTCAGCTCTGAGAGGGGGGTTTAAACAAGTTCTGAGTCAGCTCTGAGAGGGGGGTTTAAACCAGTTCTGAGTCAGCTCTGAGAGGGGGGTTAAACCAGTTCTGAATCAGCTCTGAGAGGGGGGTTTAAACCAGTTCTGAGAGGGGGTTTAAACCAGCTCTGAGAGGGGGGTTTAAACCAGTTCTGAGTCAGCTCTGAGAGGGGGGTTTAAACCAGTTCTGAGAGGGGGGTTTAAACCAGCTCTGAGAGGGGGGTTTAAACCAGTTCTGAGTCAGCTCTGAGAGGGGGGTATAAACCAGCTCTGAGAGGGGGGTTTAAACCAGTTCTGAGTCAGCTCTGAGAGGGGGGTTTAAACCAGCTCTGAGAGGGGGGTTTAAACCAGTTCTGAGTCAGCTCTGAGAGGGGGGTATAAACCAGCTCTGAGAGGGGGGTTTAAACCAGCTCTGAGTCAGCTCTGAGAGGGGGGTTTAAACCAGTTCTGAGTCAGCTCTGAGAGGGGGGTTTAAACCAGCTCTGAGTCAGCTCTGAGAGGGGGGTTTAAACCAATTCTGAGAGGGGGGTTTAAACCAGTTCTGAGAGGGGGGTTTAAACCAGTTCTGAGAGGGGGGTTTAAACCAATTCTGAGAGTGGGGTTTAAACCAGTTCTGAGAGGGGGGTTTAAACTAGTTCTGAGTCAGCTCTGAAAGGGGGGTTTAAACCAGTTCTGAGTCAGCTCTGAGAGGGGGGTTTAAACCAGTTCTGAGTCAGCTCTGAGAGGGGGGTTTAAACCAGTTCTGAGTCAGCTCTGAGAGGGGGGTTTAAACCAGTTCTGAGTCAGCTCTGAGTAGGGGGTTTAAACCAGTTCTGAAAGGGGGGTTTAAACCAGTTCTGAGAGGGGGATTTAAACCAGTTCTGAGAGGGGGGTTTAAACCAGTTCTGAGAGGGGGGTTTAAACCAGCTCTGAGAGGGGGGTTTAAACCAGTTTTGAGAGGGGGGTTTAAACCAGTTCTGAGAGGGGGGTTTAAACCAGCTCTGAGTCAGCTCTGAGAGGGGGGTTGAAACCAGTTCTGAGTCTGCTCTGAGAGGGGGGTTTAAACCAGTTCTGAGTCAGCTCTGAGAGGGGGGTTTAAACCAGTTCTGAGTCAGCTCTGAGAGGGGGGTTTGAACCAGCTCTGAGTCAGCTCTGAGAGGGGGGTTTAAACCAGTTCTGGGAGGGGGGTTTAAACCAGTTCTGAGAGGGGGGTTTAAACCAGCTCTGAGAGGGGGGTTTAAACCAGCTCTGAGAGGGGGGTTTAAACCAGTTCTGAGTCAGCTCTGAGAGGGGGGTTTAAACCAGCTCTGAGAGGGGGGTTTAAACCAGTTCTGAGTCAGCTCTGAGAGGGGGGTTTAAACCAGTTCTGAGAGGGGGGTTTAAACCAGCTCTGAGAGGGGGGTTTAAACCAGCTCTGAGAGGGGGGTTTAAACCAGCTCTGAGTTAGCTCTGAGAGGGGGGTATAAACCAGTTCTGAGTAAGTTCTGAGAGGGGGGTTTAAACCAGTTCTGAGTAAGTTCTGAGAGGGGGGTTTAAACCAGTTCTGAGTCAGTTCTGGGATGGGGGTTTAAACCAGTTCTGAGAGGGGGGTATAAACCAGCTCTGAGTCAGCTCTGAGAGGGGGGTATAAACCAGTTCTGAGTAAGTTCTGAGAGGGGGGTTTAAACCAGCTCTGAGTCAGCTCTGAGAGGGGGGTTTAAACCAGCTCTGAGAGGGGGGTTTAAACAAGTTCTGAGTCAGCTCTGAGAGGGGGGTTTAAACCAACTCTGAGTCAGCTCTGAGAGGGGGGTATAAACCAGTTCTGAGTCAGCTCTGAGAGGGGGTTTTAAACCAGCTCTGAGTCAGCTCTGAGAGGGGTGTTTAGACCAGCTCTGAGTCAGCTCTGAGAGGGGGGTATAAACCAGTTCTGAGTAAGTTCTGAGAGGGGGGTTTAAACCAGTTCTGAGTCAGCTCTGAGAGGGGGGTTTGAACCAGCTCTGAGTCAGCTCTGAGAGGGGGGTTTAAACCAGCTCTGAGAGGGGGGTTTAAACCAGTTCTGAGTCAGCTCTGAGAGGGGGGTTTAAACCAGCTCTGAGAGGGGGGTTTAAACCAGTTCTGAGTCAGCTCTGAGAGGGGGGTTTAAACCAGTTCTGAGAGGGGGGTTTAAACCAGCTCTGAGAGGGGGGTTTAAACCAGCTCTGAGAGGGGGGTTTAAACCAGCTCTGAGTCAGCTCTGAGAGGGGGGTATAAACCAGTTCTGAATAAGTTCTGAGAGGGGGGTTTAAACCAGTTCTGAGTAAGTTCTGAGAGGGGGGTTTAAACCAGTTCTGAGTCAGCTCTGAGAGGGGGGTTTAAACCTGCTCTGAGTCAGTTCTGAGAGGGGGGTTTAAACCAGTTCTGAGAAGGGGGTTTAAACCAGCTCTTAGGCCGCTCTGAGAGGGGGGTTTAAAATATCTCTGAGTCAGCTCTGAGAGGGGGGTTTAAACCAACTCTGAGTCATCTCTGAGAGGGGGGTTTAAACCAGCTCTGAGAAGGGGGTTTAAACCAGCTCTTAGGCCGCTCTGAGAGGGGGGTTTAAACCAGCTCTGAGTCAGCTCTGAGAGGGGGGGTTAAACCAGTTCTGAGTCATCTCTGACAGGGGGGTATAAACCAGCTCTGAGAGGGGGGTTTAAACCAGCTCTGAGTCAGCTCTGAGAGGGTGGTTTAAACCAGTTCTGAGTCAGCTCTGAGAGGGGGGTTTAAACCAGCTCTGAGTCAGCTCTGAGAGGGGGGTTTAAACCAGTTCTGAGAGGGGGGTTTAAACCAGTTCTGAGTCAGCTCTGAGAGGGGGGTTTAAACCAGCTCTGAGAGGGGAGTTTAAACCAGTTCTGAGAGGGGGGTTTAAACCAGTTCTGAGAGGGGGGTTTAAACCAGTTCTGAGAGGGGGGTTTAAACCAGTTCTGAGAGGGGGGTTTAAACCAGCTCTGAGAGGGGGGTTTAAACCAGTTCTGAGAGGGGGGTTTAAACCAGTTCTGAGAGGGGGGTTTAAACCAGCTCTGAGTCAGCTCTGAGAGGGGGGTTTAAACCAGTTCTGAGTCAGCTCTGAGAGGGGGGTTTAAACCAGTTCTGCGTCAGCTCTGAGAGGGGGGTTTAAACCAGTTCTGAGTCAGCTCTGAGAGGGGGGTTTAAACCAGTTCTGAGAGGGGGGTTTAAACCAGTTCTGAGAGGGGGGTTTAAACCAGCTCTGAGAGGGGGGTTTAAACCAGCTCTGAGAGGGGGGTTTAAACCAGCTCTGAGAGGGGGGTTTAAACCAGCTCTGAGTCAGCTCTGAGAGGGGGGTTTAAACCAGCTCTGACAGGGGGGTTTAAACAAGTTCTGAGTCAGCTCTGAGAGGGGGGTTTAAACCAGCTCTGAGTCAGCTCTGAGAGGGGGGTTTAAACCAGCTCTGAGTCAGCTCTGAGAGGGGGGTTTAAACCAGTTCTGAGTCAGCTCTGAGAGGGAGGTTTAAACTAGTTCTGAGTCAGCTCTGAGATGGGGGTTTAAACCAGCTCTGAGAGGGGGGTTTAAACCAGTTCTGAGTCAGCTCTGAGAGGGGGGTTTAAACCAGCTCTGAGTCAGCTCTGAGAGGGGGGTTTAAACCAGTTCTGAGAGGGGGGTTTAAACCAGCTCTGAGAGGGGGGTTTAAACCAGTTCTGAGTCAGCTCTGAGAGGGGGGTTTAAACCAGCTCTGAGAGGGGGGTTTAAACCAGTTCTGAGTCAGCTCTGAGAGGGGGGTTTAAACCAGCTCTGAGTCAGCTCTGAGAGGGGGGTTTAAACGAGTTCTGAGAGGGGGGTTTAAACCAGTTCTGAGTCAGCTCTGAGATTGGGGTTTAAACCAGTTCTGAGTCAGCTCTGAGAGGGGGGTTTAAACCAGTTCTGAGAGGGGGGTTTAAACCATTTCTGAGAGGGGGGTTTAAACCAGTTCTGAGTCAGCTCTGAGAGGGGGGTTTAAACCAGTTCTGAGAGGGGTGTTTAAACCAGTTCTGAGTCAGCTCTGAGAGGGGGGTTTAAACCAGTTCTGAGAGGGGGGTTTAAACCAGTTCTGAGTCAGCTCTGAGAGGGGGGTTTAAACCAGTTCTGAGAGGGGGGTTTAAACCAGTTCTGAGAGGGGGGTTTAAACCAGCTCTGAGAGGGGGGTTTAAACCAGCTCTGAGAGGGGGGTTTAAACCAGCTCTGAGAGGGGGGTTTAAACCAGCTCTGAGAGGGGGGTTTAAACCAGCTCTGAGAGGGGGGTTTAAACCAGCTCTGAGAGGGGGGTTTAAACCAGCTCTGAGAGGGGGGTTTAAACCAGCTCTGAGAGGGGGGGTTAAACCAGCTCTGAGTCAGCTCTGAGAGGGGGGTTTAAACCAGTTCTGAGGCAGCTCTGAGAGGGGGGTTTAAACCAGTTCTGAGAGGGGTGTTTAAACCAGTTCTGAGTCAGCTCTGAGAGGGGGGTTTAAACCAGTTCTGAGAGGGGGGTTTAAACCAGTTCTGAGTCAGCTCTGAGAGGGGGGTTTAAACCAGTTCTGAGAGGGGGGTTTAAACCAGTTCTGAGAGGGGGGTTTAAACCAGCTCTGAGAGGGGGGTTTAAACCAGCTCTGAGAGGGGGGTTTAAACCAGCTCTGAGAGGGGGGTTTAAACCAGCTCTGAGAGGGGGGTTTAAACCAGCTCTGAGAGGGGGGTTTAAACCAGCTCTGAGAGGGGGGTTTAAACCAGCTCTGAGTCAGCTCTGAGAGGGGGGTTTAAACCAGCTCTGACAGGGGGGTTTAAACAAGTTCTGAGTCAGCTCTGAGAGGGGGGTTTAAACCAGCTCTGAGTCAGCTCTGAGAGGGGGGTTTAAACCAGCTCTGAGTCAGCTCTGAGAGGGGGGTTTAAACCAGTTCTGAGTCAGCTCTGAGAGGGAGGTTTAAACTAGTTCTGAGTCAGCTCTGAGAGGGGGGTTTAAACCAGCTCTGAGAGGGGGGTTTAAACCAGTTCTGAGTCAGCTCTGAGAGGGGGGTTTAAACCAGCTCTGAGTCAGCTCTGAGAGGGGGGTTTAAACCAGTTCTGAGAGGGGGGTTTAAACCAGCTCTGAGAGGGGGGTTTAAACCAGTTCTGAGTCAGCTCTGAGAGGGGGGTTTAAACCAGCTCTGAGAGGGGGGTTTAAACCAGTTCTGAGTCAGCTCTGAGAGGGGGGTTTAAACCAGCTCTGAGTCAGCTCTGAGAGGGGGGTTTAAACCAGTTCTGAGTCAGCTCTGAGAGGGGGGTTTAAACCAGTTCTGCGTCAGCTCTGAGAGGGGGGTTTAAACCAGTTCTGAGTCAGCTCTGAGAGGGGGGTTTAAACCAGTTCTGAGAGGGGGGTTTAAACCAGTTCTGAGAGGGGGGTTTAAACCAGCTCTGAGAGGGGGGTTTAAACCAGCTCTGAGAGGGGGGTTTAAACCAGCTCTGAGAGGGGGGTTTAAACCAGCTCTGAGAGGGGGGTTTAAACCAGCTCTGAGAGGGGGGTTTAAACCAGCTCTGAGAGGGGGGTTTAAACCAGCTCTGAGTCAGCTCTGAGAGGGGGGTTTAAACCAGCTCTGACAGGGGGGTTTAAACAAGTTCTGAGTCAGCTCTGAGAGGGGGGTTTAAACCAGCTCTGAGTCAGCTCTGAGAGGGGGGTTTAAACCAGCTCTGAGTCAGCTCTGAGAGGGGGGTTTAAACCAGTTCTGAGTCAGCTCTGAGAGGGAGGTTTAAACTAGTTCTGAGTCAGCTCTGAGAGGGGGGTTTAAACCAGCTCTGAGAGGGGGGTTTAAACCAGTTCTGAGTCAGCTCTGAGAGGGGGGTTTAAACCAGCTCTGAGTCAGCTCTGAGAGGGGGGTTTGAACCAGTTCTGAGAGGGGGGTTTAAACCAGCTCTGAGAGGGGGGTTTAAACCAGTTCAGTGTCAGCTCTGAGAGGGGGGTTTAAACCAGCTCTGAGAGGGGGGTTTAAACCAGTTCTGAGTCAGCTCTGAGAGGGGGGTTTAAACCAGTTCTGAGTCAGCTCTAAGAGGGGGGTTTAAACCAGTTCTGAGTCAGCTCTGAGAGGGGGTTTTAAACCAGTTCTGATTCAGCTCTGAAAGGGGGGTTTAAACCAGTTCTGAGGGGGGGGTTTAAACCAGTTCTGAGTCAGCTCTGAGAGGGGGGTTTAAACCAGCTCTGAGAGGGGAGTTTAAACCAGTTCTGAGAGGGGGGTTTAAACCAGTTCTGAGAGGGGGGTTTAAAACCATTTCTGAGAGGGGGGTTTAAACCAGTTCTGAGAGGGGGGGTTAAACCAGCTCTGAGAGGGGGGTTTAAACCAGTTCTGAGAGGGGGGTTTAAACCAGTTCTGAGAGGGGGGTTTAAACCAGCTCTGAGTCAGCTCTGAGAGGGGGGTTTAAACCAGTTCTGAGTCAGCTCTGAGAGGGGGGTTTAAACCAGTTCTGAGTCAGCTCTGAGAGGGGGGTTTAAACCAGTTCTCAGTCAGCTCTGAGAGGGGGGTTTAAACCAGTTCTGAGAGGGGGGTTTAAACCAGCTCTGAGAGGGGGGTTTAAACCAGCTCTGAGAGGGGGGTTTAAACCAGCTCTGAGAGGGGGGTTTAAACCAGCTCTGAGAGGGGGGTTTAAACCAGCTCTGAGAGGGGGGTTTAAACCAGCTCTGAGTCAGCTCTGAGAGGGGGGTTTAAACCAGTTCTGAGGCAGCTCTGAGAGGGTGGTTTAAACCAGTTCTGAGAGGGGTGTTTACACCAGTTCTGAGTCAGCTCTGAGAGGGGGGTTTAAACCAGTTCTGAGAGGGGGGTTTAAACCAGTTCTGAGTCAGCTCTGAGAGGGGGGTTTAAACCAGTTCTGAGAGGGGGGTTTAAACCAGTTCTGAGTCAGCTCTGAGAGGCGTGTATAAACCAGTTCTGAGTCAGCTCTGAGAGGGGGGTTTAAACCAGTTCTGAGTCAGCTCTGAGAGGGGGGTTTAAACCAGTTCTGAAAGGGGGGTTTAAACCAGTTCTGAGTCAGCTCTGAGAGGGGGGTTTAAACCAGCTCCTAGGCCGCTCTGAGAGGGGGGTTTAAACCAGTTCTGAGTCAGCTCTGAGAGGGGGGTTTAAACCAGTTCTGAGTCAGCTCTAAGAGGGGGGTTTAAACCAGTTCTGAGTCAGCTCTGAGAGGGGGTTTTAAACCAGTTCTGATTCAGCTCTGAAAGGGGGGTTTAAACCAGTTCTGAGGGGGGAGTTTAAACCAGTTCTGAGTCAGCTCTGAGAGGGGGGTTTAAACCAGCTCTGAGAGGGGAGTTTAAACCAGTTCTGAGAGGGGGGTTTAAACCAGTTCTGAGAGGGGGGGTTTAAAACCATTTCTGAGAGGGGGGTTTAAACCAGTTCTGAGAGGGGGGGTTAAACCAGCTCTGAGAGGGGGGTTTAAACCAGTTCTGAGAGGGGGGTTTAAACCAGTTCTGAGAGGGGGGTTTAAACCAGCTCTGAGTCAGCTCTGAGAGGGGGGTTTAAACCAGTTCTGAGTCAGCTCTGAGAGGGGGGTTTAAACCAGTTCTGAGTCAGCTCTGAGAGGGGGGTTTAAACCAGTTCTGAGTCAGCTCTGAGAGGGGGGTTTAAACCAGTTCTGAGAGGGGGGTTTAAACCAGCTCTGAGAGGGGGGTTTAAACCAGCTCTGAGAGGGGGGTTTAAACCAGCTCTGAGAGGGGGGTTTAAACCAGCTCTGAGAGGGGGGTTTAAACCAGCTCTGAGAGGGGGGTTTAAACCAGCTCTGAGTCAGCTCTGAGAGGGGGGGTTAAACCAGCTCTGAGTCAGCTCTGAGAGGGGGGTTTAAACCAGTTCTGAGGCAGCTCTGAGAGGGTGGTTTAAACCAGTTCTGAGAGGGGTGTTTAAACCAGTTCTGAGTCAGCTCTGAGAGGGGGGTTTAAACCAGTTCTGAGAGGGGGGTTTAAACCAGTTCTGAGTCAGCTCTGAGAGGGGGGTTTAAACCAGTTCTGAGAGGGGGGTTTAAACCAGTTCTGAGTCAGCTCTGAGAGGCGTGTATAAACCAGTTCTGAGTCAGCTCTGAGAGGGGGGTTTAAACCAGTTCTGAGTCAGCTCTGAGAGGGGGGTTTAAACCAGTTCTGAAAGGGGGGTTTAAACCAGTTCTGAGTCAGCTCTGAGAGGGGGGTTTAAACCAGCTCCTAGGCCGCTCTGAGAGGGGGGTTTAAACAAGTTCTGAGTCAGCTCTGAGAGGGGGGTTTAAACCAGTTCTGAGAGGGGGGTTTAAACCAGTTCTGAGTCAGCTCTGAGAGGCGTGTATAAACCAGTTCTGAGTCAGCTCTGAGAGGGGGGTTTAAACCAGTTCTGAGTCAGCTCTGAGAGGGGGGTTTAAACCAGTTCTGAAAGGGGGGTTTAAACCAGTTCTGAGTCAGCTCTGAGAGGGGGGTTTAAACCAGCTCCTAGGCCGCTCTGAGAGGGGGGTTTAAACCAGTTCTGAGTCAAGCGTAGCTGCTAATCTCATATTCTTCGTCGTTCATGTTTCTCACTGAACCATACAAGTCCCGTTGAATGACGTTCAGCTCCGTTTCTGTTTGTTTCCCAAACACACAATCTATGCCTTTATCTGCACACCAGGAAGTCAAGCAGGTAAATGCCCACTGTCTGTTTCAAAGAGATCTTTTCATTTTGGTTTCTCTCAAATTCCTCTAAACTCTTCTTTTCTACATCGGCATGTCCAACTATTTGTTGATGTGGCAATTTTATCAAGGTGAAAAGGTGCAATGAAGTCAAGACGAAAAGATTAAAACTCAACTAAATGCTGTTTTAGCCAATCAGTATCCCGGATCCAAACTACCGGGTATTAAAATAAGAATACCTCATGTTGGAAATAGTCAAAAACCTGACTTATCAAACTTTTAAAGTTAAACTAGTACTACACGTTTTATATTGTATGATAACATGTTAACCTTGGTCCAGAGGACCATGGAAATGGTCTGCCATCCTCTGTCTCTCCATGTAGCTAATAAACCATCCTCTGTCTCTCCATGTAGTTAACCTGTTGAGGATGGGGGCACTGTTGTGACTATTTATGCTAATCGTGTAATTTTTGAAACGGCTTCCCACAAAATCCTTGATCGTACAATATGCATATTATTATTATTATTGGATAGAAAACAGTCTATAGTTTCTATAGGAGTTGAAATTTTGTCTCTAAGTGGAACAGAGCCCATTATACAGCAATTTCCCTGACATGGAGTCAGATTTCAGAAATGTTGGCCACTGTTCTGGAGTCAGTTAAAAGGGCACTGTTATTGCTATGAGTATACGGACACTGCTTACGTCTTCCCCTGGATGCCTTTACGTGATGACGATTTCAATGGGGTCGATTGCGCGTTCACAGGCACTACAAATGAAAAAACCCTGAGACTAGTCACTCTTTTGGAGCTGCGTCATGCGCCTAGAGGACACCGACCCGCGCCTGTTCCAAGCATTAGTGGAGGGAGTAATATTACTCGGGTCATGTTTCTACTCGTTATGGGAGTTAAAAACATCATAAGGTAGTTAATTTAAAGCGTTTTATAGCAATTTATATCCGTTTAGTGCGATTTTGGGACATTTATTTCTTTAATAAACCATCCTCTGTCTCTCCGTAGCTAATAAACCATCCTCTGTCTCTACGTAGCTAATAAACCATCCTCTGTCTCTACGTAGCTAATAAACCATCCTCTGTCTCTCCGTAGCTAATAAACCATCCTCTCTCTCAATAGCCAATAAACCATCCTCTGTCTCTCCGTAGCTAATAAACCATCCTCTCTCTCAATAGCTAATAAACCATCCTCTCTCTAGATAGCTAATAAACCATCCTCTCTCTCAATAGCTAATAAACCATCCTCTGTCTCTCCGTAGCTAATAAACCATCCTCTCTCTCAATAGCTAATAAACCATCCTCTCTCTCAATAGCTAATAAACCATCCTCTCTCTAGATAGCTAATAAACCATCCTCTGTCTCTCCGTAGCTAATAAACCATCCTCTCTCTCAATAGCTAATAAACCATCCTCTCTCTAGATAGCTAATAAACCATCCTCTATCTCTACGTAGCTAATAAACCATCCTCTGTCTCTCCGTAGCTAATAAACCATCTTCTGTCTCTCCGTAGCTAATAAACCATCCTCTCTCTCAATAGCCAATAAACCATCCTCTCTCACAATAGCTAATAAACCATCCTCTCTCTCAGTAGCTAATAAACAATCCTCTGTCTCTCCGTAGCTAATAAACAATCCTCTGTCTCTCCGTAGCTAATAAACCATCCTCTGTCTCTACGTAGCTAATAAACAATCCTCTGTCTCTCCGTAGCTAATAAACAATCCTCTGTCTCTCCGTAGCTAATAAACAATCCTCTGTCTCTCCGTAGCTAATAAACATCCTCTGTCTCTCCGTAGCTAATAAACAATCCTCTGTCTCTCCGTAGCTAATAAACAATCCTCTGTCTCTCCGTAGCTAATAAACCATCCTCTGTCTCTCCGTAGCTAATAAACCATCCTCTGTCTCTCCGTAGCTAATAAACCATCCTCTGTCTCTCCGTAGCTAATAAACCATCCTCTGTCTCTCCGTAGCTAATAAACCATCCTCTGTCTCCCCGTAGCTAATAAACAATCCTCTGTCTCTCCGTAGCTAATAAACAATCCTCTGTCTCTCCGTAGCTAATAAACAATCCTCTGTCTCTCTAGATAGCTAATAAACCATCCTCTGTCTCTCCGTAGCTAATAAACAATCCTCTGTCTCTCCGTAGCTAATAAACCATCCTCTGTCTCTCCGTAGCTAATAAGCCATCCTCTGTCTCTCCGTAGCTAATAAACCATCCTCTGTCTCTACGTAGCTAATAAACCATCCTCTGTCTCTCCGTAGCTAATAAGCCATCCTCTGTCTCTCCGTAGCTAATAAACAATCCTCTGTCTCTCCGTAGCTAATAAACCATCCTCTGTCTCTCCGTAGCTAATAAACAATCCTCTGTCTCTCTGTAGCTAATAAACCATCCTCTGTCTCTCCGTAGCTAATAAGCCATCCTATGTCTCTCCGTAGATAATAAACCATCCTCTGTCTCTCCGTAGCTAATAAGCAATCCTATGTCTCTCCGTAGATAATAAACCATCCTCTGTCTCTCCGTAGCTAATAAACCATCCTCTGTCTCTCCGTAGCTAATAAGCCATCCTCTGTCTCCCCGTAGATAATAAACCATCCTCTGTCTCTACGTAGCTAATAAACCATCCTCTGTCTCTCCGTAGCTAATAAGCCATCCTCTGTCTCTCCGTAGCTAATAAACAATCCGCTGTCTCTCCGTGGCTAATAAACCATCCTCTGTCTCTCCGTAGCTAATAAACAATCCTCTGTCTCTCTGTAGCTAATAAACCATCCTCTGTCTCTCCGTAGCTAATAAGCCATCCTATGTCTCTCCGTAGATAATAAACCATCCTCTGTCTCTCCGTAGCTAATAAGCAATCCTATGTCTCTCCGTAGCTAATAAACCATCCTCTGTCTCTCCGTAGCTAATAAACCATCCTCTGTCTCTCCGTAGCTAATAAGCCATCCTCTGTCTCCCCGTAGCTAATAAGCCATCCTATGTCTCTACGTAGCCAATAAACCATCCTCTGTCTCTCCGTAGCTAATAAGCCATCCTCTGTCTCCCCGTAGCTAATAAACCATCCTATGTCTCTACGTAGCGAATAAGCCATCCTCTGTCTCAATAGCTAATAAACCGTCCTCTGTCTCTACCTAGCTAATAAGCCATCCTCTGTCTCCCCGTAGCTAATAAACCATCCTATGTCTCTACGTAGCGAATAAGCCATCCTCTGTCTCAATAGCTAATAAACCGTCCTCTGTCTCTACGTAGCTAATAAGCCATCCTCTGTCTCTCCGTAGCTAATAAACCATCCTGTCTCAATAGCTAATAAGCCATCCTCTGTCTCAATAGCTAATAAGCCATCCTCTGTCTCTACGTAGCTAATAAACCATCCTCTGTCTCTATGTAGCCAATAAACCATCCCCTGTCTCTCCGTAGCCAATAAACCATCCTCTGTCTCTCCGTAGCTAATAAACCATCCTCTCTCTCAATAGCTAATAAACCATCCTCTGTCTCTCCGTAGCCAATAAACTATCCTCTGTCTCTCCGTGTATAATAAACCATCCCCTCTCTAGATAGCTAATAAGCAATCCTATGTCTCTCCGTAGCTAATAAACCATCCTCTGTCTCTCCGTAGCTAATAAACCATCCTCTCTCTCAATAGCTAATAAACCATCCTCTGTCTCTCCGTAGCCAATAAACTATCCTCTGTCTCTCCGTAGCCAATAAACTATCCTCTGTCTCTCCGTAGCCAATAAACCATCCTCTGCTAATAAAAACAAACAGATGTGTGAGGAAAAGAACATCAGAGCGTGACTATACAATGAGACTGTTAATCACAACACTCAGTGGAGGAGGTGGCAGCCGTGCCTCTGCCAATAGTTACTATATTAGCAAAGAGAGAGAGAGAGAGAGAGAGAGAGAGAGAGAGAGAGAGAGAGAGAGAGAGAGAGAGAGAGAGGAGAGAGAGAGAGAGAGAGAGAGAGAGAGAGAGAGAGAGAGAGAGAGAGAGAGAGAGAGAGACATTTATATCCTCTCTCTCTCTCTGTGTCTCTCTCACACACACCTGATTAATTGCATTAGTGTGGGTCCAGGGACCAAACACAAAGACACAGTGCGGTGTAGAGAGAGAGAGTAGGTCGATGAAATCAGCATGTAACTATCATTCTGTTGCTGTTTACATATTGTAGTGTATACATTCAGTGCACCTGTACAGTGTACCGCTCTGTCCTTAACTTGTGTCTGTCATCTGTATTAATTCCAATGTCAGATCAGGATTTAGATCAGATCGATAGGAAGTGCATTTGAATGTAGAGACAGAAAGGGAGAGAGGATAGCAGAGAGCGTAGAGACGGAGAGAGAGACAGAGAAGCGCACAAAGAAGGGGAGAAAGAAAGTGAGCGAAAGACTGAGTGAGTGAGAGTGAGAGTGAGAGTGAGAGTGAGAGTGAGAGAGAGAATCTTACATTAACTTTAGTCTATTCTGAGTTAGCTGCAGCCTTTCAGCACCAAGGACAGTTGTTCATCCAAACACTCCAGCTAAGCTGTCCATCTGCAGTAGTAACCTTTCTGCTGGTAGGGGAAATGTCAGTGTGAATGAATTCATGGTAAGTAGATACACGCTCCTATTAACTTCCCTCTCAGAGGGGCCGCTCTCTGTCATGGACCTGGGAGTGATTACCGTTGACATTCTCCTTTAACATACTTAAGTCACCTTGGGTAGCTGCTCAGTGGGACCACTACATGATATTTAATATTTGGTGCAGGAGTGGAGGAGTGGAGGTGTGGAGGAGTGGAGGTGTGGAGGAGTGGAGGGGTGGAGGAGTGGAGGTGTGGAGGAGTGGAGGATTGGAGGTGTGGAGGGGTGGAGGAGTGGAGGTGTGGAGGAGTGGAGGAGTGGAGGAGTGGAGGTGTGGAGGAGTGGAGGAGTGGAGGTGTGGAGGTGTGGAAGGGTGGAGGAGTGGAGGAGTGGAGGTGTGTAAGGGTGGAGGAGTGGAGGGTTGGAGGAGTGGAGGAGTGGAGGTGTGGAAGGGTGGAGGAGTGGAGGAGTGGAGGGTTGGAGGTGTGGAAGGGTGGAGGAGTGGAGGTGTGGAAGGGTGGAGGAGTGGAGGAGTGGAGGAGTGGAGGATTGGAGGGGTGGAGGAGTGGAGGAGTGGAGGTGTGGAGGAGTGGAGAATTGGAGGAGTGGAGGATTGGAGGGGTGGAGGAGTGGAGGTGTGGAGGAGTGGAGGATTGGAATAGTGGAGGGGTGGAGGGGTGGAGGAGTGGAGGGGTGGAGGAGTGGAGGTGTGGAGGAGTGGAGGTGTGGAGGTGTGGAGGTGTGGAGGAGTGGAGGAGTGGAGGAGTGGAGGAGTGGAGGAGTGGAGGGGTGAAGGTGTGGAGGTGTGGAGGAGTGGAGGAGTGGAGGAGTGGAGGTGTGGAGGAGTGGAGGTGTGGAGGAGTGGAGGAGTGGAGGAGTGGAGGAGTGGAGGAGTGGAGGTGTGGAGGAGTGGAGGTGTGGAGGTATGGAGGGGTGGAGGAGAGGAGGTGTGGAGGATTGGTGTGGTGGAGGAGTGGAGGTGTGGAGGATTGGAGGGGTGGAGGAGTGGAGGAGTGGAGGTGTGGAGGAGTGGAGGTGTGGAGGAGTGGAGGAGTGGAGGAGTGGAGGAGTGGAGGTGTGGAGGAGTGGAGGAGTGGAGGAGTGGAGGAGTGGAGGAGTGGAGGTGTGGAGGAGTGGAGGTGTGGGGAGTGGAGGTGTGGGAGGAGTGGAGGAGTGGAGGGTGGAGGAGTGGAGGTGTGGAGGGAGTGGAGGTGTGGGGAGTGGGGAGTGGAGGAGTGGGGAGTGGAGGGAGTGGGGTGTGGAGGAGTGGAGGTGTGGAGGTGTGGGGGGTGGAGGGTGGAGGTGTGGAGGATGGTGTGGTGGGGAGTGGAGGGTGGGGTGGAGGGGTGGGGAGTGGGGAGTGGAGGTGGGGAGGGTGGGGTGTGGAGGAGTGGAGGGTGGGGGTGGAGGTGGGGTGTGGAGGGTGGAGGAGTGGAGGGTGGAGGGTGGAGGTGTGGAGGAGTGGAGGGTGGAGGGTGGAGGTGGGAGGGTGGGGAGTGGAGGGTGGAGGGTGGAGGGTGGAGGTGTGGAGGGTGGGGGTGTGGGGGTGGAGGGGGAGGTGTGGATGGTGGAGGTGTGGAGGTGTGGAGGGTGGGGGTGGGGTGTGGAGGAGTGGAGGGGTGGAGGGGTGGAGGTGTGGAGGGTGGAGGGTGGGGAGTGGAGGAGTGGAGGGGTGGGGAGTGGAGGAGTGGGGTGTGGGGGAGTGGAGGTGTGGAGGGTGTGGGGGAGTGGAGGGGTGGAGGGTGGAGGTGTGGAGGTGTGGGGAGTGGGGGGGTGGGGGGGGTGGGGGTGGGGTGGGGGTGGGTGGGTGGAGGGGTGGAGGAGTGGGGGTGGGGAGTGGGGAGTGGGAGGGGTGGGGGTGGGGGTGGGGAGTGGAGGTGTGGGGGTGGGGGGGTGGGGGGTGGGGTGTGGGGGTGTGGGGGTGGGGTGGGGGTGTGGGGGGTGGGGTGGTGGGGAGTGGGGTGTGGAGGTGGGGTGAGTGGGGTGGGGGTGGGGGGTGTGGAGGGTGGGGTGTGGGGGTGTGGTGGGGGTGGGGAGTGGAGGGGTGGGGAGTGGAGGGTGGGGAGTGGGGGTGGAGGTGTGGAGGTGTGGGGGTGGAGGGGTGGAGGGTGGAGGTGTGGGGGTGGAGGGTGGAGGGTGGAGGTGTGGAGGTGTGGGGGTGGAGGAGTGGAGGTGTGGAGGGGTGGGGGGTGGAGGAGTGGAGGAGTGGAGGTGTGGAGGGTGGGGAGTGGAGGTGTGGAGGATGGAGGGGTGGAGGGGTGGAGGGGTGGAGGAGTGGGAGGAGTGGAGGAGTGGAGGTGTGGAGGGTGGAGGTGTGGGGTGTGGAGGAGTGGAGTGTGGAGGTGTGGGGAGTGGAGGTGTGGAGGTGTGGAGGTGTGGAGGTGTGGAGGAGTGGAGGTGTGGAGCAGTGGAGGAGTGGAGGGTGGAGGGTGGAGGAGTGGAGGTGTGGAGGTGTGGAGGAGTGGAGGTGTGGGAGGTGTGGAGGTGTGGAGGTGTGGAGGAGTGGAGGAGTGGAGGGTGGGGAGTGTGGAGAGTGTGGGAGGTGTGGAGGGGTGGGGGGTGGAGGAGTGGAGGTGTGGAGGGGTGGAGGAGTGGGGAGTGGAGGTGTGGAGGGTGGAGGAGTGGGGTGTGGAGGAGTGGAGGGGGTGGAGGGGTGGAGGGGGTGGAGGAGTGGAGGAGTGGAGGTGTGGAGGTGTGGAGGAGTGGAGGTGTGGAGGAGTGGAGGAGTGGAGGTGTGGGGTGTGGAGGTGTGGAGGTGTGGAGGTGTGGAGGTGTGGAGGGTGGAGGAGTGGAGGAGTGGGGTGTGGAGGTGTGGAGGAGTGGAGGTGTGGAGGAGTGGGGTGTGGAGCAGTGGAGGGTGGAGGAGTGGAGGTGTGGAGGTGTGGGGAGTGGAGGTGTGGAGGAGTGGAGGAGTGGAGGTGTGGAGGTGTGGAGGAGTGGAGGTGTGGAGGATTGGAGGAGTGGAGGGGTGGAGGGGTGGAGGGGTGGAGGGGTGGAGAGGTGGAGGAGTGGAGGAGTGGAGGAGTGGAGGTGTGGAGGTGGTGGAGGTGTGGGGTGTGGAGAAGTGGAGGAGTGGAGGAGTGGAGGAGTGGAGGTGTGGAGGGGTGGAGGGGTGGAGGAGTGGAGGTGTGGAGGAGTGGAGGTGTGGAGGAGTGGAGGGGTGGAGGAGTGGAGGAGTGGAGGGGTGGAGGTGTGGAGCCCGGGGTCCATTTACAACCAGTCGCCAAACCACACTGGTTGGTTTCTCCCTGTAGCGCCTGGTTGGTTCCTCCCTGTGACGCTTGGAGCGTGTATCTACTTACCATGAATTCATTCACACTGACATTTCCCCTACCAGCAGAAAGGTTACTACTGCAGATGGACAGCTTAGCTGGAGTGTTTGGATGAACAACTGTCCTTGGTGCTGAAAGGCTGCAGCTA
>NC_074697.1:17262919-17499966 GCF_029448725.1 Salvelinus fontinalis | reverse complement strand
CTATAGTTGATAGGTATTCTATAGTTGACAGGTATTCTATATTTGATAGGTATTCTATAGTTGATAGGTATTCTATATTTGATAGGTATTCTATAGTTGATAGGTATTCTATAGTTGATATAGGTCATAGGTATTCTATAGTTGATAGGTTCAGTACTCTATAGTTGATAGGTATTCTGTAGTTGACAGGTATTCTATAGTTCATAGGTATTCTATAGTTGATAGGTATTCTATAGTTGACAGCTATTCTATAGTTGATAGGTTCAGTATTCTATAGTTGATAGGTATTCTATAGTTGATAGGTATTCTATCATTCATAGGTTTTCTATAGTTCATAGGTATTCTGCAGTTGATAGGTATTCTATAGTTGACAGGTATTCTATATTTGATAGGTTCAGAATTCTATAGTTGATCGGTATTCTATAGTTGACAGGTATTCTATAGTTCATAGGTTCAGTATTCTATAGTTGATAGGTTCAGTATTCTATCGTTCATAGGTATTCTATCATTCATAGGTTTTCTATAGTTCATAGGTATTCTGTAGTTGATAGGTATTCTATAGTTGATAGGTATTCTATTGTTGATAGGTATTCTTTTGTTCATAGGTATTCTGTAGTTGATAGGTATTCTATCGTTCATAGGTATTCTATCGTTCTTAGGTATTCTATCTTTCATAGGTTTTCTATAGTTCATAGGTATTCTCTAGTTGATAGGTATTCTATCGTTCTTAGGTATTCTATCTTTCATAGGTTTTCTATAGTTCATAGGTATTCTCTAGTTGACAGGTATTCTATAGTTGATAGGTATTCTGTAGTTGATAGGTTCAGTATTCTATAGTTGATAGGTATTCTGTAGTTGATAGGTATTCTATAGTTGACAGGTATTCTATATTTGATAGGTATTCTAAAGTTGATAGATATTCTATAGTTGATATAGTTGATAGGTATTCTATAGTTGATAGGTATTCTATAGTTGATAGGTATTCTATTGTTGATAGGTATTCTATAGTTGATAGATATTCTGTAGTTGATATAGTTGATAGGTCTTCTATAGTTGATAGGTATTCTATAGTTGATAGGTATTCTATTGTTGATAGGTATTCTATAGTTGATAGGTATTCTATCGTTGACAGGTATTCTATCGTTGACAGGTATTCTATAGTTGATAGGTATTCTATAGTTGATAGGTATTCTATAGTTGATAGGTATTCTATAGTTGATAGGTATTCTATAGTTGATAGGTATTCTGTGGTTGATAGGTTCAGTATTCTATAGTTGATAGGTATTCTGTAGTTGATAGGTATTCTATAGTTGACAGGTATTCTATATTTGATAGGTATTCTTTAGTTGATAGGTATTCTATAGTTGATAGGTATTCTATAGTTGATAGATATTCTGTAGTTGATATAGTTGATAGGTATTCTATAGTTGATAGGTATTCTATAGTTGATAGGTATTCTATAGTTGATAGGTTCAGTATTCTATATTTGATAGGTATTCTATAGTTGATAGGTATTCTATAGTTGACAGGTATTCTATAGTTGATAGGTATTCTATAGTTGATAGGTATTCTATAGTTGATAGGTATTCTGTAGTTGACAGGTTCAGTATTCTATAGTTGACAGGTATTCTATAATTGACAGGTTCAGTATTCTATAGTTGACAAATATTCTATAGTTGATAGGTATTCTTTAGTTGATAGGTATTCTATAGTTGATAGGTATTCTATAGTTGATAGGTATTCTATAGTTGATAGGTATTCTATAGTTGACAGGTATTCAATAGTTGATAGGTATTCTATATTTGATAGGTATTCTATAGTTGATAGGTATTCTATAGTTGATAGGTATTCTATAGTTGATAGGTATTCTATAGTTGATATAGTTCATAGGTATTCTATAGTTGATAGGTTCAGTACTCTATAGTTGATAGGTATTCTCTAGTTGATAGGTATTCTATAGTAGATAGGTATTCTATAGTTGATAGGTATTCTATAGTTGACAGGTATTCTATAGTTGATAGGTTCAGTATTCTATAGTTGATAGGTATTCTATAGTTGACAGGTATTCTATATTTGATAGGTATTCTATAGTTGATAGGTATTCTATATTTGATAGGTATTCTATAGTTGATATAGGTCATAGGTATTCTATAGTTGATAGGTTCAGTACTCTATAGTTGATAGGTATTCTGTAGTTGACAGGTATTCTATAGTTGATAGGTATTCTATAGTTGATAGGTATTCTATAGTTGACAGCTATTCTATAGTTGATAGGTTCAGTATTCTATAGTTGATAGGTATTCTATAGTTGACAGGTATTCTATAGTTCATAGGTTCAGTATTCTATAGTTGATAGGTTCAGTATTCTATCGTTCATAGGTATTCTATCATTCATAGGTTTTCTATAGTTCATAGGTATTCTGTAGTTGATAGGTATTCTATAGTTGACAGGTATTCTATATTTGATAGGTTCAGAATTCTATAGTTGATCGGTATTCTATAGTTGACAGGTATTCTATAGTTCATAGGTTCAGTATTCTATAGTTGATAGGTTCAGTATTCTATCGTTCATAGGTATTCTATCATTCATAGGTTTTCTATAGTTCATAGGTATTCTGTAGTTGATAGGTATTCTATAGTTGATAGGTATTCTATTGTTGATAGGTATTCTTTTGTTCATAGGTATTCTGTAGTTGATAGGTATTCTATCGTTCATAGGTATTCTATCGTTCTTAGGTATTCTATCTTTCATAGGTTTTCTATAGTTCATAGGTATTCTCTAGTTGATAGGTATTCTATCGTTCATGGGTATTCTATCATTCATAGGTATTCTATAGTTGACAGGTATTCTATAGTTGATAGGTATTCTGTAGTTGATAGGTTCAGTATTCTATAGTTGATAGGTATTCTGTAGTTGATAGGTATTCTATAGTTGACAGGTATTCTATATTTGATAGGTATTCTAAAGTTGATAGATATTCTATAGTTGATATAGTTGATAGGTATTCTATAGTTGATAGGTATTCTATAGTTGATAGGTATTCTATTGTTGATAGGTATTCTATAGTTGATAGATATTCTGTAGTTGATATAGTTGATAGGTCTTCTATAGTTGATAGGTATTCTATAGTTGATAGGTATTCTATTGTTGATAGGTATTCTATAGTTGATAGGTATTCTATCGTTGACAGGTATTCTATCGTTGACAGGTATTCTATAGTTGATAGGTATTCTATAGTTGATAGGTATTCTATAGTTGATAGGTATTCTATAGTTGATAGGTATTCTATAGTTGATAGGTATTCTGTGGTTGATAGGTTCAGTATTCTATAGTTGATAGGTATTCTGTAGTTGATAGGTATTCTATAGTTGACAGGTATTCTATATTTGATAGGTATTCTTTAGTTGATAGGTATTCTATAGTTGATAGGTATTCTATAGTTGATAGATATTCTGTAGTTGATATAGTTGATAGGTATTCTATAGTTGATAGGTATTCTATAGTTGATAGGTATTCTATAGTTGATAGGTTCAGTATTCTATATTTGATAGGTATTCTATAGTTGATAGGTATTCTATAGTTGACAGGTATTCTATAGTTGATAGGTATTCTATAGTTGATAGGTATTCTATAGTTGATAGGTATTCTGTAGTTGACAGGTTCAGTATTCTATAGTTGACAGGTATTCTATAATTGACAGGTTCAGTATTCTATAGTTGACAAATATTCTATAGTTGATAGGTATTCTTTAGTTGATAGGTATTCTATAGTTGATAGGTATTCTATAGTTGATAGGTATTCTATAGTTGATAGGTATTCTATAGTTGACAGGTATTAAATAGTTGATAGGTATTCTATATTTGATAGGTATTCTATAGTTGATAGTTATTCTATATTTGATAGGTATTCTATAGTTGATAGGTATTCTATAGTTGATATAGTTCATAGGTATTCTATAGTTGATAGGTTCAGTACTCTATAGTTGATAGGTATTCTATAGTTGATAGGTATTCTATAGTTGACAGGTATTCTATAGTTGATAGGTATTCTATAGTTGATATAGTTGATAGGTATTCTATAGTTGATAGGTATTCTGTAGTTGATAGATATTCTGTAGTTGATATAGTTTATAGGTATTCTATAGTTGATAGGTGTTCTGTAGTTGACAGGTTCAGTATTCTATAGTTGACAGGTTCAGTATTCTATAGTTGACAGGTTCAGTATTCTATAGTTGACAAATATTCCATAGTTGATAGGTATTCTTTAGTTGATAGGTATTCTATAGTTGATAGGTATTCTATAGTTGATAGGTATTCTATAGTTGACAGGTATTCTATATTTGATAGGTATTCTATATTTGATAGGTATTCTATAGTTGATAGGTATTCTATATTTGATAGGTATTCTATAGTTGATAGGTATTCTATAGTTGATATAGGTCATAGGTATTCTATAGTTGATAGGTTCAGTACTCTATAGTTGATAGGTATTCTGTAGTTGACAGGTATTCTATAGTAGATAGGTATTCTATAGTTGATAGGTATTCTATAGTTGACAGGTATTCTATAGTTGATAGGTTCAGTATTCTATAGTTGATAGGTATTCTATAGTTGACAGGTATTCTATAGTTCATAGGTTCAGTATTGTATAGTTGATAGGTTCAGTATTCTATCGTTCATAGGTATTCTATCATTCATAGGTTTTCTATAGTTCATAGGTATTCTGTAGTTGATAGGTATTCTATAGTTGATAGGTATTCTATTGTTGATAGGTATTCTTTTGTTCATAGGTATTCTGTAGTTGATAGGTATTCTATCGTTCATAGGTATTCTATCGTTCTTAGGTATTCTATCTTTCATAGGTTTTCTATAGTTCATAGGTATTCTCTAGTTGATAGGTATTCTATCGTTCATAGGTATTCTATCATTCATAGGTATCCTATAATTGATAGGTATTCTATAGTTGACAGGTATTCTATAGTTGATAGGTATTCTGTAGTTGATAGGTTCAGTATTCTATAGTTGATAGGTATTCTGTAGTTGATAGGTATTCTATAGTTGACAGGTATTCTATATTTGATAGGTATTCTATAGTTGATAGATATTCTATAGTTGATATAGTTGATAGGTATTCTATAGTTGATAGGTATTCTATAGTTGATAGGTATTCTATAGTTGATAGGTATTCTATAGTTGATAGGTATTCTATAGTTGACAGGTATTCTATAGTTGACAGGTATTCTATAGTTGATAGGTATTCTATAATTGATAGGTTCACTATTCTATAGTTGATAGTTATTCTATAGTTGATAGGTATTCTATAGTTGATAGGTTCAGTATTCTATAGTTGATAGGTATTCTGTAGTTGATAGGTATTCTATAGTTGACAGGTATTCTATATTTGATAGGTATTCTATAGTTGATAGGTATTCTATAGTTGATAGGTATTCTATAGTTGATAGGTATTCTATAGTTGATAGGTATTCTATAGTTGACAGGTATTCTATAGTTTATAGGTATTCTATAGTTGATAGGTTCACTATTCTATAGTTGATAGGTATTCTATATTTGATAGGTATTCTATAGTTGATAGGTATTCTGTAGTTGATAGGTTCAGTATTCTATAGTTGATAGGTATTCTGTAGTTGATAGGTATTCTATATTTGATAGGTATTCTTTAGTTGATAGGTATTCTATAGTTGATAGGTATTCTATAGTTGATAGGTATTCTGTAGTTGACAGGTTCAGTATTCTATAGTTGACAGGTATTCTATAGTTGACAGGTTCAGCATTCTATAGTTGACAAATATTCTATAGTTGATAGGTATTCTATCGTTGATAGGTATTCTCTATTTGATAGGTATTCTATAGTTGATAGTTATTCTATAGTTGATAGGTATTCTATAGTTGATAGGTATTCTATAGTTGATAGGTATTCTATAGTTGATAGGTATTCTATAGTTGACAGGTATTCTATAGTTGACAGGTATTCTATAGTTGACAGGTATTCTATAGTTGATAGGTTTTCTATAGTTGACAGCTATTCTGTAGTTGATAGGTTCAGTATTCTATAGGTGATAGGTATTCTATAGTTGATATAGTTGAAAGGTATTCTATAGTTGATAGATATTCTGTAGTTGATGTAGTTTATAGGTATTCTATAGTTGACAGGTTCAGTATTCTATAGTTGACAAATATTCTATAGTTGATAGGTATTCTTTAGTTGATAGGTATTCTATAGTTGATAGGTATTCTATAGTTGATAGGTATTCTATAGTTGACAGGTATTCTATAGTTGACAGGTATTCTATATTTGATAGGTATTCTATATTTGATAGGTATTCTATAGTTGATAGGTATTCTATAGTTGATAGGTATTCTATAGTTGATATGGTTCATAGGTATTTTATAGTTGATAGGTTCAGTACTCTATAGTTGATAGGTATTCTATAGTTGACAGGTATTCTATAGTTGATAGGTATTCTATAGTTGATAGGTATTCTATAGTTGACAGGTATTCTATAGTTCATAGGTTCAGTATTGTATAGTTGATAGGTTCAGTATTCTATCGTTCATAGGTATTCTATCATTCATAGGTTTTCTATAGTTCATAGGTATTCTGTAGTTGATAGGTATTCTATAGTTGACAGGTATTTTATATTTGATAGGTTCAGTATTCTATAGTTGATCGGTATTCTATAGTTGACAGGTATTCTATAGTTCATAGGTTCAGTGTTCTATAGTTGATAGGTTCCGTATTCTATCGTTCATAGGTATTCTATCATTCATAGGTTTTCTATAGTTCATAGGTATTCTGTAGTTGATAGGTATTCTATAGTTGATAGGTATTCTATTGTTGATAGGTATTCTTTTGTTCATAGGTATTCTGTAGTTGATAGGTATTCTATCGTTCATAGGTATTCTATCGTTCTTAGGTATTCTATCTTTCATAGGTTTTCTATAGTTCATAGGTATTCTCTAGTTGATAGGTATTCTATCGTTCATAGGTATTCTATCATTCATAGGTATTCTATAATTGATAGGTATTCTATAGTTGACAGGTATTCTATAGTTGATAGGTATTCTGTAGTTGATAGGTTCAGTATTCTATAGTTGATAGGTATTCTGTAGTTGATAGGTATTCTATAGTTGACAGGTATTCTATATTTGATAGGTATTCTATAGTTGATAGATATTCTATAGTTGATATAGTTGATAGGTATTCTATAGTTGATAGGTATTCTATAGTTGATAGGTATTCTATAGTTGATAGGTATTCTATAGTTGATAGGTATTCTATAGTTGACAGGTATTCTATAGTTGACAGGTATTCTATAGTTGATAGGTATTCTATAATTGATAGGTTAACTATTCTATAGTTGATAGTTATTCTATAGTTGATAGGTATTCTATAGTTGATAGGTATTCTGTAGTTGATAGGTTCAGTATTCTATAGTTGATAGGTATTCTATAGCTGATAGGTATTCTATAGTTGACAGGTTCAGTATTCTATAATTGACAGATATTCTATAGTTGATAGGTATTCTGTAGTTGATAGGTATTCTATAGTTGATATAGTTGATAGGTATTCTATAGTTGATAGGTATTCTATAGTTGATATAGTTCATAGGTATTCTATAGTTGATATAGTTCACTATTCTATAGTTGATAGGTATTCAAAAGTTGATAGGTTTTCTATAGTTGATAGGTATTCTATAGTTGATAGATATTCTGTAGTTGATATAGTTGATAGGTATTCTGTAGTTGATAGGTATTCTGTAGTTGATAGGTATTCTATAGTTGATAGGTATTCTATAGTTGATAGGTATTTTATTGTTGACAGGTTCAGTATTCTATAGTTGACAGATATTCTATAGTTGATAGCTTTTCTATAGTTGATAGCTTTTCTATAGTTGATAGGTTTTCTATAGTTGATAGGTATTCTATAGTTGATAGGTTTTCTATAGTTGATATAGTTGATAGGTATTCTATAGTTGATAGGTTCACTTCTATAGTTGATAGGTATTCTATAGTTGATAGGTATTCTATAGTTGATATAGTTCATAGGTATTCTATAGTTGATAGGTATTCTATAGTTGACACCTATTCTATAGTTGATAGGTTCACTATTCTATAGTTGATAGGTATTCTATAGTTGATATAGCTGATAGGTATTCTATTGTTGATAGGTTCACTATTCTATAGTTGATATGTATTCTATAGTTGACAGGTATTCTATAGTTGATAGGTATTCTATAGTTGATAGGTATTCTATAGTTGATAGGTATTCTATAGTTGATAGGTATTCTATAGTTGACAGGTATTCTATAGTTGATAGGTATTCTATAGTTGATAGGTATTCTATAGTTGACAAATATTCTATAGTTGATAGGTATTCTTTAGTTGATAGGTATTCTATAGTTGATAGGTATTCTATAGTTGATAGGTATTCTATAGTTGACAGGTATTCTATAGTTGACAGGTATTCTATATTTGATAGGTATTCTATATTTGATAGGTATTCTATAGTTGATAGGTATTCTATAGTTGATAGGTATTCTATAGTTGATATGGTTCATAGGTATTTTATAGTTGATAGGTTCAGTACTCTATAGTTGATAGGTATTCTATAGTTGACAGGTATTCTATAGTTGATAGGTATTCTATAGTTGATAGGTATTCTATAGTTGACAGGTATTCTATAGTTCATAGGTTCAGTATTGTATAGTTGATAGGTTCAGTATTCTATCGTTCATAGGTATTCTATCATTCATAGGTTTTCTATAGTTCATAGGTATTCTGTAGTTGATAGGTATTCTATAGTTGACAGGTATTTTATATTTGATAGGTTCAGTATTCTATAGTTGATCGGTATTCTATAGTTGACAGGTATTCTATAGTTCATAGGTTCAGTGTTCTATAGTTGATAGGTTCCGTATTCTATCGTTCATAGGTATTCTATCATTCATAGGTTTTCTATAGTTCATAGGTATTCTGTAGTTGATAGGTATTCTATAGTTGATAGGTGTTCTGTAGTTGACAGGTTCAGTATTCTATAGTTGACAGGTTCAGTATTCTATAGTTGACAGGTTCAGTATTCTATAGTTGACAAATATTCCATAGTTGATAGGTATTCTTTAGTTGATAGGTATTCTATAGTTGATAGGTATTCTATAGTTGATAGGTATTCTATAGTTGACAGGTATTCTATATTTGATAGGTATTCTATATTTGATAGGTATTCTATAGTTGATAGGTATTCTATATTTGATAGGTATTCTATAGTTGATAGGTATTCTATAGTTGATATAGGTCATAGGTATTCTATAGTTGATAGGTTCAGTACTCTATAGTTGATAGGTATTCTGTAGTTGACAGGTATTCTATAGTAGATAGGTATTCTATAGTTGATAGGTATTCTATAGTTGACAGGTATTCTATAGTTGATAGGTTCAGTATTCTATAGTTGATAGGTATTCTATAGTTGACAGGTATTCTATAGTTCATAGGTTCAGTATTGTATAGTTGATAGGTTCAGTATTCTATCGTTCATAGGTATTCTATCATTCATAGGTTTTCTATAGTTCATAGGTATTCTGTAGTTGATAGGTATTCTATAGTTGATAGGTATTCTATTGTTGATAGGTATTCTTTTGTTCATAGGTATTCTGTAGTTGATAGGTATTCTATCGTTCATAGGTATTCTATCGTTCTTAGGTATTCTATCTTTCATAGTTTTTCTATAGTTCATAGGTATTCTCTAGTTGATAGGTATTCTATCGTTCATAGGTATTCTATCATTCATAGGTATCCTATAATTGATAGGTATTCTATAGTTGACAGGTATTCTATAGTTGATAGGTATTCTGTAGTTGATAGGTTCAGTATTCTATAGTTGATAGGTATTCTGTAGTTGATAGGTATTCTATAGTTGACAGGTATTCTATATTTGATAGGTATTCTATAGTTGATAGATATTCTATAGTTGATATAGTTGATAGGTATTCTATAGTTGATAGGTATTCTATAGTTGATAGGTATTCTATAGTTGATAGGTATTCTATAGTTGATAGGTATTCTATAGTTGACAGGTATTCTATAGTTGACAGGTATTCTATAGTTGATAGGTATTCTATAATTGATAGGTTCACTATTCTATAGTTGATAGTTATTCTATAGTTGATAGGTATTCTATAGTTGATAGGTTCAGTATTCTATAGTTGATAGGTATTCTGTAGTTGATAGGTATTCTATAGTTGACAGGTATTCTATAGTTGATAGGTATTCTATAGTTGATAGGTATTCTATAGTTGATAGGTATTCTATAGTTGATAGGTATTCTATAGTTGATAGGTATTCTATAGTTGACAGGTATTCTATAGTTTATAGGTATTCTATAGTTGATAGGTTCACTATTCTATAGTTGATAGGTATTCTATATTTGATAGGTATTCTATAGTTGATAGGTATTCTGTAGTTGATAGGTTCAGTATTCTATAGTTGATAGGTATTCTGTAGTTGATAGGTATTCTATATTTGATAGGTATTCTTTAGTTGATAGGTATTCTATAGTTGATAGGTATTCTATAGTTGATAGGTATTCTGTAGTTGACAGGTTCAGTATTCTATAGTTGACAGGTATTCTATAGTTGACAGGTTCAGCATTCTATAGTTGACAAATATTCTATAGTTGATAGGTATTCCATCGTTGATAGGTATTCTCTATTTGATAGGTATTCTATAGTTGATAGTTATTCTATAGTTGATAGGTATTCTATAGTTGATAGGTATTCTATAGTTGATAGGTATTCTATAGTTGATAGGTATTCTATAGTTGACAGGTATTCTATAGTTGACAGGTATTCTATAGTTGACAGGTATTCTATAGTTGATAGGTATTCTATAGTTGACAGGTATTCTGTAGTTGATAGGTTCAGTATTCTATAGGTGATAGGTATTCTATAGTTGATATAGTTGAAAGGTATTCTATAGTTGATAGATATTCTGTAGTTGATGTAGTTTATAGGTATTCTATAGTTGACAGGTTCAGTATTCTATAGTTGACAAATATTCTATAGTTGATAGGTATTCTTTAGTTGATAGGTATTCTATAGTTGATAGGTATTCTATAGTTGATAGGTATTCTATAGTTGACAGGTATTCTATAGTTGACAGGTATTCTATATTTGATAGGTATTCTATATTTGATAGGTATTCTATAGTTGATAGGTATTCTATAGTTGATAGGTATTCTATAGTTGATATGGTTCATAGGTATTTTATAGTTGATAGGTTCAGTACTCTATAGTTGATAGGTATTCTATAGTTGACAGGTATTCTATAGTTGATAGGTATTCTATAGTTGATAGGTATTCTATAGTTGACAGGTATTCTATAGTTCATAGGTTCAGTATTGTATAGTTGATAGGTTCAGTATTCTATCGTTCATAGGTATTCTATCATTCATAGGTTTTCTATAGTTCATAGGTATTCTGTAGTTGATAGGTATTCTATAGTTGACAGGTATTTTATATTTGATAGGTTCAGTATTCTATAGTTGATCGGTATTCTATAGTTGACAGGTATTCTATAGTTCATAGGTTCAGTGTTCTATAGTTGATAGGTTCCGTATTCTATCGTTCATAGGTATTCTATCATTCATAGGTTTTCTATAGTTCATAGGTATTCTGTAGTTGATAGGTATTCTATAGTTGATAGGTATTCTATTGTTGATAGGTATTCTTTTGTTCATAGGTATTCTGTAGTTGATAGGTATTCTATCGTTCATAGGTATTCTATCGTTCTTAGGTATTCTATCTTTCATAGGTTTTCTATAGTTCATAGGTATTCTCTAGTTGATAGGTATTCTATCGTTCATAGGTATTCTATCATTCATAGGTATTCTATAATTGATAGGTATTCTATAGTTGACAGGTATTCTATAGTTGATAGGTATTCTGTAGTTGATAGGTTCAGTATTCTATAGTTGATAGGTATTCTGTAGTTGATAGGTATTCTATAGTTGACAGGTATTCTATATTTGATAGGTATTCTATAGTTGATAGATATTCTATAGTTGATATAGTTGATAGGTATTCTATAGTTGATAGGTATTCTATAGTTGATAGGTATTCTATAGTTGATAGGTATTCTATAGTTGATAGGTATTCTATAGTTGACAGGTATTCTATAGTTGACAGGTATTCTATAGTTGATAGGTATTCTATAATTGATAGGTTAACTATTCTATAGTTGATAGTTATTCTATAGTTGATAGGTATTCTATAGTTGATAGGTATTCTGTAGTTGATAGGTTCAGTATTCTATAGTTGATAGGTATTCTATAGCTGATAGGTATTCTATAGTTGACAGGTTCAGTATTCTATAATTGACAGATATTCTATAGTTGATAGGTATTCTGTAGTTGATAGGTATTCTATAGTTGATATAGTTGATAGGTATTCTATAGTTGATAGGTATTCTATAGTTGATATAGTTCATAGGTATTCTATAGTTGATATAGTTCACTATTCTATAGTTGATAGGTATTCAAAAGTTGATAGGTTTTCTATAGTTGATAGGTATTCTATAGTTGATAGATATTCTGTAGTTGATATAGTTGATAGGTATTCTGTAGTTGATAGGTATTCTGTAGTTGATAGGTATTCTATAGTTGATAGGTATTCTATAGTTGATAGGTATTTTATTGTTGACAGGTTCAGTATTCTATAGTTGACAGATATTCTATAGTTGATAGCTTTTCTATAGTTGATAGCTTTTCTATAGTTGATAGGTTTTCTATAGTTGATAGGTATTCTATAGTTGATAGGTTTTCTATAGTTGATATAGTTGATAGGTATTCTATAGTTGATAGGTTCACTTCTATAGTTGATAGGTATTCTATAGTTGATAGGTATTCTATAGTTGATATAGTTCATAGGTATTCTATAGTTGATAGGTATTCTATAGTTGACACCTATTCTATAGTTGATAGGTTCACTATTCTATAGTTGATAGGTATTCTATAGTTGATATAGCTGATAGGTATTCTATTGTTGATAGGTTCACTATTCTATAGTTGATATGTATTCTATAGTTGACAGGTATTCTATAGTTGATAGGTATTCTATAGTTGATAGGTATTCTATAGTTGATAGGTATTCTATAGTTGATAGGTATTCTATAGTTGATAGGTATTCTATAGTTGACAGGTATTCTATAGTTGATAGGTATTCTATAGTTGATAGGTATTCTATAGTTGACAAATATTCTATAGTTGATAGGTATTCTTTAGTTGATAGGTATTCTATAGTTGATAGGTATTCTATAGTTGATAGGTATTCTATAGTTGACAGGTATTCTATAGTTGACAGGTATTCTATATTTGATAGGTATTCTATATTTGATAGGTATTCTATAGTTGATAGGTATTCTATAGTTGATAGGTATTCTATAGTTGATATGGTTCATAGGTATTTTATAGTTGATAGGTTCAGTACTCTATAGTTGATAGGTATTCTATAGTTGACAGGTATTCTATAGTTGATAGGTATTCTATAGTTGATAGGTATTCTATAGTTGACAGGTATTCTATAGTTCATAGGTTCAGTATTGTATAGTTGATAGGTTCAGTATTCTATCGTTCATAGGTATTCTATCATTCATAGGTTTTCTATAGTTCATAGGTATTCTGTAGTTGATAGGTATTCTATAGTTGACAGGTATTTTATATTTGATAGGTTCAGTATTCTATAGTTGATCGGTATTCTATAGTTGACAGGTATTCTATAGTTCATAGGTTCAGTGTTCTATAGTTGATAGGTTCCGTATTCTATCGTTCATAGGTATTCTATCATTCATAGGTTTTCTATAGTTCATAGGTATTCTGTAGTTGATAGGTATTCTATAGTTGATAGGTATTCTATTGTTGATAGGTATTCTTTTGTTCATAGGTATTCTGTAGTTGATAGGTATTCTATCGTTCATAGGTATTCTATCGTTCTTAGGTATTCTATCTTTCATAGGTTTTCTATAGTTCATAGGTATTCTCTAGTTGATAGGTATTCTATCGTTCATAGGTATTCTATCATTCATAGGTATTCTATAATTGATAGGTATTCTATAGTTGACAGGTATTCTATAGTTGATAGGTATTCTGTAGTTGATAGGTTCAGTATTCTATAGTTGATAGGTATTCTGTAGTTGATAGGTATTCTATAGTTGACAGGTATTCTATATTTGATAGGTATTCTATAGTTGATAGATATTCTATAGTTGATATAGTTGATAGGTATTCTATAGTTGATAGGTATTCTATAGTTGATAGGTATTCTATAGTTGATAGTTATTCTATAGTTGATAGGTATTCTATAGTTGACAGGTATTCTATAGTTGACAGGTATTCTATAGTTGATAGGTATTCTATAATTGATAGGTTCACTATTCTATAGTTGATAGTTATTCTATAGTTGATAGGTATTCTATAGTTGATAGGTATTCTGTAGTTGATAGGTTCAGTATTCTATAGTTGATAGGTATTCTATAGCTGATAGGTATTCTATAGTTGACAGGTTCAGTATTCTATAATTGACAGATATTCTATAGTTGATAGGTATTCTGTAGTTGATAGGTATTCTATAGTTGATATAGTTGATAGGTATTCTATAGTTGATAGGTATTCTATAGTTGATATAGTTCATAGGTATTCTATAGTTGATATAGTTCACTATTCTATAGTTGATAGGTATTCAAAAGTTGATAGGTATTCTATAGTTGATAGGTATTCTATAGTTGATAGATATTCTGTAGTTGATATAGTTGATAGGTATTCTGTAGTTGATAGGTATTCTGTAGTTGATAGGTATTCTATAGTTGATAGGTATTCTATAGTTGATAGGTATTCTATAGTTGATAGGTATTCTATAGTTGATAGGTTCAGTATTCTATAGTTGATAGGTATTCTGTAGTTGATAGGTATTCTATAGTTGACAGGTATTCTATATTTGATAGGTATTCCATATTTGATAGGTATTCTATAGTTGATAGGTATTCTATAGTTGATATAGCTGATAGGTATTCTATAGTTGATAGGTTCACTATTCTATAGTTGATATGTATTCTATAGTTGATAGGTATTCTATAGTTGATAGGTATTCTATAGTTGATAGGTATTCTATAGTTGATAGGTATTCTATAGTTGATAGGTATTCTATAGTTGGCAGGTATTCTATAGTTGACAGGTATTCTATAGTTGAAAGTTATTCTATAGTTGATAGGTATTCTATAGTTGATAGTTATTCTATAGTTGATAGGTATTCTGTAGTTGATAGGTATTCTATAGTTGACAGGTATTCTATATTTGATAGGTATTCTATAGTTGATATGTATTCTATAGTTGATAGGTATTCTATAGTTGATAGATATTCTGTAGTTGATATAGTTGATAGGTATTCTATAGTTGATAGGTATTCTATAGTTGATACGTATTCTATTGTTGATAGGTATTCTATAGTTGATAGGTATTCTATAGTTGATAGGTATTCTGTAGTTGATAGGTTCAGTATTCTATAGTTGATAGGTATTCTGTAGTTGATAGGTATTCTATAGTTGACAGGTATTCTATATTTGATAGGTATTCTATATTTGATAGGTATTCTATAGTTGATAGGTATTCTATAGTTGATAGGTATTCTATAGTTGATAGATATTCTGTAGTTGATATAGTTGATAGGTATTCTATAGTTGATAGGTATTCTATAGTTGATAGGTATTCTATAGTTGATAGGTATTCTATAGTTGATAGGTTCAGTATTCTATAGTTGATAGGTATTCTGTAGTTGATAGGTAATCTATAGTTGATATAGTTGATAGGTATTCTATAGTTGATAGGTATTCTATAGTTGATATAGTTCATAGGTATTCTATAGTTGATATAGTTCACTATTCTATAGTTGGTAGGTATTCAAAAGTTGATAGGTATTCTATAGTTGATAGGTATTCTATAGTTGATAGATATTCTGTAGTTGATATAGTTGATAGGTATTCTGTAGTTGATAGGTATTCTATAGTTGATAGGTATTCTATAGTTGATAGGTATTCTATAGTTGATAGGTATTCTATAGTTGATAGGTTCAGTATTCTATAGTTTATAGGTATTCTGTAGTTGATAGGTATTCTATAGTTGACAGGTATTCTATATTTGATAGGTATTCTATAGTTGACAGGTATTCTATATTTGATAGGTATTCTATAGTTGATAGGTATTCTATAGTTGATAGGTATTCTATAGTTGATAGGTATTCTGTAGTTGACAGGTTCAGTATTCTATAGTTGACAGGTATTCTATAGTTGATAGGTTCAGTATTCTGTAGTTGACAGGTATTCTATAGTTGATAGGTATTCTATAGTTGATAGGTATTCTGTAGTTGACAGGTATTCTATAGTTGATAGGTATTCTGTAGTTGACAGGTTCAGTATTCTATAGTTGACAGATAATCTATAGTTGACAGGTATTCTATAGTTGATAGGTTTTCTATAGTTGACAGGTATTCTATATTTGATAGGTATTCTATAGCTGATAGGTATTCTATAGTTGATATAGTTGATAGGTATTCTATATTTGATAGGTATTCTATAGCTGATAGGTATTCTATAGTTGAGAGGTTCAGTATTCTATAATTGACAGATATTCTATAGTTGATAGGTATTCTATAGTTGGCAGGTATTCTATAGTTGACAGGTATTCTATAGTTGAAAGTTATTCTATAGTTGATAGGTATTCTATAGTTGATAGTTATTCTATAGTTGATAGGTATTCTGTAGTTGATAGGTATTCTATAGTTGACAGGTATTCTATATTTGATAGGTATTCTATAGTTGATATGTATTCTATAGTTGATAGGTATTCTATAGTTGATAGATATTCTGTAGTTGATATAGTTGATAGGTATTCTATAGTTGATAGGTATTCTATAGTTGATACGTATTCTATTGTTGATAGGTATTCTATAGTTGATAGGTATTCTATAGTTGATAGGTATTCTGTAGTTGATAGGTTCAGTATTCTATAGTTGATAGGTATTCTGTAGTTGATAGGTATTCTATAGTTGACAGGTATTCTATATTTGATAGGTATTCTATATTTGATAGGTATTCTATAGTTGATAGGTATTCTATAGTTGATAGGTATTCTATAGTTGATAGATATTCTGTAGTTGATATAGTTGATAGGTATTCTATAGTTGATAGGTATTCTATAGTTGATAGGTATTCTATAGTTGATAGGTATTCTATAGTTGATAGGTTCAGTATTCTATAGTTGATAGGTATTCTGTAGTTGATAGGTAATCTATAGTTGATATAGTTGATAGGTATTCTATAGTTGATAGGTATTCTATAGTTGATATAGTTCATAGGTATTCTATAGTTGATATAGTTCACTATTCTATAGTTGATAGGTATTCAAAAGTTGATAGGTATTCTATAGTTGATAGGTATTCTATAGTTGATAGATATTCTGTAGTTGATATAGTTGATAGGTATTCTGTAGTTGATAGGTATTCTATAGTTGATAGGTATTCTATAGTTGATAGGTATTCTATAGTTGATAGGTATTCTATAGTTGATAGGTTCAGTATTCTATAGTTTATAGGTATTCTGTAGTTGATAGGTATTCTATAGTTGACAGGTATTCTATATTTGATAGGTATTCTATAGTTGACAGGTATTCTATATTTGATAGGTATTCTATAGTTGATAGGTATTCTATAGTTGATAGGTATTCTATAGTTGATAGGTATTCTGTAGTTGACAGGTTCAGTATTCTATAGTTGACAGGTATTCTATAGTTGATAGGTTCAGTATTCTGTAGTTGACAGGTATTCTATAGTTGATAGGTATTCTATAGTTGATAGGTATTCTGTAGTTGACAGGTATTCTATAGTTGATAGGTATTCTGTAGTTGACAGGTTCAGTATTCTATAGTTGACAGATAATCTATAGTTGACAGGTATTCTATAGTTGATAGGTTTTCTATAGTTGACAGGTATTCTATATTTGATAGGTATTCTATAGCTGATAGGTATTCTATAGTTGATATAGTTGATAGGTATTCTATATTTGATAGGTATTCTATAGCTGATAGGTATTCTATAGTTGAGAGGTTCAGTATTCTATAATTGACAGATATTCTATAGTTGATAGGTATTCTATAGTTGATATAGTTGATAGGTATTCTATAGTTGATAGGTATTCTATAGTTGATATAGTTCATAGGTATTCTATAGTTGATAGGTTCACTATTCTATAGTTGATAGGTATTCAAAAGTTGATAGGTATTTTATTGTTAACAGGTTCAGTATTCTATAGTTGACAGATATTCTAGAGTTGATAGGTATTCTATAGTTGATAGGTATTCTATAGTTGATATAGTTTATAGGTATTCTATAGTTGATAGGTATTCTATTGTTGATATAGTTGATAGGTATTCTATAGTTGATAGGTATTCTATAGTTGATATAGTTCATAGGTATTCTATAGTTGATAGGTTCACTATTCTAAAGTTGATAGGTATTCTATAGTTGATAGGTATTTTATTGTTGACAGGTTCAGTATTCTATAGTTGACAGATATTCTATAGTTGATAGGTATTCTATAGTTGATAGGTTTTCTATAGTTGATATAGTTGATATGTATTCTATAGTTGATAGGTTCACTATTCTATAGTTGATATGTATTCTATAGTTGATGGGTATTCTATAGTTGATATAGTTGATATGTATTCTATAGTTGATAGGTTCACTATTCTATAGTTGATAGGTTTTCTATAGTTGATAGGTATTCTATAGTTGATATAGTTGATATGTATTCTATAGTTGATAGGTTCACTATTCAATAGTTGATAGGTATTCTATAGTTGATAGGTATTCTATAGTTGATATAGTTCATAGGTATCCTATAGTTGACAGGTATTCTATAGTTGACACGTATTCTATAGTTGATAGGTTCACTATTCTATAGTTGATAGGTATTGTATAGTTGATATAGCTGCTAGGTATTCAATAGTTGATAGGTTCACTATTCTATAGTTGATATGTATTATATAGTTGACAGGTATTCTATAGTTGATAGGTATTCTATAGTTGATAGGTATTCTATAGTTGACAGGTATTCTATAGTTGACAGGTATTCTATAGTTGATAGGTATTCTATAGTTGATAGGTATTATATAGTTGATAGGTATTCTATAGTTGATAGGTATTCTGTAGTTGACAGGTTCAGTATTCTATAGTTGACAGGTATTCTACAGTTGATAGGTTTTCTATAGTTGATATAGTTGATAGGTATTCTATAGTTGATAGGTTCACTTCTATAGTTGATAGGTATTCTATAGTTGATAGGTATTCTATAGTTGATATAGTTCATAGGTATTCTATAGTTGATAGGTATTCTATAGTTGACACCTATTCTATAGTTGATAGGTTCACTATTCTATAGTTGATAGGTATTCTATAGTTGATATAGCTGATAGGTATTCTATTGTTGATAGGTTCACTATTCTATAGTTGATATGTATTCTATAGTTGACAGGTATTCTATAGTTGATAGGTATTCTATAGTTGATAGGTATTCTATAGTTGATAGGTATTCTATAGTTGATAGGTATTCTATAGTTGATAGGTATTCTATAGTTGACAGGTATTCTATAGTTGATAGGTATTCTATAGTTGATAGGTATTCTATAGTTGATAGGTTTTCTATAGTTGATAGGTATTCTATAGTTGACAGGTATTCTATAGTTGATAGGTATTCTATAGTTGATAGGTATTCTATAGTTGATAGGTATTCTATAGTTGATAGGTATTCTATAGTTGATAGATATTCTGTAGTTGATATAGTTGATAGGTATTCTATAGTTGATAGGTATTCTTTAGTTGATACGTATTCTATTGTTGATAGGTATTCTATAGTTGATAGGTATTCTATAGTTGACAGGTATTCTATAGTTGATAGGTATTCTATAGTTGATAGGTATTCTATAGTTGATAGGTATTCTATAGTTGATAGGTTCAGTATTCTATAGGTGATAGGTTTTCTGTAGTTGATAGGTTCAGTATTCTATAGTTGATAGGTATTCTATAGTTGATAGGTATTTTATTGTTGACAGGTTCAGTATTCTATAGTTGACAGATATTCTATAGTTGATAGGTATTCTATAGTTGATAGGTATTCTATAGTATATATAGTTGATAGGTATTCTATAGTTGATAGGTATTCTATAGTTGATATAGTTGATAGGTATTCTATAGTTGATAGGTATTCTATAGTTGATATAGTTCATAGGTATTCTATAGTTGATAGGTTCACTATTCTATAGTTGATAGGTATTCTATAGTTGATAGGTATTTTATTGTTGACAGGTTCAGTATTCTATAGTTAACAGATATTCTATAGTTGATAGCTATTCTATAGTGTATAGGTTTTCTATAGTTGATAGGTATTCTATAGTTGATAGGTTTTCTATAGTTGATATAGTTGATAGGTATTCTATAGTTGATAGGTTTACTATTCTATAGTTGATAGGTATTCTATAGTTGATATAGTTCATAGGTATTCTATAGTTGATAGGTATTCTATAATTGACACGTATTCTATAGTTGATAGGTTCACTATTCTATAGTTGATAGGTATTCTATAGTTGATATAGCTGATAGGTATTCTATAGTTGATAGGTTCACTATTCTATAGTTGATATGTATTCTATAGTTGACAGGTATTCTATAGTTGATAGGTATTCTATAGTTGATAGGTATTCTATAGTTGATAGGTATTCTATAGTTGATAGGTATTCTATAGTTGATAGGTATTCTATAGTTGATAGGTATTCTATAGTTGATAATTATTCTATAGTTGATAGGTATTCTGTAGTTGATAGGTATTCTATAGTTGACAGGTATTCTATATTTGATAGGTATTCTATAGTTGATACGTATTCTATAGTTGATAGGTATTCTATAGTTGATAGATATTCTGTAGTTGATATAGTTGATAGGTATTCTATAGTTGATAGGTATTCTATAGTTGATACGTATTCTATTGTTGATAGGTATTCTATAGTTGACAGGTATTCTATAGTTGACAGGTATTCTATAGTTGATAGGTATTTTATAGTTGATAGGTATTCTATAGTTGATAGGTATTCTATAGTTGATAGGTATTCTATAGTTGATAGGTATTCTATAGTTGATAGGTATTCTATAGTTGATAGGTATTCTGTAGTTGATAGGTTCAGTATTCTATAGTTGATAGGTATTCTGTAGTTGATAGGTATTCTATATTTGACAGGTATTCTATATTTGATAGGTATTCTATAGTTGATAGGTATTCTATAGTTGATAGGTATTCTATAGTTGATAGGTATTCTATAGTTGATAGGTATTCTATAGTTGATAGATATTCTGTAGTTGATATAGTTGATAGGTATTCTATAGTTGATAGGTTCAGTATTCTATAGTTGATAGGTATTCTGTAGTTGATAGGTATTCTATAGTTGATATAGTTGATAGGTATTCTATAGTTGATAGGTATTCTATAGTTGATATAGTTCATAGGTATTCTATAGTTGATATAGTTCACTATTCTATAGTTGATAGGTATTCAAAAGTTGATAGGTATTCTATAGTTGATAGGTATTCTATAGTTGATAGATATTCTGTAGTTGATATAGTTGATAGGTATTCTGTAGTTGATAGGTATTCTGTAGTTGATAGGTATTCTATAGTTGATAGGTATTCTATAGTTGATAGGTATTCTATAGTTGATAGGTATTCTATAGTTGATAGGTTCAGTATTCTATAGTTGATAGGTATTCTGTAGTTGATAGGTATTCTATAGTTGACAGGTATTCTATATTTGATAGGTATTCCATATTTGATAGGTATTCTATAGTTGATAGGTATTCTATAGTTGATATAGCTGATAGGTATTCTATAGTTGATAGGTTCACTATTCTATAGTTGATATGTATTCTATAGTTGATAGGTATTCTATAGTTGATAGGTATTCTATAGTTGATAGGTATTCTATAGTTGATAGGTATTCTATAGTTGGCAGGTATTCTATAGTTGACAGGTATTCTATAGTTGAAAGTTATTCTATAGTTGATAGGTATTCTATAGTTGATAGTTATTCTATAGTTGATAGGTATTCTGTAGTTGATAGGTATTCTATAGTTGACAGGTATTCTATATTTGATAGGTATTCTATAGTTGATATGTATTCTATAGTTGATAGGTATTCTATAGTTGATAGATATTCTGTAGTTGATATAGTTGATAGGTATTCTATAGTTGATAGGTATTCTATAGTTGATACGTATTCTATTGTTGATAGGTATTCTATAGTTGATAGGTATTCTATAGTTGATAGGTATTCTGTAGTTGATAGGTTCAGTATTCTATAGTTGATAGGTATTCTGTAGTTGATAGGTATTCTATAGTTGACAGGTATTCTATATTTGATAGGTATTCTATATTTGATAGGTATTCTATAGTTGATAGGTATTCTATAGTTGATAGGTATTCTATAGTTGATAGATATTCTGTAGTTGATATAGTTGATAGGTATTCTATAGTTGATAGGTATTCTATAGTTGATAGGTATTCTATAGTTGATAGGTATTCTATAGTTGATAGGTTCAGTATTCTATAGTTGATAGGTATTCTGTAGTTGATAGGTAATCTATAGTTGATATAGTTGATAGGTATTCTATAGTTGATAGGTATTCTATAGTTGATATAGTTCATAGGTATTCTATAGTTGATATAGTTCACTATTCTATAGTTGATAGGTATTCAAAAGTTGATAGGTATTCTATAGTTGATAGGTATTCTATAGTTGATAGATATTCTGTAGTTGATATAGTTGATAGGTATTCTGTAGTTGATAGGTATTCTATAGTTGATAGGTATTCTATAGTTGATAGGTATTCTATAGTTGATAGGTATTCTATAGTTGATAGGTTCAGTATTCTATAGTTTATAGGTATTCTGTAGTTGATAGGTATTCTATAGTTGACAGGTATTCTATATTTGATAGGTATTCTATAGTTGACAGGTATTCTATATTTGATAGGTATTCTATAGTTGATAGGTATTCTATAGTTGATAGGTATTCTATAGTTGATAGGTATTCTGTAGTTGACAGGTTCAGTATTCTATAGTTGACAGGTATTCTATAGTTGATAGGTTCAGTATTCTGTAGTTGACAGGTATTCTATAGTTGATAGGTATTCTATAGTTGATAGGTATTCTGTAGTTGACAGGTATTCTATAGTTGATAGGTATTCTGTAGTTGACAGGTTCAGTATTCTATAGTTGACAGATAATCTATAGTTGACAGGTATTCTATAGTTGATAGGTTTTCTATAGTTGACAGGTATTCTATATTTGATAGGTATTCTATAGCTGATAGGTATTCTATAGTTGATATAGTTGATAGGTATTCTATATTTGATAGGTATTCTATAGCTGATAGGTATTCTATAGTTGAGAGGTTCAGTATTCTATAATTGACAGATATTCTATAGTTGATAGGTATTCTATAGTTGATATAGTTGATAGGTATTCTATAGTTGATAGGTATTCTATAGTTGATATAGTTCATAGGTATTCTATAGTTGATAGGTTCACTATTCTATAGTTGATAGGTATTCAAAAGTTGATAGGTATTTTATTGTTAACAGGTTCAGTATTCTATAGTTGACAGATATTCTATAGTTGATAGGTATTCTATTGTTGATATAGTTGATAGGTATTCTATAGTTGATAGGTATTCTATAGTTGATATAGTTCATAGGTATTCTATAGTTGATAGGTTCACTATTCTAAAGTTGATAGGTATTCTATAGTTGATAGGTATTTTATTGTTGACAGGTTCAGTATTCTATAGTTGACAGATATTCTATAGTTGATAGGTATTCTATAGTTGATAGGTTTTCTATAGTTGATATAGTTGATATGTATTCTATAGTTGATAGGTTCACTATTCTATAGTTGATATGTATTCTATAGTTGATGGGTATTCTATAGTTGATATAGTTGATATGTATTCTATAGTTGATAGGTTCACTATTCTATAGTTGATAGGTTTTCTATAGTTGATAGGTATTCTATAGTTGATATAGTTGATATGTATTCTATAGTTGATAGGTTCACTATTCAATAGTTGATAGGTATTCTATAGTTGATAGGTATTCTATAGTTGATATAGTTCATAGGTATCCTATAGTTGACAGGTATTCTATAGTTGACACGTATTCTATAGTTGATAGGTTCACTATTCTATAGTTGATAGGTATTGTATAGTTGATATAGCTGCTAGGTATTCAATAGTTGATAGGTTCACTATTCTATAGTTGATATGTATTATATAGTTGACAGGTATTCTATAGTTGATAGGTATTCTATAGTTGATAGGTATTCTATAGTTGACAGGTATTCTATAGTTGACAGGTATTCTATAGTTGATAGGTATTCTATAGTTGATAGGTATTATATAGTTGATAGGTATTCTATAGTTGATAGGTATTCTGTAGTTGACAGGTTCAGTATTCTATAGTTGACAGGTATTCTACAGTTGACAGGTTCAGTATTCTATAGTTGACAAATATTCTATAGTTGATAGGTATTCTTTAGTTGATAGGTATTCTATAGTTGATAGGTATTCTATAGTTGATAGGTATTCTACAGTTGACAGGTATTCTATAGTTGATAGGTATTCTATATTTGATAGGTATTCTATAGGTGATAGTTATTCTATATTTGATAGGTATTCTATAGTTGATAGGTATTCTATAGTTGACATAGTTCATAGGTATTCTATAGTTGATAGGTTCAGTACTCTATAGTTGATAGGTATTCTATAGTTGACAGGTATTCTATAGTTGATAGGTATTCTATAGTTGATATAGTTGATAGGTATTCTATAGTTGATAAGTATTCTATAGTTGATAGATATTCTGTAGTTGATATAGTTTATAGGTATTCTATAGTTGATAGGTATTCTGTAGTTGACAGGTTCAGTATTCTATAGTTGACAGGTTCAGTATTCTATAGTTGACAAATATTCTATAGTTGATAGGTATTCTTTAGTTGATAGGTATTCTATAGTAGATAGGTATTCTATAGTTGATAGGTATTCTATAGTTGACAGGTATTCTATATTTGATAGGTATTCTATAGTTGATAGGTATTCTATAGTTGATATAGGTCATAGGTATTCTATAGTTGATAGGTTCAGTACTCTATAGTTGATAGGTATTCTGTAGTTGACAGGTATTCTATAGTTGATAGGTATTCTATAGTTGATAGGTATTCTATAGTTGATAGGTATTCTATAGTTGACAGGTATTCTACAGTTGATAGATATTCTGTAGTTGATATAGTTGATAGGTATTCTATAGTTGATAGGTATTCTATTGTTGATAGGTATTCTATAGTTGACAGGTATTCTATAGTTGATAGGTATTCTATAGTTGATAGGTATTCTATAGTTGATAGGTATTCTATAGTTGATAGGTATTCTGCAGTTGACAGGTTCAGTATTCTATAGTTGACAGGTTCAGTATTCTATAGTTGACAAACATTCTATAGTTGATAGGTATTCTTTAGTTGATATAGTTGATAGGTATTCTATAGTTGATAGGTATTCTATAGTTGATAGATATTCTGTAGTTGATATAGTTTATAGGTATTCTATAGTTGATAGGTATTCTGTAGTTGACAGGTTCAGTATTCTATAGTTGACAGGTTCAGTATTCTATAGTTGACAAATATTCCATAGTTGATAGGTATTCTTTAGTTGATAGGTATTCTATAGTTGATAGGTATTCTATAGTTGATATAGTTGATAGGTATTCTATAGTTGATAGGTATTCTATAGTTGATAGATATTCTGTAGTTGATATAGTTTATAGGTATTCTATAGTTGATAGGTATTCTGTAGTTGACAGGTTCAGTATTCTATAGTTGACAGGTTCAGTATTCTATAGTTGACAAATATTCCATAGTTGATAGGTATTCTTTAGTTGATAGGTATTCTATAGTTGATAGGTATTCTATAGTTGATAGGTATTCTATAGTTGACAGGTATTCTATATTTGATAGGTATTCTATAGTTGATAGGTATTCTATATTTGATAGGTATTCTATAGTTGATAGGTATTCTATAGTTGATATAGGTCATAGGTATTCTATAGTTGATAGGTTCAGTACTCTATAGTTGATAGGTATTCTGTAGTTGACAGGTATTCTATAGTAGATAGGTATTCTATAGTTGATAGGTATTCTATAGTTGACAGGTATTCTATAGTTGATAGGTATTCTATAGTTGATAGGTATTCTATAGTTGACAGGTATTCTATATTTGATAGGTATTCTATAGTTGATAGGTATTCTATATTTGATAGGTATTCTATAGTTGATAGGTATTCTATAATTGATATAGGTCATAGGTATTCTATAGTTGATAGGTTCAGTACTCTATAGTTGATAGGTATTCTGTAGTTGACAGGTATTCTATAGTTGATAGGTATTCTATAGTTGATAGGTATTCTATAGTTGACAGCTATTCTATAGTTGATAGGTTCAGTATTCTATAGTTGATAGGAATTCTATAGTTGACAGGTATTCTATAGTTCATAGGTTCAGTATTCTATAGTTGATAGGTTCTGTATTCTATCGTTCATAGGTATTCTATCATTCATAGGTTTTCTATAGTTCATAGGTATTCTGTAGTTGATAGGTATTCTAAAGTTGACAGGTATTCTATATTTGATAGGTTCAGAATTCTATAGTTGATCGGTATTCTATAGTTGACAGGTATTCTATAGTTCATAGGTTCAGTATTCTGTAGTTGATAGGTTCAGTATTCTATCGTTCATAGGTATTCTATCATTCATAGGTTTTCTATAGTTCATAGGTATTCTGTAGTTGATAGGTATTCTATAGTTGATAGGTATTCTATTGTTGATAGGTATTCTTTTGTTGATAGGTATTCTTTTGTTCATAGGTATTCTATCGTTCTTAGGTATTCTATCTTTCATAGGTTTTCTATAGTTCATAGGTATTCTCTAGTTGATAGGTATTCTATCGTTCATAGGTATTCTATCATTCATAGGTATTCTATAGTTGACAGGTATTCTATAGTTGATAGGTATTCTGTAGTTGATAGGTTCAGTATTCTATAGTTGATAGGTATTCTGTAGTTGATAGGTATTCTATAGTTGACAGGTATTCTATATTTGATAGGTATTCTAAAGTTGATAGATATTCTATAGTTGATATAGTTGATAGGTATTCTATAGTTGATAGGTATTCTATAGTTGATAGGTATTCTATTGTTGATAGGTATTCTATAGTTGATAGATATTCTGTAGTTGATATAGTTGATAGGTCTTCTATAGTTGATAGGTATTCTATAGTTGATAGGTATTCTATTGTTGATAGGTATTCTATAGTTGATAGGTATTCTATCGTTGACAGGTATTCTATCGTTGACAGGTATTCTATAGTTGATAGGTATTCTATAGTTGATAGGTATTCTATAGTTGATAGGTATTCTATAGTTGATAGGTATTCTATAGTTGATAGGTATTCTGTGGTTGATAGGTTCAGTATTCTATAGTTGATAGGTATTCTGTAGTTGATAGGTATTCTATAGTTGACAGGTATTCTATATTTGATAGGTATTCTTTAGTTGATAGGTATTCTATAGTTGATAGGTATTCTATAGTTGATAGATATTCTGTAGTTGATATAGTTGATAGGTATTCTATAGTTGATAGGTATTCTATAGTTGATAGGTATTCTATAGTTGATAGGTATTCTATAGTTGATAGGTTCAGTATTCTATATTTGATAGGTATTCTATAGTTGACAGGTATTCTATAGTTGATAGGTATTCTATAGTTGATAGGTATTCTATAGTTGATAGGTATTCTGTAGTTGACAGGTTCAGTATTCTATAGTTGACAGGTATTCTATAATTGACAGGTTCAGTATTCTATAGTTGACAAATATTCTATAGTTGATAGGTATTCTATCGTTGACAGGTATTCTATCGTTGACAGGTATTCTATAGTTGATAGGTATTCTATAGTTGATAGGTATTCTATAGTTGATAGGTATTCTATAGTTGATAGGTATTCTATAGTTGATAGGTATTCTGTGGTTGATAGGTTCAGTATTCTATAGTTGATAGGTATTCTGTAGTTGATAGGTATTCTATAGTTGACAGGTATTCTATATTTGATAGGTATTCTTTAGTTGATAGGTATTCTATAGTTGATAGGTATTCTATAGTTGATAGATATTCTGTAGTTGATATAGTTGATAGGTATTCTATAGTTGATAGGTATTCTATAGTTGATAGGTATTCTATAGTTGATAGGTTCAGTATTCTATATTTGATAGGTATTCTATAGTTGACAGGTATTCTATAGTTGATAGGTATTCTATAGTTGATAGGTATTCTATAGTTGATAGGTATTCTGTAGTTGACAGGTTCAGTATTCTATAGTTGACAGGTATTCTATAATTGACAGGTTCAGTATTCTATAGTTGACAAATATTCTATAGTTGATAGGTATTCTTTAGTTGATAGGTATTCTATAGTTGATAGGTATTCTATAGTTGATAGGTATTCTATAGTTGATAGGTATTCTATAGTTGATAGTTATTCTATATTTGATAGGTATTCTATAGTTGATAGGTATTCTATAGTTGATATAGTTCATAGGTATTCTATAGTTGATAGGTTCAGTACTCTATAGTTGATAGGTATTCTATAGTTGATAGGTATTCTATAGTTGACAGGTATTCTATAGTTGATAGGTATTCTATAGTTGATATAGTTGATAGGTATTCTATAGTTGATAGGTATTCTGTAGTTGATAGATATTCTGTAGTTGATATAGTTTATAGGTATTCTATATTTGGAAGGTGTTCTGTAGTTGACAGGTTCAGTATTCTATAGTTGACAGGTTCAGTATTCTATAGTTGACAAATATTCCATAGTTGATAGGTATTCTTTAGTTGATAGGTATTCTATAGTTGATAGGTATTCTATAGTTGATAGGTATTCTATAGTTGACAGGTATTCTATATTTGATAGGTATTCTATATTTGATAGGTATTCTATAGTTGATAGGTATTCTATAGTTGATAGGTATTCTATATTTGATAGGTATTCTATAGTTGATAGGTATTCTATAGTTGATATAGGTCATAGGTATTCTATAGTTGATAGGTTCAGTACTCTATAGTTGATAGGTATTCTGTAGTTGACAGGTATTCTATAGTAGATAGGTATTCTATAGTTGATAGGTATTCTATAGTTGACAGGTATTCTATAGTTGATAGGTTCAGTATTCTATAGTTGATAGGTATTCTATAGTTGACAGGTATTCTATAGTTCATAGGTTCAGTATTGTATAGTTGATAGGTTCAGTATTCTATCGTTCATAGGTATTCTATCATTCATAGGTTTTCTATAGTTCATAGGTATTCTGTAGTTGATAGGTATTCTATAGTTGATAGGTATTCTATTGTTGATAGGTATTCTTTTGTTCATAGGTATTCTGTAGTTGATAGGTATTCTATCGTTCATAGGTATTCTATCGTTCTTAGGTATTCTATCTTTCATAGGTTTTCTATAGTTCATAGGTATTCTCTAGTTGATAGGTATTCTATCGTTCATAGGTATTCTATCATTCATAGGTATTCTATAATTGATAGGTATTCTATAGTTGACAGGTATTCTATAGTTGATAGGTATTCTGTAGTTGATAGGTTCAGTATTCTATAGTTGATAGGTATTCTGTAGTTGATAGGTATTCTATAGTTGACAGGTATTCTATATTTGATAGGTATTCTATAGTTGATAGATATTCTATAGTTGATATAGTTGATAGGTATTCTATAGTTGATAGGTATTCTATAGTTGATAGGTATTCTATAGTTGATAGGTATTCTATAGTTGATAGGTATTCTATAGTTGACAGGTATTCTATAGTTGACAGGTATTCTATAGTTGATAGGTATTCTATAATTGATAGGTTCACTATTCTATAGTTGATAGTTATTCTATAGTTGATAGGTATTCTATAGTTGATAGGTATTCTGTAGTTGATAGGTTCAGTATTCTATAGTTGATAGGTATTCTGAAGTTGATAGGTATTCTATAGTTGACAGGTATTCTATATTTGATAGGTATTCTATAGTTGATAGGTATTCTATAGTTGATAGGTATTCTATAGTTGATAGGTATTCTATAGTTGATAGGTATTCTATAGTTGACAGGTATTCTATAGTTTATAGGTATTCTATAGTTGATAGGTTCACTATTCTATAGTTGATAGTTATTCTATAGTTGATAGGTATTCTATAGTTGATAGGTATTCTGTAGTTGATAGGTTCAGTATTCTATAGTTGATAGATATTCTGAAGTTGATAGGTATTCTATAGTTGACAGGTATTCTATATTTGATAGGTATTCTATAGTTGACAGGTATTCTATAGTTGACAAATATTCCATAGTTGATAGGTATTCTTTAGTTGATAGGTATTCTATAGTTGATAGGTATTCTATAGTTGATATAGTTGATAGGTATTCTATAGTTGATAGGTATTCTATAGTTGATAGATATTCTGTAGTTGATATAGTTTATAGGTATTCTATAGTTGATAGGTATTCTGTAGTTGACAGGTTCAGTATTCTATAGTTGACAGGTTCAGTATTCTATAGTTGACAAATATTCCATAGTTGATAGGTATTCTTTAGTTGATAGGTATTCTATAGTTGATAGGTATTCTATAGTTGATAGGTATTCTATAGTTGACAGGTATTCTATATTTGATAGGTATTCTATAGTTGATAGGTATTCTATATTTGATAGGTATTCTATAGTTGATAGGTATTCTATAGTTGATATAGGTCATAGGTATTCTATAGTTGATAGGTTCAGTACTCTATAGTTGATAGGTATTCTGTAGTTGACAGGTATTCTATAGTAGATAGGTATTCTATAGTTGATAGGTATTCTATAGTTGACAGGTATTCTATAGTTGATAGGTATTCTATAGTTGATAGGTATTCTATAGTTGACAGGTATTCTATATTTGATAGGTATTCTATAGTTGATAGGTATTCTATATTTGATAGGTATTCTATAGTTGATAGGTATTCTATAATTGATATAGGTCATAGGTATTCTATAGTTGATAGGTTCAGTACTCTATAGTTGATAGGTATTCTGTAGTTGACAGGTATTCTATAGTTGATAGGTATTCTATAGTTGATAGGTATTCTATAGTTGACAGCTATTCTATAGTTGATAGGTTCAGTATTCTATAGTTGATAGGAATTCTATAGTTGACAGGTATTCTATAGTTCATAGGTTCAGTATTCTATAGTTGATAGGTTCTGTATTCTATCGTTCATAGGTATTCTATCATTCATAGGTTTTCTATAGTTCATAGGTATTCTGTAGTTGATAGGTATTCTATAGTTGACAGGTATTCTATATTTGATAGGTTCAGAATTCTATAGTTGATCGGTATTCTATAGTTGACAGGTATTCTATAGTTCATAGGTTCAGTATTCTGTAGTTGATAGGTTCAGTATTCTATCGTTCATAGGTATTCTATCATTCATAGGTTTTCTATAGTTCATAGGTATTCTGTAGTTGATAGGTATTCTATAGTTGATAGGTATTCTATTGTTGATAGGTATTCTTTTGTTGATAGGTATTCTTTTGTTCATAGGTATTCTATCGTTCTTAGGTATTCTATCTTTCATAGGTTTTCTATAGTTCATAGGTATTCTCTAGTTGATAGGTATTCTATCGTTCATAGGTATTCTATCATTCATAGGTATTCTATAGTTGACAGGTATTCTATAGTTGATAGGTATTCTGTAGTTGATAGGTTCAGTATTCTATAGTTGATAGGTATTCTGTAGTTGATAGGTATTCTATAGTTGACAGGTATTCTATATTTGATAGGTATTCTAAAGTTGATAGATATTCTATAGTTGATATAGTTGATAGGTATTCTATAGTTGATAGGTATTCTATAGTTGATAGGTATTCTATTGTTGATAGGTATTCTATAGTTGATAGATATTCTGTAGTTGATATAGTTGATAGGTCTTCTATAGTTGATAGGTATTCTATAGTTGATAGGTATTCTATTGTTGATAGGTATTCTATAGTTGATAGGTATTCTATCGTTGACAGGTATTCTATCGTTGACAGGTATTCTATAGTTGATAGGTATTCTATAGTTGATAGGTATTCTATAGTTGATAGGTATTCTATAGTTGATAGGTATTCTATAGTTGATAGGTATTCTGTGGTTGATAGGTTCAGTATTCTATAGTTGATAGGTATTCTGTAGTTGATAGGTATTCTATAGTTGACAGGTATTCTATATTTGATAGGTATTCTTTAGTTGATAGGTATTCTATAGTTGATAGGTATTCTATAGTTGATAGATATTCTGTAGTTGATATAGTTGATAGGTATTCTATAGTTGATAGGTATTCTATAGTTGATAGGTATTCTATAGTTGATAGGTATTCTATAGTTGATAGGTTCAGTATTCTATATTTGATAGGTATTCTATAGTTGACAGGTATTCTATAGTTGATAGGTATTCTATAGTTGATAGGTATTCTATAGTTGATAGGTATTCTGTAGTTGACAGGTTCAGTATTATATAGTTGACAGGTATTCTATAATTGACAGGTTCAGTATTCTATAGTTGACAAATATTCTATAGTTGATAGGTATTCTATCGTTGACAGGTATTCTATCGTTGACAGGTATTCTATAGTTGATAGGTATTCTATAGTTGATAGGTATTCTATAGTTGATAGGTATTCTATAGTTGATAGGTATTCTATAGTTGATAGGTATTCTGTGGTTGATAGGTTCAGTATTCTATAGTTGATAGGTATTCTGTAGTTGATAGGTATTCTATAGTTGACAGGTATTCTATATTTGATAGGTATTCTTTAGTTGATAGGTATTCTATAGTTGATAGGTATTCTATAGTTGATAGATATTCTGTAGTTGATATAGTTGATAGGTATTCTATAGTTGATAGGTATTCTATAGTTGATAGGTATTCTATAGTTGATAGGTTCAGTATTCTATATTTGATAGGTATTCTATAGTTGACAGGTATTCTATAGTTGATAGGTATTCTATAGTTGATAGGTATTCTGTAGTTGACAGGTTCAGTATTCTATAGTTGACAGGTATTCTATAATTGACAGGTTCAGTATTCTATAGTTGACAAATATTCTATAGTTGATAGGTATTCTTTAGTTGATAGGTATTCTATAGTTGATAGGTATTCTATAGTTGATAGGTATTCTATAGTTGATAGGTATTCTATAGTTGATAGTTATTCTATATTTGATAGGTATTCTATAGTTGATAGGTATTCTATAGTTGATATAGTTCATAGGTATTCTATAGTTGATAGGTTCAGTACTCTATAGTTGATAGGTATTCTATAGTTGATAGGTATTCTATAGTTGACAGGTATTCTATAGTTGATAGGTATTCTATAGTTGATATAGTTGATAGGTATTCTATAGTTGATAGGTATTCTGTAGTTGATAGATATTCTGTAGTTGATATAGTTTATAGGTATTCTATATTTGGAAGGTGTTCTGTAGTTGACAGGTTCAGTATTCTATAGTTGACAGGTTCAGTATTCTATAGTTGACAAATATTCCATAGTTGATAGGTATTCTTTAGTTGATAGGTATTCTATAGTTGATAGGTATTCTATAGTTGATAGGTATTCTATAGTTGACAGGTATTCTATATTTGATAGGTATTCTATATTTGATAGGTATTCTATAGTTGATAGGTATTCTATAGTTGATAGGTATTCTATATTTGATAGGTATTCTATAGTTGATAGGTATTCTATAGTTGATATAGGTCATAGGTATTCTATAGTTGATAGGTTCAGTACTCTATAGTTGATAGGTATTCTGTAGTTGACAGGTATTCTATAGTAGATAGGTATTCTATAGTTGATAGGTATTCTATAGTTGACAGCTATTCTATAGTTGATAGGTTCAGTATTCTATAGTTGATAGGAATTCTATAGTTGACAGGTATTCTATAGTTCATAGGTTCAGTATTCTATAGTTGATAGGTTCTGTATTCTATCGTTCATAGGTATTCTATCATTCATAGGTTTTCTATAGTTCATAGGTATTCTGTAGTTGATAGGTATTCTATAGTTGACAGGTATTCTATATTTGATAGGTTCAGAATTCTATAGTTGATCGGTATTCTATAGTTGACAGGTATTCTATAGTTCATAGGTTCAGTATTCTGTAGTTGATAGGTTCAGTATTCTATCGTTCATAGGTATTCTATCATTCATAGGTTTTCTATAGTTCATAGGTATTCTGTAGTTGATAGGTATTCTATAGTTGATAGGTATTCTATTGTTGATAGGTATTCTTTTGTTGATAGGTATTCTTTTGTTCATAGGTATTCTATCGTTCTTAGGTATTCTATCTTTCATAGGTTTTCTATAGTTCATAGGTATTCTCTAGTTGATAGGTATTCTATCGTTCATAGGTATTCTATCATTCATAGGTATTCTATAGTTGACAGGTATTCTATAGTTGATAGGTATTCTGTAGTTGATAGGTTCAGTATTCTATAGTTGATAGGTATTCTGTAGTTGATAGGTATTCTATAGTTGACAGGTATTCTATATTTGATAGGTATTCTAAAGTTGATAGATATTCTATAGTTGATATAGTTGATAGGTATTCTATAGTTGATAGGTATTCTATAGTTGATAGGTATTCTATTGTTGATAGGTATTCTATAGTTGATAGATATTCTGTAGTTGATATAGTTGATAGGTCTTCTATAGTTGATAGGTATTCTATAGTTGATAGGTATTCTATTGTTGATAGGTATTCTATAGTTGATAGGTATTCTATCGTTGACAGGTATTCTATCGTTGACAGGTATTCTATAGTTGATAGGTATTCTATAGTTGATAGGTATTCTATAGTTGATAGGTATTCTATAGTTGATAGGTATTCTATAGTTGATAGGTATTCTGTGGTTGATAGGTTCAGTATTCTATAGTTGATAGGTATTCTGTAGTTGATAGGTATTCTATAGTTGACAGGTATTCTATATTTGATAGGTATTCTTTAGTTGATAGGTATTCTATAGTTGATAGGTATTCTATAGTTGATAGATATTCTGTAGTTGATATAGTTGATAGGTATTCTATAGTTGATAGGTATTCTATAGTTGATAGGTATTCTATAGTTGATAGGTATTCTATAGTTGATAGGTTCAGTATTCTATATTTGATAGGTATTCTATAGTTGACAGGTATTCTATAGTTGATAGGTATTCTATAGTTGATAGGTATTCTATAGTTGATAGGTATTCTGTAGTTGACAGGTTCAGTATTCTATAGTTGACAGGTATTCTATAATTGACAGGTTCAGTATTCTATAGTTGACAAATATTCTATAGTTGATAGGTATTCTATCGTTGACAGGTATTCTATCGTTGACAGGTATTCTATAGTTGATAGGTATTCTATAGTTGATAGGTATTCTATAGTTGATAGGTATTCTATAGTTGATAGGTATTCTATAGTTGATAGGTATTCTGTGGTTGATAGGTTCAGTATTCTATAGTTGATAGGTATTCTGTAGTTGATAGGTATTCTATAGTTGACAGGTATTCTATATTTGATAGGTATTCTTTAGTTGATAGGTATTCTATAGTTGATAGGTATTCTATAGTTGATAGATATTCTGTAGTTGATATAGTTGATAGGTATTCTATAGTTGATAGGTATTCTATAGTTGATAGGTATTCTATAGTTGATAGGTTCAGTATTCTATATTTGATAGGTATTCTATAGTTGACAGGTATTCTATAGTTGATAGGTATTCTATAGTTGATAGGTATTCTGTAGTTGACAGGTTCAGTATTCTATAGTTGACAGGTATTCTATAATTGACAGGTTCAGTATTCTATAGTTGACAAATATTCTATAGTTGATAGGTATTCTTTAGTTGATAGGTATTCTATAGTTGATAGGTATTCTATAGTTGATAGGTATTCTATAGTTGATAGGTATTCTATAGTTGATAGTTATTCTATATTTGATAGGTATTCTATAGTTGATAGGTATTCTATAGTTGATATAGTTCATAGGTATTCTATAGTTGATAGGTTCAGTACTCTATAGTTGATAGGTATTCTATAGTTGATAGGTATTCTATAGTTGACAGGTATTCTATAGTTGATAGGTATTCTATAGTTGATATAGTTGATAGGTATTCTATAGTTGATAGGTATTCTGTAGTTGATAGATATTCTGTAGTTGATATAGTTTATAGGTATTCTATATTTGGAAGGTGTTCTGTAGTTGACAGGTTCAGTATTCTATAGTTGACAGGTTCAGTATTCTATAGTTGACAAATATTCCATAGTTGATAGGTATTCTTTAGTTGATAGGTATTCTATAGTTGATAGGTATTCTCTAGTTGATAGGTATTCTATAGTTGACAGGTATTCTATATTTGATAGGTATTCTATATTTGATAGGTATTCTATAGTTGATAGGTATTCTATAGTTGATAGGTATTCTATATTTGATAGGTATTCTATAGTTGATAGGTATTCTATAGTTGATATAGGTCATAGGTATTCTATAGTTGATAGGTTCAGTACTCTATAGTTGATAGGTATTCTGTAGTTGACAGGTATTCTATAGTAGATAGGTATTCTTTAGTTGATAGGTATTCTATAGTTGACAGGTATTCTATAGTTGATAGGTTCAGTATTCTATAGTTGATAGGTATTCTATAGTTGACAGGTATTCTATAGTTCATAGGTTCAGTATTGTATAGTTGATAGGTTCAGTATTCTATCGTTCATAGGTATTCTATCATTCATAGGTTTTCTATAGTTCATAGGTATTCTGTAGTTGATAGGTATTCTATAGTTGATAGGTATTCTATTGTTGATAGGTATTCTTTTGTTCATAGGTATTCTGTAGTTGATAGGTATTCTATCGTTCATAGGTATTCTATCGTTCTTAGGTATTCTATCTTTCATAGGTTTTCTATAGTTCATAGGTATTCTCTAGTTGATAGGTATTCTATCGTTCATAGGTATTCTATCATTCATAGGTATTCTATAATTGATAGGTATTCTATAGTTGACAGGTATTCTATAGTTGATAGGTATTCTGTAGTTGATAGGTTCAGTATTCTATAGTTGATAGGTATTCTGTAGTTGATAGGTATTCTATAGTTGACAGGTATTCTATATTTGATAGGTATTCTATAGTTGATAGATATTCTATAGTTGATATAGTTGATAGGTATTCTATAGTTGATAGGTATTCTATAGTTGATAGGTATTCTATAGTTGATAGGTATTCTATAGTTGATAGGTATTCTATAGTTGACAGGTATTCTATAGTTGACAGGTATTCTATAGTTGATAGGTATTCTATAATTGATAGGTTCACTATTCTATAGTTGATAGTTATTCTATAGTTGATAGGTATTCTATAGTTGATAGGTATTCTGTAGTTGATAGGTTCAGTATTCTATAGTTGATAGGTATTCTGAAGTTGATAGGTATTCTATAGTTGACAGGTATTCTATATTTGATAGGTATTCTATAGTTGATAGGTATTCTATAGTTGATAGGTATTCTATAGTTGATAGGTATTCTATAGTTGATAGGTATTCTATAGTTGACAGGTATTCTATAGTTTATAGGTATTCTATAGTTGATAGGTTCACTATTCTATAGTTGATAGGTATTCTATATTTGATAGGTATTCTATAGTTGATAGGTATTCTGTAGTTGATAGGTTCAGTATTCTATAGTTGATAGGTATTCTGTAGTTGATAGGTATTCTATATTTGATAGGTATTCTTTAGTTGATAGGTATTCTATAGTTGATAGGTATTCTATAGTTGATAGGTATTCTGTAGTTGACAGGTTCAGTATTCTATAGTTGACAGGTATTCTATAGTTGACAGGTTCAGCATTCTATAGTTGACAAATATTCTATAGTTGATAGGTATTCTATAGTTGATAGGTATTCTCTATTTGATAGGTATTCTATAGTTGATAGTTATTCTATAGTTGATAGGTATTCTATAGTTGATAGGTATTCTATAGTTGATAGGTATTCTATAGTTGATAGGTATTCTATAGTTGACAGGTATTCTATAGTTGACAGGTATTCTATAGTTGACAGGTATTCTATAGTTGATAGGTATTCTATAGTTGACAGGTATTCTGTAGTTGATAGGTTCAGTATTCTATAGTTGATAGGTATTCTATAGTTGAAAGGTATTCTATAGTTGATAGATATTCTGTAGTTGATGTAGTTTATAGGTATTCTATAGTTGATAGGTATTCTGTAGTTGACAGGTTCAGTATTCTATAGTTCACAGGTTCAGTATTCTATAGTTGACAAATATTCTATAGTTGATAGGTATTCTTTAGTTGATAGGTATTCTATAGTTGATAGGTATTCTATAGTTGATAGGTATTCTATAGTTGACAGGTATTCTATAGTTGACAGGTATTCTATATTTGATAGGTATTCTATATTTGATAGGTATTCTATAGTTGATAGGTATTCTATAGTTGATAGGTATTCTATAGTTGATATGGTTCATAGGTATTTTATAGTTGATAGGTTCAGTACTCTATAGTTGATAGGTATTCTATAGTTGACAGGTATTCTATAGTTGATAGGTATTCTATAGTTGATAGGTATTCTATAGTTGACAGGTATTCTATAGTTCATAGGTTCAGTATTGTATAGTTGATAGGTTCAGTATTCTATCGTTCATAGGTATTCTATCATTCATAGGTTTTCTATAGTTAATAGGTATTCTGTAGTTGATAGGTATTCTATAGTTGACAGGTATTTTATATTTGATAGGTTCAGTATTCTATAGTTGATCGGTATTCTATAGTTGACAGGTATTCTATAGTTCATAGGTTCAGTGTTCTATAGTTGATAGGTTCCGTATTCTATCGTTCATAGGTATTCTATCATTCATAGGTTTTCTATAGTTCATAGGTATTCTATTGTTGATAGGCATTCTTTTGTTCATAGGTATTCTGTAGTTGATAGGTATTCTATCGTTCATAGGTATTCTATCGTTCTTAGGTATTCTATCTTTCATAGGTTTTCTATAGTTCATAGGTATTCTCTAGTTGATAGGTATTCTATCGTTCATAGGTATTCTATCATTCATAGGTATTCTATAATTGATAGGTATTCTATAGTTGACAGGTATTCTATAGTTGATAGGTATTCTGTAGTTGATAGGTTCAGTATTCTATAGTTGATAGGTATTCTGTAGTTGATAGGTATTCTATAGTTGACAGGTATTCTATATTTGATAGGTATTCTATAGTTGATAGATATTCTATAGTTGATATAGTTGATAGGTATTCTATAGTTGATAGGTATTCTATAGTTGATAGGTATTCTATAGTTGATAGGTATTCTATAGTTGATAGGTATTCTATAGTTGACAGGTATTCTATAGTTGACAGGTATTCTATAGTTGATAGGTATTCTATAATTGATAGGTTCACTATTCTATAGTTGATAGTTATTCTATAGTTGATAGGTATTCTATAGTTGATAGGTATTCTGTAGTTGATAGGTTCAGTATTCTATAGTTGATAGGTATTCTATAGCTGATAGGTATTCTATAGTTGACAGGTTCAGTATTCTATAATTGACAGATATTCTATAGTTGATAGGTATTCTGTAGTTGATAGGTATTCTATAGTTGATATAGTTGATAGGTATTCTATAGTTGATAGGTATTCTATAGTTGATATAGTTCATAGGTATTCTATAGTTGATATAGTTCACTATTCTATAGTTGATAGGTATTCAAAAGTTGATAGGTTTTCTATAGTTGATAGGTATTCTATAGTTGATAGATATTCTGTAGTTGATATAGTTGATAGGTATTCTGTAGTTGATAGGTATTCTGTAGTTGATAGGTATTCTATAGTTGATAGGTATTCTATAGTTGATAGGTATTTTATTGTTGACAGGTTCAGTATTCTATAGTTGACAGATATTCTATAGTTGATAGCTTTTCTATAGTTGATAGCTTTTCTATAGTTGATAGGTTTTCTATAGTTGATAGGTATTCTATAGTTGATAGGTTTTCTATAGTTGATATAGTTGATAGGTATTCTATAGTTGATAGGTTCACTTCTATAGTTGATAGGTATTCTATAGTTGATAGGTATTCTATAGTTGATATAGTTCATAGGTATTCTATAGTTGATAGGTATTCTATAGTTGACACCTATTCTATAGTTGATAGGTATTCTATAGTTGATATAGCTGATAGGTATTCTATAGTTGATAGGTTCATTATTCTATAGTTGATATGTATTCTATAGTTGACAGGTATTCTATAGTTGATAGGTATTCTATAGTTGATAGGTATTCTATAGTTGATAGGTATTCTATAGTTGATAGGTATTCTATAGTTGATAGGTATTCTATAGTTGACAGGTATTCTATAGTTGATAGGTATTCTATAGTTGATAGGTATTCTATAGTTGATAGGTTTTCTATAGTTGATAGGTATTCTGTAGTTGATAGGTATTCTATAGTTGACAGGTATTCTATATTTGATAGGTATTCTATAGTTGATAGGTATTCTATAGTTGATAGGTATTCTATAGTTGATAGATATTCTGTAGTTGATATAGTTGATAGGTATTCTATAGTTGATAGGTATTCTTTAGTTGATAGGTATTCTATTGTTGATAGGTATTCCATAGTTGATAGGTATTCTATAGTTGACAGGTATTCTATAGTTGATAGGTATTCTATAGTTGATAGGTATTCTATAGTTGATAGGTATTCTATAGTTGATAGGTTCAGTATTCTATAGTTGATAGGTTTTCTGTAGTTGATAGGTTCAGTATTCTATAGTTGATAGGTATTCTATAGTTGATAGGTATTTTATTGTTGACAGGTTCAGTATTCTATAGTTGACAGATATTCTATAGTTGATAGGTATTCTATAGTTGATAGGTATTCTATAGTATATATAGTTGATAGGTATTCTATAGTTGATAGGTATTCTATAGTTGATATAGTTGATAGGTATTCTATAGTTGATAGGTATTCTATAGTTGATATAGTTCATAGGTATTCTATAGTTGATAGGTTCACTATTCTATAGTTGATAGGTATTCTATAGTTGATAGGTATTTTATTGTTGACAGGTTCAGTATTCTATAGTTAACAGATATTCTATAGTTGATAGCTATTCTATAGTGTATAGGTTTTCTATAGTTGATAGGTATTCTATAGGATAGGTTTTCTATAGTTGATATAGTTGATAGGTATTCTATAGTTGATAGGTTTACTATTCTATAGTTGATAGGTATTCTATAGTTGATATAGTTCATAGGTATTCTATAGTTGATAGGTATTCTATAATTGACACGTATTCTATAGTTGATAGGTTCACTATTCTATAGTTGATAGGTATTCTATAGTTGATATAGCTGATAGGTATTCTATAGTTGATAGGTTCACTATTCTATGGTTGACAGGTATTCTATAGTTGATAGGTATTCTATAGTTGATAGGTATTCTATAGTTGATAGGGATTCTATAGTTGATAGGTATTCTATAGTTGACAGGTATTCTATAGTTGATAGGTATTCTATAGTTGATAGGCATTCTATAGTTGATAGGTATTCTATAGTTGATAATTATTCTATAGTTGATAGGTATTCTGTAGTTGATAGGTATTCTATAGTTGACAGGTATTCTATATTTGATAGGTATTCTATAGTTGATACGTATTCTATAGTTGATAGGTATTCTATAGTTGATAGATATTCTGTAGTTGATATAGTTGATAGGTATTCTATAGTTGATAGGTATTCTATAGTTGATACGTATTCTATTGTTGATAGGTATTCTATAGTTGACAGGTATTCTATAGTTGACAGGTATTCAATAGTTGATAGGTATTCTATAGTTGATAGGTATTCTATAGTTGATAGGTATTCTATAGTTGATAGGTATTCTATAGTTGATAGGTATTCTGTAGTTGATAGGTTCAGTATTCTATAGTTGATATGTATTCTATAGTTGACAGGTATTCTATAGTTGATAGGTATTCTATAGTTGATAGGTATTCTATAGTTGATAGGTATTCTATAGTTGATAGGTATTCTATAGTTGATAGGTATACTATAGTTGACAGGTATTCTATAGTTGATAGGTATTCTATAGTTGATAGGTATTCTATAGTTGATAGGTATTCTATAGTTGATAATTATTCTATAGTTGATAGGTATTCTGTAGTTGATAGTTATTCTATAGTTGACAGGTATTCTATATTTGATAGGTATTCTATAGTTGATACGTATTCTATAGTTGATAGGTATTCTATAGTTGATAGATATTCTGTAGTTGATATAGTTGATAGGTATTCTATAGTTGATAGGTATTCTATAGTTGATACGTATTCTATTGTTGATAGGTATTCTATAGTTGACAGGTATTCTATAGTTGACAGGTATTCTATAGTTGACAGGTATTCTATAGTTGATAGGTATTCTATAGTTGATAGGTATTCTATAGTTGATAGGTATTCTATAGTTGATAGGTATTCTATAGTTGATAGATATTCTGTAGTTGATATAGTTGATAGGTATTCTATAGTTGATAGGTATTCTGTAGTTGATAGGTATTCTATAGTTGATATAGTTGATAGGTATTCTATAGTTGATAGGTATTCTATAGTTGATATAGTTCATAGGTATTCTATAGTTGATATAGTTCACTATTCTATAGTTGATAGGTATTCAAAAGTTGATAGGTATTCTATAGTTGATAGGTATTCTATAGTTGATAGATATTCTGTAGTTGATATAGTTGATAGGTATTCTGTAGTTGATAGGTATTCTGTAGTTGATAGGTATTCTATAGTTGATAGGTATTCTATAGTTGATAGGTATTCTATAGTTGATAGGTATTCTATAGTTGATAGGTTCAGTATTCTATAGTTGATAGGTATTCTGTAGTTGATAGGTATTCTATAGTTGACAGGTATTCTATATTTGATAGGTATTCCATATTTGATAGGTATTCTATAGTTGATAGGTATTCTATAGTTGATATAGCTGATAGGTATTCTATAGTTGATAGGTTCACTATTCTATAGTTGATATGTATTCTATAGTTGACAGGTATTCTATAGTTGATAGGTATTCTATAGTTGATAGGTATTCTATAGTTGATAGGTATTCTATAGTTGATAGGTATTCTATAGTTGACAGGTATTCTATAGTTGACAGGTATTCTATAGTTGATAGGTATTCTATAGTTGAAAGTTATTCTATAGTTGATAGGTATTCTATAGTTGATAGTTATTCTATAGTTGATAGGTATTCTGTAGTTGATAGGTATTCTATAGTTGACAGGTATTCTATATTTTATAGGTATTCTATAGTTGATATGTATTCTATAGTTGATAGGTATTCTATAGTTGATAGATATTCTGTAGTTGATATAGTTGATAGGTATTCTATAGTTGATAGGTATTCTATAGTTGATATGTATTCTATAGTTGATAGGTATTCTATAGTTGATAGATATTCTGTAGTTGATATAGTTGATAGGTATTCTATAGTTGATAGGTATTCTATAGTTGATAGGTATTCTGTAGTTGATAGGTTCAGTATTCTATAGTTGATAGGTATTCTGTAGTTGATAGGTATTCTATAGTTGACAGGTATTCTATATTTGATAGGTATTCTATATTTGATAGGTATTCTATAGTTGATAGGTATTCTATAGTTGATAGGTATTCTATAGTTGATAGATATTCTGTAGTTGATATAGTTGATAGGTATTCTATAGTTGATAGGTATTCTATAGTTGATAGGTATTCTATAGTTGATAGGTATTCTATAGTTGATAGGTTCAGTATTCTATAGTTGATAGGTATTCTGTAGTTGATAGGTAATCTATAGTTGATATAGTTGATAGGTATTCTATAGTTGATAGGTATTCTATAGTTGATATAGTTCATAGGTATTCTATAGTTGATATAGTTCACTATTCTATAGTTGATAGGTATTCAAAAGTTGATAGGTATTCTATAGTTGATAGGTATTCTATAGTTGATAGATATTCTGTAGTTGATATAGTTGATCGGTATTCTGTAGTTGATAGGTATTCTATAGTTGATAGGCATTCTATAGTTGATAGGTATTCTATAGTTGATAGGTTCAGTATTCTATAGTTTATAGGTATTCTGTAGTTGATAGGTATTCTATAGTTGACAGGTATTCTATATTTGATAGGTATTCTATAGTTGATAGGTATTCTATAGTTGATAGGTATTCTATAGTTGATAGGTATTCTGTAGTTGACAGGTTCAGTATTCTATAGTTGACAGGTATTCTATAGTTGATAGGTTCAGTATTCTGTAGTTGACAGGTATTCTATAGTTGATAGGTATTCTATAGTTGATAGGTATTCTGTAGTTGACAGGTATTCTATAGTTGATAGGTATTCTGTAGTTGACAGGTTCAGTATTCTATAGTTGACAGATATTCTATAGTTGACAGGTATTCTATAGTTGATAGGTTTTCTATAGTTGATAGGTATTCTATAGTTGATAGGTTTTCTATAGTTGATAGGTATTCTGTAGTTGATAGGTATTCTATAGTTGACAGGTATTCTATATTTGATAGGTATTCCATATTTGATAGGTATTCTATAGTTGATAGGTATTCTATAGTTGATATAGCTGATAGGTATTCTATAGTTGATAGGTTCACTATTCTATAGTTGATATGTATTCTATAGTTGACAGGTATTCTATAGTTGATAGGTATTCTATAGTTGATAGGTATTCTATAGTTGATAGGTATTCTATAGTTGATAGGTATTCTATAGTTGACAGGTATTCTATAGTTGACAGGTATTCTATAGTTGATAGGTATTCTATAGTTGAAAGTTATTCTATAGTTGATAGGTATTCTATAGTTGATAGTTATTCTATAGTTGATAGGTATTCTGTAGTTGATAGGTATTCTATAGTTGACAGGTATTCTATATTTTATAGGTATTCTATAGTTGATATGTATTCTATAGTTGATAGGTATTCTATAGTTGATAGATATTCTGTAGTTGATATAGTTGATAGGTATTCTATAGTTGATAGGTATTCTATAGTTGATATGTATTCTATAGTTGATAGGTATTCTATAGTTGATAGATATTCTGTAGTTGATATAGTTGATAGGTATTCTATAGTTGATAGGTATTCTATAGTTGATAGGTATTCTGTAGTTGATAGGTTCAGTATTCTATAGTTGATAGGTATTCTGTAGTTGATAGGTATTCTATAGTTGACAGGTATTCTATATTTGATAGGTATTCTATATTTGATAGGTATTCTATAGTTGATAGGTATTCTATAGTTGATAGGTATTCTATAGTTGATAGATATTCTGTAGTTGATATAGTTGATAGGTATTCTATAGTTGATAGGTATTCTATAGTTGATAGGTATTCTATAGTTGATAGGTATTCTATAGTTGATAGGTTCAGTATTCTATAGTTGATAGGTATTCTGTAGTTGATAGGTAATCTATAGTTGATATAGTTGATAGGTATTCTATAGTTGATAGGTATTCTATAGTTGATATAGTTCATAGGTATTCTATAGTTGATATAGTTCACTATTCTATAGTTGATAGGTATTCAAAAGTTGATAGGTATTCTATAGTTGATAGGTATTCTATAGTTGATAGATATTCTGTAGTTGATATAGTTGATCGGTATTCTGTAGTTGATAGGTATTCTATAGTTGATAGGCATTCTATAGTTGATAGGTATTCTATAGTTGATAGGTTCAGTATTCTATAGTTTATAGGTATTCTGTAGTTGATAGGTATTCTATAGTTGACAGGTATTCTATATTTGATAGGTATTCTATAGTTGATAGGTATTCTATAGTTGATAGGTATTCTATAGTTGATAGGTATTCTGTAGTTGACAGGTTCAGTATTCTATAGTTGACAGGTATTCTATAGTTGATAGGTTCAGTATTCTGTAGTTGACAGGTATTCTATAGTTGATAGGTATTCTATAGTTGATAGGTATTCTGTAGTTGACAGGTATTCTATAGTTGATAGGTATTCTGTAGTTGACAGGTTCAGTATTCTATAGTTGACAGATATTCTATAGTTGACAGGTATTCTATAGTTGATAGGTTTTCTATAGTTGATAGGTATTCTATAGTTGATAGGTTTTCTATAGTTGATAGGTATTCTGTAGTTGATAGGTATTCTATAGTTGACAGGTATTCTATATTTGATAGGTATTCTATAGTTGATAGGTATTCTATAGTTGATAGGTATTCTATAGTTGATAGATATTCTGTAGTTGATATAGTTGATAGGTATTCTATAGTTGATAGGTATTCTTTAGTTGATAGGTATTCTATTGTTGATAGGTATTCCATAGTTGATAGGTATTCTATAGTTGACAGGTATTCTATAGTTGATAGGTATTCTATAGTTGATAGGTATTCTATAGTTGATAGGTATTCTATAGTTGATAGGTTCAGTATTCTATAGTTGATAGGTTTTCTGTAGTTGATAGGTTCAGTATTCTATAGTTGATAGGTATTCTATAGTTGATAGGTATTTTATTGTTGACAGGTTCAGTATTCTATAGTTGACAGATATTCTATAGTTGATAGGTATTCTATAGTTGATAGGTATTCTATAGTATATATAGTTGATAGGTATTCTATAGTTGATAGGTATTCTATAGTTGATATAGTTGATAGGTATTCTATAGTTGATAGGTATTCTATAGTTGATATAGTTCATAGGTATTCTATAGTTGATAGGTTCACTATTCTATAGTTGATAGGTATTCTATAGTTGATAGGTATTTTATTGTTGACAGGTTCAGTATTCTATAGTTAACAGATATTCTATAGTTGATAGCTATTCTATAGTGTATAGGTTTTCTATAGTTGATAGGTATTCTATAGGATAGGTTTTCTATAGTTGATATAGTTGATAGGTATTCTATAGTTGATAGGTTTACTATTCTATAGTTGATAGGTATTCTATAGTTGATATAGTTCATAGGTATTCTATAGTTGATAGGTATTCTATAATTGACACGTATTCTATAGTTGATAGGTTCACTATTCTATAGTTGATAGGTATTCTATAGTTGATATAGCTGATAGGTATTCTATAGTTGATAGGTTCACTATTCTATGGTTGACAGGTATTCTATAGTTGATAGGTATTCTATAGTTGATAGGTATTCTATAGTTGATAGGGATTCTATAGTTGATAGGTATTCTATAGTTGACAGGTATTCTATAGTTGATAGGTATTCTATAGTTGATAGGCATTCTATAGTTGATAGGTATTCTATAGTTGATAATTATTCTATAGTTGATAGGTATTCTGTAGTTGATAGGTATTCTATAGTTGACAGGTATTCTATATTTGATAGGTATTCTATAGTTGATACGTATTCTATAGTTGATAGGTATTCTATAGTTGATAGATATTCTGTAGTTGATATAGTTGATAGGTATTCTATAGTTGATAGGTATTCTATAGTTGATACGTATTCTATTGTTGATAGGTATTCTATAGTTGACAGGTATTCTATAGTTGACAGGTATTCAATAGTTGATAGGTATTCTATAGTTGATAGGTATTCTATAGTTGATAGGTATTCTATAGTTGATAGGTATTCTATAGTTGATAGGTATTCTGTAGTTGATAGGTTCAGTATTCTATAGTTGATATGTATTCTATAGTTGACAGGTATTCTATAGTTGATAGGTATTCTATAGTTGATAGGTATTCTATAGTTGATAGGTATTCTATAGTTGATAGGTATTCTATAGTTGATAGGTATTCTATAGTTGACAGGTATTCTATAGTTGATAGGTATTCTATAGTTGATAGGTATTCTATAGTTGATAGGTATTCTATAGTTGATAATTATTCTATAGTTGATAGGTATTCTGTAGTTGATAGTTATTCTATAGTTGACAGGTATTCTATATTTGATAGGTATTCTATAGTTGATACGTATTCTATAGTTGATAGGTATTCTATAGTTGATAGATATTCTGTAGTTGATATAGTTGATAGGTATTCTATAGTTGATAGGTATTCTATAGTTGATACGTATTCTATTGTTGATAGGTATTCTATAGTTGACAGGTATTCTATAGTTGACAGGTATTCTATAGTTGACAGGTATTCTATAGTTGATAGGTATTCTATAGTTGATAGGTATTCTATAGTTGATAGGTATTCTATAGTTGATAGGTATTCTATAGTTGATAGATATTCTGTAGTTGATATAGTTGATAGGTATTCTATAGTTGATAGGTTCAGTATTCTATAGTTGATAGGTATTCTGTAGTTGATAGGTATTCTATAGTTGATATAGTTGATAGGTATTCTATAGTTGATAGGTATTCTATAGTTGATATAGTTCATAGGTATTCTATAGTTGATATAGTTCACTATTCTATAGTTGATAGGTATTCAAAAGTTGATAGGTATTCTATAGTTGATAGGTATTCTATAGTTGATAGATATTCTGTAGTTGATATAGTTGATAGGTATTCTGTAGTTGATAGGTATTCTGTAGTTGATAGGTATTCTATAGTTGATAGGTATTCTATAGTTGATAGGTATTCTATAGTTGATAGGTATTCTATAGTTGATAGGTTCAGTATTCTATAGTTGATAGGTATTCTGTAGTTGATAGGTATTCTATAGTTGACAGGTATTCTATATTTGATAGGTATTCCATATTTGATAGGTATTCTATAGTTGATAGGTATTCTATAGTTGATATAGCTGATAGGTATTCTATAGTTGATAGGTTCACTATTCTATAGTTGATATGTATTCTATAGTTGACAGGTATTCTATAGTTGATAGGTATTCTATAGTTGATAGGTATTCTATAGTTGATAGGTATTCTATAGTTGATAGGTATTCTATAGTTGACAGGTATTCTATAGTTGACAGGTATTCTATAGTTGATAGGTATTCTATAGTTGAAAGTTATTCTATAGTTGATAGGTATTCTATAGTTGATAGTTATTCTATAGTTGATAGGTATTCTGTAGTTGATAGGTATTCTATAGTTGACAGGTATTCTATATTTTATAGGTATTCTATAGTTGATATGTATTCTATAGTTGATAGGTATTCTATAGTTGATAGATATTCTGTAGTTGATATAGTTGATAGGTATTCTATAGTTGATAGGTATTCTATAGTTGATATGTATTCTATAGTTGATAGGTATTCTATAGTTGATAGATATTCTGTAGTTGATATAGTTGATAGGTATTCTATAGTTGATAGGTATTCTATAGTTGATAGGTATTCTGTAGTTGATAGGTTCAGTATTCTATAGTTGATAGGTATTCTGTAGTTGATAGGTATTCTATAGTTGACAGGTATTCTATATTTGATAGGTATTCTATATTTGATAGGTATTCTATAGTTGATAGGTATTCTATAGTTGATAGGTATTCTATAGTTGATAGATATTCTGTAGTTGATATAGTTGATAGGTATTCTATAGTTGATAGGTATTCTATAGTTGATAGGTATTCTATAGTTGATAGGTATTCTATAGTTGATAGGTTCAGTATTCTATAGTTGATAGGTATTCTGTAGTTGATAGGTAATCTATAGTTGATATAGTTGATAGGTATTCTATAGTTGATAGGTATTCTATAGTTGATATAGTTCATAGGTATTCTATAGTTGATATAGTTCACTATTCTATAGTTGATAGGTATTCAAAAGTTGATAGGTATTCTATAGTTGATAGGTATTCTATAGTTGATAGATATTCTGTAGTTGATATAGTTGATCGGTATTCTGTAGTTGATAGGTATTCTATAGTTGATAGGCATTCTATAGTTGATAGGTATTCTATAGTTGATAGGTTCAGTATTCTATAGTTTATAGGTATTCTGTAGTTGATAGGTATTCTATAGTTGACAGGTATTCTATATTTGATAGGTATTCTATAGTTGATAGGTATTCTATAGTTGATAGGTATTCTATAGTTGATAGGTATTCTGTAGTTGACAGGTTCAGTATTCTATAGTTGACAGGTATTCTATAGTTGATAGGTTCAGTATTCTGTAGTTGACAGGTATTCTATAGTTGATAGGTATTCTATAGTTGATAGGTATTCTGTAGTTGACAGGTATTCTATAGTTGATAGGTATTCTGTAGTTGACAGGTTCAGTATTCTATAGTTGACAGATATTCTATAGTTGACAGGTATTCTATAGTTGATAGGTTTTCTATAGTTGACAGGTATTCTATATTTGATAGGTATTCTATAGCTGATAGGTATTCTATAGTTGATATAGTTGATAGGTATTCTATATTTGATAGGTATTCTATAGTTGATAGGTATTCTATAGTTGAGAGGTTCAGTATTCTATAATTGACAGATATTCTATAGTTGATAGGTATTCTATAGTTGATATAGTTGATAGGTATTCTATAGTTGATAGGTATTCTATAGTTGATATAGTTCATAGGTATTCTATAGTTGATAGGTTCACTATTCTATAGTTGATAGGTATTCAAAAGTTGATAGGTATTTTATTGTTGACAGGTTCAGTATTCTATAGTTGACAGATATTCTATAGTTGATAGGTATTCTATAGTTGATATAGTTGATAGGTATTCTATAGTTGATAGGTATTCTATAGTTGATATAGTTCATAGGTATTCTATAGTTGATAGGTTCACTATTCTAAAGTTGATAGGTATTCTATAGTTGATAGGTATTTTATTGTTGACAGGTTCAGTATTCTATAGTTGACAGATATTCTATAGTTGATAGGTATTCTATAGTTGATAGGTTTTCTATAGTTGATATAGTTGATATGTATTCTATAGTTGATAGGTTCACTATTCTATAGTTGATATGTATTCTATAGTTGATAGGTATTCTATAGTTGATATAGTTGATATGTATTCTATAGTTGATAGGTTCACTATTCTATAGTTGATAGGTTTTCTATAGTTGATAGGTATTCTATAGTTGATATAGTTGATATGTATTCTATAGTTGATAGGTTCACTATTCAATAGTTGATAGGTATTCTATAGTTGATAGGTATTCTATAGTTGATATAGTTCATAGGTATTCTATAGTTGATAGGTATTCTATAGTTGATAGATATTCTGTAGTTGATATAGTTGATAGGTATTCTATAGTTGATAGGTATTCTATAGTTGATAGGTATTCTATAGTTGATAGGTATTCTATAGTTGATAGGTTCAGTATTCTATAGTTGATAGGTATTCTGTAGTTGATAGGTATTCTATAGTTGATAGGCATTCTATAGTTGATATAGTTGATAGGTAATCTATAGTTGATATAGTTGATAGGTATTCTATAGTTGATAGGTATTCTATAGTTGATATAGTTCATAGGTATTCTATAGTTGATATAGTTCACTATTCTATAGTTGATAGGTATTCAAAAGTTGATAGGTATTCTATAGTTGATAGGTATTCTATAGTTGATAGATATTCTGTAGTTGATATAGTTGATCGGTATTCTGTAGTTGATAGGTATTCTATAGTTGATAGGCATTCTATAGTTGATAGGTATTCTATAGTTGATAGGTTCAGTATTCTATAGTTTATAGGTATTCTGTAGTTGATAGGTATTCTATAGTTGACAGGTATTCTATATTTGATAGGTATTCTATAGTTGATAGGTATTCTATAGTTGATAGGTATTCTATAGTTGATAGGTATTCTGTAGTTGACAGGTTCAGTATTCTATAGTTGACAGGTATTCTATATTTGATAGGTATTCCATATTTGATAGGTATTCTATAGTTGATAGGTATTCTATAGTTGATATAGCTGATAGGTATTCTATAGTTGATAGGTTCACTATTCTATAGTTGATATGTATTCTATAGTTGACAGGTATTCTATAGTTGATAGGTATTCTATAGTTGATAGGTATTCTATAGTTGATAGGTATTCTATAGTTGATAGGTATTCTATAGTTGACAGGTATTCTATAGTTGACAGGTATTCTATAGTTGATAGGTATTCTATAGTTGAAAGTTATTCTATAGTTGATAGGTATTCTATAGTTGATAGTTATTCTATAGTTGATAGGTATTCTGTAGTTGATAGGTATTCTATAGTTGACAGGTATTCTATATTTGATAGGTATTCTATAGTTGATATGTATTCTATAGTTGATAGGTATTCTATAGTTGATAGATATTCTGTAATTGATATAGTTGATAGGTATTCTATAGTTGATAGGTATTCTATAGTTGATACGTATTCTATTGTTGATAGGTATTCTATAGTTGATAGGTATTCTATAGTTGACAGGTATTCTATAGTTGATAGGTATTCTATAGTTGATAGGTATTCTGTAGTTGATAGGTTCAGTATTCTATAGTTGATAGGTATTCTGTAGTTGATAGGTATACTATAGTTGACAGGTATTCTATATTTGATAGGTATTCTATATTTGATAGGTATTCTATAGTTGATAGGTATTCTATAGTTGATAGGTATTCTATAGTTGATAGATATTCTGTAGTTGATATAGTTGATAGGTATTCTATAGTTGATAGGTATTCTATAGTTGATAGGTATTCTATAGTTGATATAGTTCATAGGTATTCTATAGTTGATATAGTTCACTATTCTATAGTTGATAGGTATTCAAAAGTTGATAGGTATTCTATAGTTGATAGGTATTCTATAGTTGATAGATATTCTGTAGTTGATATAGTTGATAGGTATTCTGTAGTTGATAGGTATTCTGTAGTTGATAGGTATTCTATAGTTGATAGGTATTCTATAGTTGATAGGTATTCTATAGTTGATAGGTATTCTATAGTTGATAGGTTCAGTATTCTATAGTTGATAGGTATTCTGTAGTTGATAGGTATTCTATAGTTGACAGGTATTCTATATTTGATAGGTATTCCATATTTGATAGGTATTCTATAGTTGATAGGTATTCTATAGTTGATATAGCTGATAGGTATTCTATAGTTGATAGGTTCACTATTCTATAGTTGATATGTATTCTATAGTTGACAGGTATTCTATAGTTGATAGGTATTCTATAGTTGATAGGTATTCTATAGTTGATAGGTATTCTATAGTTGATAGGTATTCTATAGTTGACAGGTATTCTATAGTTGACAGGTATTCTATAGTTGATAGGTATTCTATAGTTGAAAGTTATTCTATAGTTGATAGGTATTCTATAGTTGATAGTTATTCTATAGTTGATAGGTATTCTGTAGTTGATAGGTATTCTATAGTTGACAGGTATTCTATATTTTATAGGTATTCTATAGTTGATATGTATTCTATAGTTGATAGGTATTCTATAGTTGATAGATATTCTGTAGTTGATATAGTTGATAGGTATTCTATAGTTGATAGGTATTCTATAGTTGATACGTATTCTATTGTTGATAGGTATTCTATAGTTGATAGGTATTCTATAGTTGACAGGTATTCTATAGTTGATAGGTATTCTATAGTTGATAGGTATTCTGTAGTTGATAGGTTCAGTATTCTATAGTTGATAGGTATTCTGTAGTTGATAGGTATTCTATAGTTGACAGGTATTCTATATTTGATAGGTATTCTATATTTGATAGGTATTCTATAGTTGATAGGTATTCTATAGTTGATAGGTATTCTATAGTTGATAGATATTCTGTAGTTGATATAGTTGATAGGTATTCTATAGTTGATAGGTATTCTATAGTTGATAGGTATTCTATAGTTGATAGGTATTCTATAGTTGATAGGTTCAGTATTCTATAGTTGATAGGTATTCTGTAGTTGATAGGTAATCTATAGTTGATATAGTTGATAGGTATTCTATAGTTGATAGGTATTCTATAGTTGATATAGTTCATAGGTATTCTATAGTTGATATAGTTCACTATTCTATAGTTGATAGGTATTCAAAAGTTGATAGGTATTCTATAGTTGATAGGTATTCTATAGTTGATAGATATTCTGTAGTTGATATAGTTGATCGGTATTCTGTAGTTGATAGGTATTCTATAGTTGATAGGCATTCTTTAGTTGATAGGTATTCTATAGTTGATAGGTTCAGTATTCTATAGTTTATAGGTATTCTGTAGTTGATAGGTATTCTATAGTTGACAGGTATTCTATATTTGATAGGTATTCTATAGTTGATAGGTATTCTATAGTTGATAGGTATTCTATAGTTGATAGGTATTCTGTAGTTGACAGGTTCAGTATTCTATAGTTGACAGGTATTCTATAGTTGATAGGTTCAGTATTCTGTAGTTGACAGGTATTCTATAGTTGATAGGTATTCTATAGTTGATAGGTATTCTGTAGTTGACAGGTATTCTATAGTTGATAGGTATTCTGTAGTTGACAGGTTCAGTATTCTATAGTTGACAGATATTCTATAGTTGACAGGTATTCTATAGTTGATAGGTTTTCTATAGTTGACAGGTATTCTATATTTGATAGGTATTCTATAGCTGATAGGTATTCTATAGTTGATATAGTTGATAGGTATTCTATATTTGATAGGTATTCTATAGTTGATAGGTATTCTATAGTTGAGAGGTTCAGTATTCTATAATTGACAGATATTCTATAGTTGATAGGTATTCTATAGTTGATATAGTTGATAGGTATTCTATAGTTGATAGGTATTCTATAGTTGATATAGTTCATAGGTATTCTATAGTTGATAGGTTCACTATTCTATAGTTGATAGGTATTCAAAAGTTGATAGGTATTTTATTGTTGACAGGTTCAGTATTCTATAGTTGACAGATATTCTATAGTTGATAGGTATTCTATAGTTGATATAGTTGATAGGTATTCTATAGTTGATAGGTATTCTATAGTTGATATAGTTCATAGGTATTCTATAGTTGATAGGTTCACTATTCTAAAGTTGATAGGTATTCTATAGTTGATAGGTATTTTATTGTTGACAGGTTCAGTATTCTATAGTTGACAGATATTCTATAGTTGATAGGTATTCTATAGTTGATAGGTTTTCTATAGTTGATATAGTTGATATGTATTCTATAGTTGATAGGTTCACTATTCTATAGTTGATATGTATTCTATAGTTGATAGGTATTCTATAGTTGATATAGTTGATATGTATTCTATAGTTGATAGGTTCACTATTCTATAGTTGATAGGTTTTCTATAGTTGATAGGTATTCTATAGTTGATATAGTTGATATGTATTCTATAGTTGATAGGTTCACTATTCAATAGTTGATAGGTATTCTATAGTTGATAGGTATTCTATAGTTGATATAGTTCATAGGTATTCTATAGTTGATAGGTATTCTATAGTTGATAGATATTCTGTAGTTGATATAGTTGATAGGTATTCTATAGTTGATAGGTATTCTATAGTTGATAGGTATTCTATAGTTGATAGGTATTCTATAGTTGATAGGTTCAGTATTCTATAGTTGATAGGTATTCTGTAGTTGATAGGTAATCTATAGTTGATATAGTTGATAGGTATTCTATAGTTGATAGGTATTCTATAGTTGATATAGTTCATAGGTATTCTATAGTTGATATAGTTCACTATTCTATAGTTGATAGGTATTCAAAAGTTGATAGGTATTCTATAGTTGATAGGTATTCTATAGTTGATAGATATTCTGTAGTTGATATAGTTGATCGGTATTCTGTAGTTGATAGGTATTCTATAGTTGATAGGCATTCTATAGTTGATAGGTATTCTATAGTTGATAGGTTCAGTATTCTATAGTTTATAGGTATTCTGTAGTTGATAGGTATTCTATAGTTGACAGGTATTCTATATTTGATAGGTATTCTATAGTTGATAGGTATTCTATAGTTGATAGGTATTCTATAGTTGATAGGTATTCTGTAGTTGACAGGTTCAGTATTCTATAGTTGACAGGTATTCTATAGTTGATAGGTATTCCATATTTGATAGGTATTCTATAGTTGATAGGTATTCTATAGTTGATATAGCTGATAGGTATTCTATAGTTGATAGGTTCACTATTCTATAGTTGATATGTATTCTATAGTTGACAGGTATTCTATAGTTGATAGGTATTCTATAGTTGATAGGTATTCTATAGTTGATAGGTATTCTATAGTTGATAGGTATTCTATAGTTGACAGGTATTCTATAGTTGACAGGTATTCTATAGTTGATAGGTATTCTATAGTTGAAAGTTATTCTATAGTTGATAGGTATTCTATAGTTGATAGTTATTCTATAGTTGATAGGTATTCTGTAGTTGATAGGTATTCTATAGTTGACAGGTATTCTATATTTGATAGGTATTCTATAGTTGATATGTATTCTATAGTTGATAGGTATTCTATAGTTGATAGATATTCTGTAGTTGATATAGTTGATAGGTATTCTATAGTTGATAGGTATTCTATAGTTGATACGTATTCTATTGTTGATAGGTATTCTATAGTTGATAGGTATTCTATAGTTGACAGGTATTCTATAGTTGATAGGTATTCTATAGTTGATAGGTATTCTGTAGTTGATAGGTTCAGGATTCTATAGTTGATAGGTATTCTGTAGTTGATAGGTATTCTATAGTTGACAGGTATTCTATATTTGATAGGTATTCTATATTTGATAGGTATTCTATAGTTGATAGGTATTCTATAGTTGATAGGTATTCTATAGTTGATAGATATTCTGTAGTTGATATAGTTGATAGGTATTCTATAGTTGATAGGTATTCTATAGTTGATAGGTATTCTATAGTTGATAGGTATTCTATAGTTGATAGGTTCAGTATTCTATAGTTGATAGGTATTCTGTAGTTGATAGGTAATCTATAGTTGATATAGTTGATAGGTATTCTATAGTTGATAGGTATTCTATAGTTGATATAGTTCATAGGTATTCTATAGTTGATATAGTTCACTATTCTATAGTTGATAGGTATTCAAAAGTTGATAGGTATTCTATAGTTGATAGGTATTCTATAGTTGATAGATATTCTGTAGTTGATATAGTTGATCGGTATTCTGTAGTTGATAGGTATTCTATAGTTGATAGGCATTCTTTAGTTGATAGGTATTCTATAGTTGATAGGTTCAGTATTCTATAGTTTATAGGTATTCTGTAGTTGATAGGTATTCTATAGTTGACAGGTATTCTATATTTGATAGGTATTCTATAGTTGATAGGTATTCTATAGTTGATAGGTATTCTATAGTTGATAGGTATTCTGTAGTTGACAGGTTCAGTATTCTATAGTTGACAGGTATTCTATAGTTGATAGGTTCAGTATTCTGTAGTTGACAGGTATTCTATAGTTGATAGGTATTCTATAGTTGATAGGTATTCTGTAGTTGACAGGTATTCTATAGTTGATAGGTATTCTGTAGTTGACAGGTTCAGTATTCTATAGTTGACAGATATTCTATAGTTGACAGGTATTCTATAGTTGATAGGTTTTCTATAGTTGACAGGTATTCTATATTTGATAGGTATTCTATAGCTGATAGGTATTCTATAGTTGATATAGTTGATAGGTATTCTATATTTGATAGGTATTCTATAGTTGATAGGTATTCTATAGTTGAGAGGTTCAGTATTCTATAATTGACAGATATTCTATAGTTGATAGGTATTCTATAGTTGATATAGTTGATAGGTATTCTATAGTTGATAGGTATTCTATAGTTGATATAGTTCATAGGTATTCTATAGTTGATAGGTTCACTATTCTATAGTTGATAGGTATTCAAAAGTTGATAGGTATTTTATTGTTGACAGGTTCAGTATTCTATAGTTGACAGATATTCTATAGTTGATAGGTATTCTATAGTTGATATAGTTGATAGGTATTCTATAGTTGATAGGTATTCTATAGTTGATATAGTTCATAGGTATTCTATAGTTGATAGGTTCACTATTCTAAAGTTGATAGGTATTCTATAGTTGATAGGTATTTTATTGTTGACAGGTTCAGTATTCTATAGTTGACAGATATTCTATAGTTGATAGGTATTCTATAGTTGATAGGTTTTCTATAGTTGATATAGTTGATATGTATTCTATAGTTGATAGGTTCACTATTCTATAGTTGATATGTATTCTATAGTTGATAGGTATTCTATAGTTGATATAGTTGATATGTATTCTATAGTTGATAGGTTCACTATTCTATAGTTGATAGGTTTTCTATAGTTGATAGGTATTCTATAGTTGATATAGTTGATATGTATTCTATAGTTGATAGGTTCACTATTCAATAGTTGATAGGTATTCTATAGTTGATAGGTATTCTATAGTTGATATAGTTCATAGGTATTCTATAGTTGATAGGTATTCTATAGTTGATAGATATTCTGTAGTTGATATAGTTGATAGGTATTCTATAGTTGATAGGTATTCTATAGTTGATAGGTATTCTATAGTTGATAGGTATTCTATAGTTGATAGGTTCAGTATTCTATAGTTGATAGGTATTCTGTAGTTGATAGGTAATCTATAGTTGATATAGTTGATAGGTATTCTATAGTTGATAGGTATTCTATAGTTGATATAGTTCATAGGTATTCTATAGTTGATATAGTTCACTATTCTATAGTTGATAGGTATTCAAAAGTTGATAGGTATTCTATAGTTGATAGGTATTCTATAGTTGATAGATATTCTGTAGTTGATATAGTTGATCGGTATTCTGTAGTTGATAGGTATTCTATAGTTGATAGGCATTCTATAGTTGATAGGTATTCTATAGTTGATAGGTTCAGTATTCTATAGTTTATAGGTATTCTGTAGTTGATAGGTATTCTATAGTTGACAGGTATTCTATATTTGATAGGTATTCTATAGTTGATAGGTATTCTATAGTTGATAGGTATTCTATAGTTGATAGGTATTCTGTAGTTGACAGGTTCAGTATTCTATAGTTGACAGGTATTCTATAGTTGATAGGTATTCCATATTTGATAGGTATTCTATAGTTGATAGGTATTCTATAGTTGATATAGCTGATAGGTATTCTATAGTTGATAGGTTCACTATTCTATAGTTGATATGTATTCTATAGTTGACAGGTATTCTATAGTTGATAGGTATTCTATAGTTGATAGGTATTCTATAGTTGATAGGTATTCTATAGTTGATAGGTATTCTATAGTTGACAGGTATTCTATAGTTGACAGGTATTCTATAGTTGATAGGTATTCTATAGTTGAAAGTTATTCTATAGTTGATAGGTATTCTATAGTTGATAGTTATTCTATAGTTGATAGGTATTCTGTAGTTGATAGGTATTCTATAGTTGACAGGTATTCTATATTTGATAGGTATTCTATAGTTGATATGTATTCTATAGTTGATAGGTATTCTATAGTTGATAGATATTCTGTAGTTGATATAGTTGATAGGTATTCTATAGTTGATAGGTATTCTATAGTTGATACGTATTCTATTGTTGATAGGTATTCTATAGTTGATAGGTATTCTATAGTTGACAGGTATTCTATAGTTGATAGGTATTCTATAGTTGATAGGTATTCTGTAGTTGATAGGTTCAGGATTCTATAGTTGATAGGTATTCTGTAGTTGATAGGTATTCTATAGTTGACAGGTATTCTATATTTGATAGGTATTCTATATTTGATAGGTATTCTATAGTTGATAGGTATTCTATAGTTGATAGGTATTCTATAGTTGATAGATATTCTGTAGTTGATATAGTTGATAGGTATTCTATAGTTGATAGGTATTCTATAGTTGATAGGTATTCTATAGTTGATAGGTATTCTATAGTTGATAGGTTCAGTATTCTATAGTTGATAGGTATTCTGTAGTTGATAGGTAATCTATAGTTGATATAGTTGATAGGTATTCTATAGTTGATAGGTATTCTATAGTTGATATAGTTCATAGGTATTCTATAGTTGATATAGTTCACTATTCTATAGTTGATAGGTATTCAAAAGTTGATAGGTATTCTATAGTTGATAGGTATTCTATAGTTGATAGATATTCTGTAGTTGATATAGTTGATCGGTATTCTGTAGTTGATAGGTATTCTATAGTTGATAGGCATTCTATAGTTGATAGGTATTCTATAGTTGATAGGTTCAGTATTCTATAGTTTATAGGTATTCTGTAGTTGATAGGTATTCTATAGTTGACAGGTATTCTATATTTGATAGGTATTCTATAGTTGATAGGTATTCTATAGTTGATAGGTATTCTATAGTTGATAGGTATTCTGTAGTTGACAGGTTCAGTATTCTATAGTTGACAGGTATTCTATAGTTGATAGGTTCAGTATTCTGTAGTTGACAGGTATTCTATAGTTGATAGGTATTCTATAGTTGATAGGTATTCTATAGTTGACAGGTATTCTATAGTTGACAGGTATTCTATAGTTGATAGGTATTCTATAGTTGAAAGTTATTCTATAGTTGATAGGTATTCTATAGTTGATAGTTATTCTATAGTTGATAGGTATTCTGTAGTTGATAGGTATTCTATAGTTGACAGGTATTCTATATTTGATAGGTATTCTATAGTTGATATGTATTCTATAGTTGATAGGTATTCTATAGTTGATAGATATTCTGTAGTTGATATAGTTGATAGGTATTCTATAGTTGATAGGTATTCTATAGTTGATACGTATTCTATTGTTGATAGGTATTCTATAGTTGATAGGTATTCTATAGTTGACAGGTATTCTATAGTTGATAGGTATTCTATAGTTGATAGGTATTCTGTAGTTGATAGGTTCAGTATTCTATAGTTGATAGGTATTCTGTAGTTGATAGGTATTCTATAGTTGACAGGTATTCTATATTTGATAGGTATTCTATATTTGATAGGTATTCTATAGTTGATAGGTATTCTATAGTTGATAGGTATTCTATAGTTGATAGATATTCTGTAGTTGATATAGTTGATAGGTATTCTATAGTTGATAGGTATTCTATAGTTGATAGGTATTCTATAGTTGATAGGTATTCTATAGTTGATAGGTTCAGTATTCTATAGTTGATAGGTATTCTGTAGTTGATAGGTAATCTATAGTTGATATAGTTGATAGGTATTCTATAGTTGATAGGTATTCTATAGTTGATATAGTTCATAGGTATTCTATAGTTGATATAGTTCACTATTCTATAGTTGATAGGTATTCAAAAGTTGATAGGTATTCTATAGTTGATAGGTATTCTATAGTTGATAGATATTCTGTAGTTGATATAGTTGATCGGTATTCTGTAGTTGATAGGTATTCTATAGTTGATAGGCATTCTATAGTTGATAGGTATTCTATAGTTGATAGGTTCAGTATTCTATAGTTTATAGGTATTCTGTAGTTGATAGGTATTCTATAGTTGACAGGTATTCTATATTTGATAGGTATTCTATAGTTGATAGGTATTCTATAGTTGATAGGTATTCTGTAGTTGACAGGTTCAGTATTCTATAGTTGACAGGTATTCTATAGTTGATAGGTTCAGTATTCTGTAGTTGACAGGTATTCTATAGTTGATAGGTATTCTATAGTTGATAGGTATTCTGTAGTTGACAGGTATTCTATAGTTGATAGGTATTCTGTAGTTGACAGGTTCAGTATTCTATAGTTGACAGATATTCTATAGTTGACAGGTATTCTATAGTTGATAGGTTTTCTATAGTTGACAGGTATTCTATATTTGATAGGTATTCTATAGCTGATAGGTATTCTATAGTTGATATAGTTGATAGGTATTCTATATTTGATAGGTATTCTATAGTTGATAGGTATTCTATAGTTGAGAGGTTCAGTATTCTATAATTGACAGATATTCTATAGTTGATAGGTATTCTATAGTTGATATAGTTGATAGGTATTCTATAGTTGATAGGTATTCTATAGTTGATATAGTTCATAGGTATTCTATAGTTGATAGGTTCACTATTCTATAGTTGATAGGTATTCAAAAGTTGATAGGTATTTTATTGTTGACAGGTTCAGTATTCTATAGTTGACAGATATTCTATAGTTGATAGGTATTCTATAGTTGATATAGTTTATAGGTATTCTATAGTTGATAGGTATTCTATAGTTGATATAGTTCATAGGTATTCTATAGTTGATAGGTTCACTATTCTAAAGTTGATAGGTATTCTATAGTTGATAGGTATTTTATTGTTGACAGGTTCAGTATTCTATAGTTGACAGATATTCTATAGTTGATAGGTATTCTATAGTTGATAGGTTTTCTATAGTTGATATAGTTGATATGTATTCTATAGTTGATAGGTTCACTATTCTATAGTTGATATGTATTCTATAGTTGATAGGTATTCTATAGTTGATATAGTTGATATGTATTCTATAGTTGATAGGTTCACTATTCTATAGTTGATAGGTTTTCTATAGTTGATAGGTATTCTATAGTTGATATAGTTGATATGTATTCTATAGTTGATAGGTTCACTATTCAATAGTTGATAGGTATTCTATAGTTGATAGGTATTCTATAGTTGATATAGTTCATAGGTATTCTATAGTTGATAGGTATTCTATAGTTGATAGATATTCTGTAGTTGATATAGTTGATAGGTATTCTATAGTTGATAGGTATTCTATAGTTGATAGGTATTCTATAGTTGATAGGTATTCTATAGTTGATAGGTTCAGTATTCTATAGTTGATAGGTATTCTGTAGTTGATAGGTAATCTATAGTTGATATAGTTGATAGGTATTCTATAGTTGATAGGTATTCTATAGTTGATATAGTTCATAGGTATTCTATAGTTGATATAGTTCACTATTCTATAGTTGATAGGTATTCAAAAGTTGATTGGTATTCTATAGTTGATAGGTATTCTATAGTTGATAGATATTCTGTAGTTGATATAGTTGATCGGTATTCTGTAGTTGATAGGTATTCTATAGTTGATAGGCATTCTATAGTTGATAGGTTCAGTATTCTATAGTTTATAGGTATTCTGTAGTTGATAGTTATTCTATAGTTGACAGGTATTCTATATTTGATAGGTATTCTATAGTTGATAGGTATTCTATAGTTGATAGGTATTCTATAGTTGATAGGTATTCTGTAGTTGACAGGTTCAGTATTCTATAGTTGACAGGTATTCTATAGTTGATAGGTTCAGTATTCTGTAGTTGACAGGTATTCTATAGTTGATAGGTATTCTATAGTTGATAGGTATTCTGTAGTTGACAGGTATTCTATAGTTGATAGGTATTCTGTAGTTGACAGGTTCAGTATTCTATAGTTGACAGATATTCTATAGTTGACAGGTATTCTATAGTTGATAGGTTTTCTATAGTTGACAGGTATTCTATATTTGATAGGTATTCTATAGCTGATAGGTATTCTATAGTTGATATAGTTGATAGGTATTCTATATTTGATAGGTATTCTATAGTTGATAGGTATTCTATAGTTGAGAGGTTCAGTATTCTATAATTGACAGATATTCTATAGTTGATAGGTATTCTATAGTTGATATAGTTGATAGGTATTCTATAGTTGATAGGTATTCTATAGTTGATATAGTTCATAGGTATTCTATAGTTGATAGGTTCACTATTCTATAGTTGATAGGTATTCAAAAGTTGATAGGTATTTTATTGTTGACAGGTTCAGTATTCTATAGTTGACAGATATTCTATAGTTGATAGGTATTCTATAGTTGATATAGTTGATAGGTATTCTATAGTTGATAGGTATTCTATAGTTGATATAGTTCATAGGTATTCTATAGTTGATAGGTTCACTATTCTAAAGTTGATAGGTATTCTATAGTTGATAGGTATTTTATTGTTGACAGGTTCAGTATTCTATAGTTGACAGATATTCTATAGTTGATAGGTATTCTATAGTTGATAGGTTTTCTATAGTTGATATAGTTGATATGTATTCTATAGTTGATAGGTTCACTATTCTATAGTTGATATGTATTCTATAGTTGATAGGTATTCTATAGTTGATATAGTTGATATGTATTCTATAGTTGATAGGTTCACTATTCTATAGTTGATAGGTTTTCTATAGTTGATAGGTATTCTATAGTTGATATAGTTGATATGTATTCTATAGTTGATAGGTTCACTATTCAATAGTTGATAGGTATTCTATAGTTGATAGGTATTCTATAGTTGATATAGTTCATAGGTATTCTATAGTTGACAGGTATTCTATAGTTGACACGTATTCTATAGTTGATAGGTTCACTATTCTATAGTTGATAGGTATTGTATAGTTGATATAGCTGCTAGGTATTCTATAGTTGATAGGTTCACTATTCTATAGTTGATATGTATTCTATAGTTGACAGGTATTCTATAGTTGATAGGTATTCTATAGTTGATAGGTATTCTATAGTTGACAGGTATTCTATAGTTGACAGGTATTCTATAGTTGATAGGTATTCTATATTTGATAGGTATTATATAGTTGATAGGTATTCTATAGTTGATAGGTATTCTATAGTTGATAGGTATTCTATATTTGATAGGTATTCAATAGTTGATAGGTATTCAATAGTTGATAGGTATTCTATAGTTGATAGATATACTGTAGTTGATATAGTTGATAGGTATTCTGTTGTTGATAGGTATTCTATAGTTGATAGGTATTCTATAGTTGACAGGTATTCTATATTTGATAGGTATTCTATAGTTGATAGGTATTCTATAGTTGACAGGTATTCTATAGTTGATAGGTATTCTATAGTTGATAGGTATTCTATAGTTGATAGGTATTCTGTAGTTGACAGGTTCAGTATTCTATAGTTGACAGGTATTCTACAGTTGACAGGTTCAGTATTCTATAGTTGACAAATATTCTATAGTTGATAGGTATTCTTTAGTTGATAGGTATTCTATAGTTGATAGGTATTCTATAGTTGATAGGTATTCTACAGTTGACAGGTATTCTATAGTTGATAGGTATTCTATATTTGATAGGTATTCTATAGGTGATAGTTATTCTATATTTGATAGGTATTCTATAGTTGATAGGTATTCTATAGTTGACATAGTTCATAGGTATTCTATAGTTGATAGGTTCAGTACTCTATAGTTGATAGGTATTCTATAGTTGACAGGTATTCTATAGTTGATAGGTATTCTATAGTTGATATAGTTGATAGATATTCTGTAGTTGATATAGTTTATAGGTATTCTATAGTTGATAGGTATTCTGTAGTTCACAGGTTCAGTATTCTATAGTTGACAGGTTCAGTATTCTATAGTTGACAAATATTCTATAGTTGATAGGTATTCTTTAGTTGATAGGTATTCTATAGTAGATAGGTATTCTATAGTTGATAGGTATTCTATAGTTGACAGGTATTCTATATTTGATAGGTATTCTATATTTGATAGGTATTCTATAGTTGATATAGGTCATAGGTATTCTATAGTTGATAGGTTCAGTACTCTATAGTTGATAGGTATTCTGTAGTTGACAGGTATTCTATAGTTGATAGGTATTCTATAGTTGATAGGTATTCTATAGTTGATAGGTATTCTATAGTTGACAGGTATTCTACAGTTGATAGATATTCTGTAGTTGATATAGTTGATAGGTATTCTATAGTTGATAGGTATTCTATTGTTGATAGGTATTCTATAGTTGACAGGTATTCTATAGTTGATAGGTATTCTATAGTTGATAGGTATTCTATAGTTGATAGGTATTCTATAGTTGATAGGTATTCTATAGTTGATAGGTATTCTGCAGTTGACAGGTATTCTATATTTGATAGGTATTCTATAGTTGACAGGTATTCTATATTTGATAGGTATTCTATAGTTGATAGGTATTCTATAGTTGATATAGGTCATAGGTATTCTATAGTTGATAGGTTCAGTACTCTATAGTTGATAGGTATTCTGTAGTTGACAGGTATTCTATAGTTGATAGGTATTCTATAGTTGATAGGTATTCTATAGTTGACAGGTATTCTATAGTTGACAGGTATTCTATATTTGATAGGTATTCTATAGTTGACAGGTATTCTATATTTGATAGGTATTCTATAGTTGATAGGTATTCTATATTTGATAGGTATTCTATAGTTGATAGGTATTCTATAGTTGATATAGGTCATAGGTATTCTATAGTTGATAGGTTCAGTACTCTATAGTTGATAGGTATTCTGTAGTTGACAGGTATTCTATAGTTGATAGGTATTCTATAGTTGATAGGTATTCTATAGTTGACAGGTATTCTATAGTTGATAGGTTCAGTATTCTATAGTTGATAGGTATTCTATAGTTGACAGGTATTCTATAGTTCATAGGTTCAGTATTCTATAGTTGATAGGTTCAGTATTCTATCGTTCATAGGTATTCTATCATTCATAGGTTTTCTATAGTTCATAGGTATTCTGTAGTTGATAGGTATTCTGTAGTTGACAGGTATTCTATATTTGATAGGTTCAGTATTCTATAGTTGATAGGTATTCTATAGTTGACAGGTATTCTATAGTTCATAGGTTCAGTATTCTATAGTTGATAGGTTCAGTATTCTATCGTTCATAGGTATTCTATCATTCGTAGGTTTTCTATAGTTCATAGGTATTCTGTAGTTGATAGGTATTCTATAGTTGATAGGTATTCTATTGTTGATAGGTATTCTTTTGTTCATAGGTATTCTGTAGTTGATAGGTATTCTATCGTTCATAGGTATTCTATCGTTCTTAGATATTCTATCTTTCAAAGGTTTTCTATAGTTCATAGGTATTCTCTAGATGATAGGTATTCTATCGTTCATAGGTATTCTATCATTCATAGGTATTCTATAATTGATAGGTATTCTATAGTTGACAGGTATTCTATAGTTGATAGGTATTCTGTAGTTGATAGGTTCAGTATTCTATAGTTGATAGGTATTCTGTAGTTGATAGGTATTCTATAGTTGACAGGTATTCTATATTTGATAGGTATTCTATAGTTGATAGGTATTCTATAGTTGATATAGTTGATAGGTATTCTATAGTTGATAGGTATTCTATAGTTGATAGGTATTCTATAGTTGATAGGTATTCTATAGTTGATATAGTTGATAGGTCTTCTATAGTTGATAGGTATTCTATAGTTGATAGGTATTCTATTGTTGATAGGTATTCTATAGTTGATAGGTATTCTATAGTTGATAGGTATTCTATCGTTGACAAGTATTCTATAGTTGACAGGTATTCTATAGTTGATAGGTATTCTATAGTTGATAGGTATTCTATAGTTGATAGGTATTCTATAGTTGATAGGTATTCTGTGGTTGATAGGTTCAGTATTCTATAGTTGATAGGTATTCTGTAGTTGATAGGTATTCTATAGTTGACAGGTATTCTATATTTGATAGGTATTCTTTAGTTGATAGGAATTCTATAGTTGATAGGTATTCTATAGTTGATAGATATTCTGTAGTTGATATAGTTGATAGGTATTCTATAGTTGATAGGTATTCTATAGTTGATAGGTATTCTATAGTTGATAGGTATTCTATAGTTGATAGGTATTCTATAGTTGATAGGTATTCTATAGTTGATAGGTATTCTATAGTTGATAGGTTCAGTATTCTATAGTTGATAGGTATTCTGTAGTTGATAGGTATTCTGTAGTTGATAGGTATTCTATATTTGATAGGTATTCTATAGTTGATAGGTATTCTATAGTTGATAGGTATTCTATAGTTGACAGGTATTCTATAGTTGATAGGTATTCTATAGTTGATAGGTATTCTATAGTTGATAGGTATTCTGTAGTTGACAGGTTCAGTATTCTATAGTTGACAGGTATTCTATAGTTGACAGGTTCAGTATTCTATAGTTGACAAATATTCTATAGTTGATAGGTATTCTATAGTTTATAGGTATTCTATAGTTGATAGGTATTCTATAGTTGACAGGTATTCAATAGTTGATATGTATTCTATATTTGATAGGTATTCTATAGTTGATAGTTATTCTATATTTGATAGGTATTCTATAGTTGATAGGTATTCTATAGTTGATATAGTTCATAGGTATTCTATAGTTGATAGGTTCAGTACTCTATAGTTGATAGGTATTCTATAGTTGATAGGTATTCTATAGTTGACAGGTATTCTATAGTTGATAGGTATTCTATAGTTGATATAGTTGATAGGTATTCTATAGTTGATAGGTATTCTATAGTTGATAGATATTCTGTAGTTGATATAGTTTATAGGTATTCTATAGTTGATAGGTATTCTGTAGTTGACAGGTTCAGTATTCTATAGTTGACAGGTTCAGTATTCTATAGTTGACAAATATTCCATAGTTGATAGGTATTCTATAGTTGATAGGTATTCTATTGTTGATAGGTATTCTATAGTTGACAGGTATTCTATAGTTGATAGGTATTCTATAGTTGATAGGTATTCTATAGTTGATAGGTATTCTGTAGTTGATAGGTATTCTGTAGTTGACAGGTTCAGTATTCTATAGTTGACAGGTTCAGTATTCTATAGTTGACAAATATTCTATAGTTGATAGGTATTCTTTAGTTGATAGGTATTCTATAGTTGATAGGTATTCTATAGTTGATAGGTATTCTATAGTTGACAGGTATTCTATATTTGATAGGTATTCTATAGTTGATAGGTATTCTATATTTGATAGGTATTCTATAGTTGATAGGTATTCTATAGTTGATATAGGTCATAGGTATTCTATAGTTGATAGGTTCAGTACTCTATAGTTGATAGGTATTCTGTAGTTGACAGGTATTCTATAGTTGATAGGTATTCTATAGTTGATAGGTATTCTATAGTTGACAGGTATTCTATAGTTGATAGGTTCAGTATTCTATATTTGATAGGTATTCTATAGTTGACAGGTATTCTATAGTTCATAGGTTCAGTATTCTATAGTTGATAGGTTCAGTATTCTATCGTTCATAGGTATTCTATCATTCATAGGTTTTCTATAGTTCATAGGTATTCTGTAGTTGATAGGTATTCTATAGTTGACAGGTATTCTATATTTGATAGGTTCAGTATTCTATAGTTGATCGGTATTCTATAGTTGACAGGTATTCTATAGTTCATAGGTTCAGTATTCTATAGTTGATAGGTTCAGTATTCTATCGTTCATAGGTATTCTATCATTCATAGGTTTTCTATAGTTCATAGGTATTCTGTAGTTGATAGGTATTCTATAGTTGATAGGTATTCTATTGTTGATAGGTATTCTTTTGTTCATAGGTATTCTGTAGTTGATAGGTATTCTATCGTTCATAGGTATTCTATCGTTCTTAGGTATTCTATCTTTCATAGGTTTTCTATAGTTCATTGGTATTCTCTAGTTGATAGGTATTCTATCGTTCATAGGTATTCTATCATTCATAGGTATTCTATAATTGATAGGTATTCTATAGTTGACAGGTATTCTATAGTTGATAGGTATTCTGTAGTTGATAGGTTCAGTATTCTATAGTTGATAGGTATTCTGTAGTTGATAGGTATTCTATAGTTGACAGGTATTCTGTATTTGATAGGTATTCTATAGTTGATAGATATTCTATAGTTGATATAGTTGATAGGTATTCTATAGTTGATAGGTATTCTATAGTTGATAGGTATTCTATAGTTGATAGGTATTCTATAGTTGATAGATATTCTGTAGTTGATATATTTGATAGGTCTTCGATAGTTGATAGGTATTCTATAGTTGATATGTATTCTATTGTTGATAGGTATTCTATAGTTGATAGATATTCTGTAGTTGATATAGTTGATAGGTCTTCTATAGTTGATAGGTATTCTATCGTTGACAGGTATTCTATAGTTGACAGGTATTCTATAGTTGACAGGTATTCTATAGTTGATAGGTATTCTATAGTTGATAGGTATTCTATAGTTGATAGGTATTCTGTGGTTGATAGGTTCAGTATTCTATAGTTGATAGGTATTCTGTAGTTGATAGGTATTCTATAGTTGACAGGTATTCTATATTTGATAGGTATTCTTTAGTTGATAGGTATTCTATAGTTAATAGGTATTCTATAGTTGGTAGATATTCTGTAGTTGATATAGTTGATAGGTATTCTATAGTTGATAGGTATTCTATAGTTGATAGGTATTCTATAGTTGATAGGTATTCTATAGTTGATAGGTATTCTATAGTTGATAGGTTCAGTATTCTATAGTTGATAGGTATTCTGTAGTTGATAGGTATTCTGTAGTTGATAGGTATTCTATATTTGATAGGTATTCTATAGTTGATAGGTATTCTATAGTTGATAGGTATTCTATAGTTGACAGGTATTCTATAGTTGATAGGTATTCTATAGTTGATAGGTATTCTATAGTTGATAGGTATTCTGTAGTTGACAGGTTCAGTATTCTATAGTTGACAGGTATTCTATAGTTGACAGGTTCAGTATTCTATAGTTGACAAATATTCTATAGTTGATAGGTATTCTTTAGTTGATAGGTATTCTATAGTTGATAGGTATTCTATAGTTGACAGGTATTCAATAGTTGATAGGTATTCTATATTTGATAGGTATTCTATAGTTGATAGTTATTCTATATTTGATAGGTATTCTATAGTTGATAGGTATTCTATAGTTGATATAGTTCATAGGTATTCTATAGTTGATAGGTTCAGTACTCTATAGTTGATAGCTATTCTATAGTTGATAGGTATTCTATAGTTGACAGGTATTCTATAGTTGATAGGTATTCTATAGTTGATATAGTTGATAGGTATTCTATAGTTGATAGATATTCTGTAGTTGATATAGTTTATAGGTATTCTATAGTTGATAGGTATTCTGTAGTTGACAGGTTCAGTATTCTATAGTTGACAGGTTCAGTATTCTATGGTTGACAAATATTCCATAGTTGATAGGTATTCTTTAGTTGATAGGTATTCTATAGTTGATAGGTATTCTATAGTTGATAGGTATTCTATAGTTGACAGGTATTCTATATTTGATAGGTATTCTATAGTTGATAGGTATTCTATATTTGATAGGTATTCTATAGTTGATAGGTATTCTATAGTTGATATAGGTCATAGGTATTCTATAGTTGATAGGTTCAGTATTCTATAGTTGATAGGTATTCTGTAGTTGACAGGTATTCTATAGTTGATAGGTATTCTATAGTTGATAGGTATTCTATAGTTGACAGCTATTCTATAGTTGATAGGTTCAGTATTCTATAGTTGATAGGTATTCTATAGTTGACAGGTATTCTATAGTTCATAGGTTCAGTATTCTATAGTTGATAGGTTCAGTATTCTATCGTTCATAGGTATTCTATCATTCATAGGTTTTCTATAGTTCATAGGTATTCTGTAGTTGATAGGTATTCTATAGTTGACAGGTATTCTATATTTGATAGGTTCAGTATTCTATAGTTGATCGGTATTCTATAGTTGACAGGTATTCTATAGTTCATAGGTTCAGTATTCTATAGTTGATAGGTTCAGTATTCTATCGTTCATAGGTATTCTATCATTCATAGGATTTCTATAGTTCATAGGTATTCTGTAGTTGATAGGTATTCTATAGTTGATAGGTATTCTATTGTTGATAGGTATTCTTTTGTTCATAGGTATTCTGTAGTTGATAGGTATTCTATCGTTCAGAGGTATTCTATCGTTCTTAGGTATTCTATCTTTCATAGGTTTTCTATAGTTCATAGGTATTCTCTAGTTGATAGGTATTCTATCGTTCATAGGTATTCTATCATTCATAGGTATTCTATAGTTGACAGGTATTCTATAGTTGATAGGTATTCTGTAGTTGATAGGTTCAGTATTCTATAGTTGATAAGTATTCTGTAGTTGATAGTTATTCTATAGTTGACAGGTATTCTATATTTGATAGGTATTCTAAAGTTGATAGATATTCTATAGTTGATATAGTTGATAGGTATTCTATAGTTGATAGGTATTCTATAGTTGATAGGTATTCTATAGTTGATAGGTATTCTATAGTTGATAGATATTCTGTAGTTGATATAAGTTATAGGTCTTCTATAGTTGATAGGTATTCTATAGTTGATAGGTATTCTATTGTTGATAGGTATTCTATAGTTGATAGGTATTCTATCGTTGACAGGTATTCTATCGTTGACAGGTATTCTATAGTTGATAGGTATTCTATAGTTGATAGGTATTCTATAGTTGATAGGTATTCTATAGTTGATAGGTATTCTATAGTTGATAGGTATTCTGTGGTTGATAGGTTCAGTATTCTATAGTTGATAGGTATTCTGTAGTTGATAGGTATTCTATAGTTGACAGGTATTCTATATTTGATAGGTATTCTTTAGTTGATAGGTATTCTATAGTTGATAGGTATTCTATAGTTGATAGATATTCTGTAGTTGATATAGTTGATAGGTATTCTATAGTTGATAGGTATTCTATAGTTGATAGGTATTCTATAGTTGATAGGTTCAGTATTCTATAGTTGATAGGTATTCTGTAGTTGATAGGTATTCTGTAGTTGATAGGTATTCTATAGTTGACAGGTATTCTATATTTGATAGGTATTCTATAGTTGATAGGTATTCTATAGTTGATAGGTATTCTATAGTTGATAGGTATTCTATAGTTGATAGGTATTCTGTAGTTGACAGGTTCAGTATTCTATAGTTGACAGGTATTCTATAGTTGACAGGTTCAGTATTCTATAGTTGACAAATATTCTATAGTTGATAGGTATTCTTTAGTTGATAGGTATTCTATAGTTGATAGGTATTCTATAGTTGATAGGTATTCTATAGTTGACAGGTATTCAATAGTTGATAGGTATTCTATATTTGATAGGTATTCTATAGTTGATAGTTATTCTATATTTGATAGGTATTCTATAGTTGATAGGTATTCTATAGTTGATATAGTTCATAGGTATTCTATAGTTGATAGGTTCAGTACTCTATAGTTGATAGGTATTCTATAGTTGATAGGTATTCTATAGTTGACAGGTATTCTATAGTTGATAGGTATTCTATAGTTGATATAGTTGATAGGTATTCTATAGTTGATAGGTATTCTGTAGTTGATAGATATTCTGTAGTTGATATAGTTTATAGGTATTCTATAGTTGATAGGTATTCTGTAGTTGACAGGTTCAGTATTCTATAGTTGACAGGTTCAGTATTCTATAGTTGACAAATATTCCATAGTTGATAGGTATTCTTTAGTTGATAGGTATTCTTTAGTTGATAGGTATTCTATAGTTGATAGGTATTCTATAGTTGATAGGTATTCTATAGTTGACAGGTATTCTATATTTGATAGGTATTCTATATTTGATAGGTATTCTATAGTTGATAGGTATTCTATAGTTGATAGGTATTCTATATTTGATAGGTATTCTATAGTTGATAGGTATTCTATAGTTGATATAGGTCATAGGTATTCTATATTTGACAGGTTCAGCATTCTATAGTTGACAAATATTCCATAGTTGATAGGTATTCTATAGTTGATAGGTATTCTTTAGTTGATAGGTATTCTATAGTTGATAGGTATTCTATGGTTGAGAGGTATTCTATAGTTGATAGGTATTCTATAGTTGACAGGTATTCTATAGTTGACAGGTATTCTATAGTTGACAGGTATTCTATAGTTGACAGGTATTCTGTAGTTGATAGGTTCAGTATTCTATAGTTGATAGGTATTCTATAGTTGATATAGTTGAAAGGTATTCTATAGTTGATAGATATTCTGTAGTTGATGTAGTTTATAGGTATTCTATAGTTGATAGGTATTCTATAGTTGATAGGTATTCTGTAGTTGACAGGTTCAGTATTCTATAGTTGACAGGTTCAGTATTCTATAGTTGACAAATATTCTATAGTTGATAGGTATTCTTTAGTTGATAGGTATTCTATAGTTGATAGGTATTCTATAGTTGATAGGTATTCTATAGTTGACAGGTATTCTATAGTTGACAGGTATTCTATATTTGATAGGTATTCTATATTTGATAGGTATTCTATAGTTGATAGGTATTCTATAGTTGATAGGTATTCTATAGTTGATATGGTTCATAGGTATTTTATAGTTGATAGGTTCAGTACTCTATAGTTGATAGGTATTCTATAGTTGACAGGTATTCTATAGTTGATAGGTATTCTATAGTTGATAGGTATTCTATAGTTGACAGGTATTCTATAGTTCATAGGTTCAGTATTGTATAGTTGATAGGTTCAGTATTCTATCGTTCATAGGTATTCTATCATTCATAGGTTTTCTATAGTTCATAGGTATTCTGTAGTTGATAGGTATTCTATAGTTGATAGGTATTCTATTGTTGATAGGTATTCTTTTGTTCATAGGTATTCTGTAGTTGATAGGTATTCTATCGTTCATAGGTATTCTATCGTTCTTAGGTATTCTATCTTTCATAGGTTTTCTATAGTTCATAGGTATTCTCTAGTTGATAGGTATTCTATCGTTCATAGGTATTCTATCATTCATAGGTATTCTATAATTGATAGGTATTCTATAGTTGACAGGTATTCTATAGTTGATAGGTATTCTGTAGTTGATAGGTTCAGTATTCTATAGTTGATAGGTATTCTGTAGTTGATAGGTATTCTATAGTTGACAGGTATTCTATATTTGATAGGTATTCTATAGTTGATAGATATTCTATAGTTGATATAGTTGATAGGTATTCTATAGTTGATAGGTATTCTATAGTTGATAGGTATTCTATAGTTGATAGGTATTCTATAGTTGACAGGTATTCTATAGTTGACAGGTATTCTATAGTTGATAGGTATTCTATAATTGATAGGTTCACTATTCTATAGTTGATAGTTATTCTATAGTTGATAGGTATTCTATAGTTGATAGGTATTCTGTAGTTGATAGGTTCAGTATTCTATAGTTGATAGGTATTCTGTAGTTGATAGGTATTCTATAGTTGACAGGTATTCTATAGTTGATAGGTATTCTATAGTTGATAGGTATTCTATAGTTGATAGGTATTCTATAGTTGATAGGTATTCTATAGTTGATAGGTATTCTATAGTTGATAGGTATTCTATAGTTGACAGGTATTCTATAGTTGATAGGTATTCTGTAGTTGATAGGTTCAGTATTCTATAGTTGATAGGTATTCTGTAGTTGATAGGTATTCTATATTTGATAGGTATTCTTTAGTTGATAGGTATTCTATAGTTGATAGGTATTCTATAGTTGATAGGTATTCTGTAGTTGACAGGTTCAGTATTCTATAGTTGACAGGTATTCTATAGTTGACAGGTTCAGCATTCTATAGTTGACAAATATTCTATAGTTGATAGGTATTCTATAGTTGATAGGTATTCTCTATTTGATAGGTATTCTATAGTTGATAGTTATTCTATAGTTGATAGGTATTCTATAGTTGATAGGTATTCTATAGTTGATAGGTATTCTATAGTTGATAGGTATTCTATAGTTGATAGGTATTCTATAGTTGACAGGTATTCTATAGTTGACAGGTATTCTATAGTTGACAGGTATTCTATAGTTGATAGGTATTCTATAGTTGACAGGTATTCTGTAGTTGATAGGTTCAGTATTCTATAGTTGATAGGTATTCTATAGTTGATATAGTTGAAAGGTATTCTATAGTTGATAGATATTCTGTAGTTGATGTAGTTTATAGGTATTCTATAGTTGATAGGTATTCTATAGTTGATAGGTATTCTGTAGTTGACAGGTTCAGTATTCTATAGTTGACAGGTTCAGTATTCTATAGTTGACAAATATTCTATAGTTGATAGGTATTCTTTAGTTGATAGGTATTCTATAGTTGATAGGTATTCTATAGTTGATAGGTATTCTATAGTTGACAGGTATTCTATAGTTGACAGGTATTCTATATTTGATAGGTATTCTATATTTGATAGGTATTCTATAGTTGATAGGTATTCTATAGTTGATAGGTATTCTATAGTTGATATGGTTTCATAGGTATTTTATAGTTGATAGGTTCAGTACTCTATAGTTGATAGGTATTCTATAGTTGATATGGTTTCATAGGTATTTTATAGTTGATAGGTTCAGTACTCTATAGTTGATAGGTATTCTATAGTTGACAGGTATTCTATAGTTGATAGGTATTCTATAGTTGATAGGTATTCTATAGTTGACAGGTATTCTATAGTTGATATGTTCAGTATTCTATAGTTGATAGGTATTCTATAGTTGACAGGTATTCTATAGTTCATAGGTTCAGTATTCTATAGTTGATAGGTTCAGTATTCTATCGTTCATAGGTATTCTATCATTCATAGGTTTTCTATAGTTCATAGGTATTCTGTAGTTGATAGGTATTCTATAGTTGATAGGTATTCTATTGTTGATAGGTATTCTTTTGTTCATAGGTATTCTGTAGTTGATAGGTATTCTATCTTTCATAGGTATTCTATCGTTCATAGGTATTCTATCATTCATAGGTTTTCTATAGTTCAAAGGTATTCTCTAGTTGATAGGTATTCTATCGTTCATAGGTATTCTATCATTCATTGGTATTCTATAATTGATAGGTATTCTATAGTTGACAGGTATTCTATAGTTGACAGGTATTCTATAGTTGATAGGTATTCTGTCACCCTCTCCCCTCCATGGGTTGTGAAACGAGGCATTGATGACTTGCTCTGTTGTTGCTGTTTACTTTGGATATACTCCCATTAGCTAGCTATCAATTAACTTAGAGGGCTATCAATTAGCTAGCTATCAATTAACTTAGAGGGCCCTGATTGATTTAGATACTACAGGTCTGATTTACTGATTGCATCTGTTATTTTCAGAAGGCAAGAAGACATTTTAAAAATGGCAAAGATGGAGAGAAGACATCCTACAGTTTGGTGCAAAAACAAAAACAATTGTGTTCTCTCTTGCTCTTCTCTTTTGAAAATAACTGGTGGAAACATGCACAGGGTGCTCTGCAAATCTATCTTTGTGTTTGTAGAAGGTACTGTTATATCTGGGGAGTGGTGGATGCATAGTGTGGTGTGTTCTATGGCAGAGCATTCAGGACAGAAGGAAGGAGGAGGATGAGGAAGAGTAGCGGATGACCCCTGGACCTCTGAACCGTGGCAGCCACATCACTCTGGATATCCGCTTGGCAACGCAGAGCAGCGGTTTCCTCTGCAACTGCAGGGACCATTTTGAAGTAACAGGAGACATAAATGCGTGCTACTGTCTGCCTTTTATGAGTTTCTCAGATCTGGCATGGATGGATAGCTTATGCTGAGGAAATGTGTAACTCTGGCTGTTGTTCTGCCGCATATGCATTTGCACACCTCAGTACCTAGACGTCCAGTTATTTATGATCTTTATGTTAAGAGGTTCCTTATTGCCATGTCAGGGACTCTCCTGGTTGATTTGAAGTATTTATTAGACCCAACTGAATCTATTGAACCCTTATTGTTAGCCTTCTCTGGGCACTATGCAAACTATAACATGTATAGAGAGAGTACAATATTGGTTTGTGTGAGTATGTAACATTTTGTGTGTGCATGTCTGGTTTATCCATGTTTTTAAGCTTTTGAGTTATTTGTTTGACTTGTGTGTGATCGAGGGAGAGATGTTGTGCTGAAGTATTAAAGGGAGTGTATGGTACTGGGAACAGGTGGTGTGGACTTGGCACTGCTAGTAACTGTCAGGCAGGAGAGTAGATCTGGGGATGGTGCTGGGCCTCGGTTGGTGGATTGAAGCAACACAGGGGATTGTGGGTGGGTGGCAACAAGAGTGGTGTTGGTTTATTCAAATTTAGACCTCTCTTCCTCAGGCAATGTGTATCCCATCTCTCTTTCTCTCTCACACACACACACACACACACACACACACACACACACACACACACACACACACACACACACACACACACAGCCTTTATCAGTAACAGTGGAAGTCGATAAATAGAATCATCCTCTGGGTCTCGTTATTTCCTCCAGTGCAATTAACGTCCCCATCTGCTAATCTGTGATTAACGATGTTTACAAATATGCTGCGACATGCTGGAAAGTGTCAGAATCGCTGCTCACAGTCACACCTTCTTCTGTCACACATACCCCACTCCACACCAACATTCTCTGAGGAGTCCTACAACTATACACAGCGTCATCTCCCCACTGAGAGTCTCTATTGTCCAAACACCAATGGTGGCATAATTGAAATGGAAACAGAAATGGGTAAAGTAGGACATAAGCAGTAATACGAATTGAGATCATGGAGGTCTGATTCTTTGTGAGGATGATAAGTAAAAGGTAAAGTTGGCTTAGCACCAAGACACCTAAAATGTTTTCAATAGTCGCCAGTGTTTTGAGGTTGTACTGTAGCTAGACTTGATCAGAGTTTGGATCTGCCATATCATGTTAAAAAAGTCTCCCTGTTCTGTTCACGTTGTAATTAGGGTAGCTGTTACCTACTGTGTCTGGAAAGCAGCAAGAAACAGACGTGGCGAGAAGAAATGTTGATTTCATAAAAGCTTCATAAACATACATTCAATCACACCACTTAGGTAAATGAACACATTTTCCAGTTTCTGCAATTTGCAGTAATCTAATGAGGTAAAATGTGGCTTGCTGCGTTGGACTGCCAAGGCGAAGGCAGCCTACCAGGGAGGTTATTGCTGTGAAAGCTATCAATTAGGGAGAAACTATAGCATTTTGCAATTGGGTTACTAATTGGCAATTAGATACTCTAAAATAAGTGCATTGTCTTGTTTTCTTTATGTGATTTGCTATGAGCTATTGAGGGTATTTACTAAACGTGAACAGTCAAGGCCATTGCAGGGCTGATTCTCTTTCAATGTGTTGTTCTATTGCCATTCAAATTGAAAAGGGAAAACTGGAGTCCCTGTTCTACACTGATGCTTGCCTATTTAGTTGGCTTGCTAAAGAAGAGCGGGAAGAGATACCTCACTCATCAGGGCATACTATACATGATGGAGAACAGGATTACGAAGCTGAATCCCCTTGTGTTGTGTGTATGCGTGTGGAATCTCTAACATGGACATTAAAAGCTTTTGGATCGAACTGGGTTGAAATGTATAATGATACACTATATATACAAAAGTATGTGGACACCCTCTCAAATTAGTGGATTTGGCTATTTCAGGTGTATAAAATCGAGCACACAGCCATGCAATCTCCATAGACAAACACTGGCAGTAGAATGGCCTTACTGAAGAGCTGTGACTTTCAACGTGACCGTCATAGGATGCCAACTTTCCAACAAGTCAGTTCATCAATTTCTGCCTTGCGAAAGTATTCATCCCCCTTGGCATTTTTCCTATTTTGTTGCCTTACAACCTGGAATTAAAATGTATTTTTGGGGGGTTTGTATCATTGATTTACACAACATGCCTACCACTTAGAAGATGCAAAATATTTCTTATTGTGAAGAAAAAAAAAACTTCATCGTGCATAACTATTCACCCCCCCAAAGTCAATACTTTGTAGAGCCACCTTTTGCAGATATTACAGCTGCAAGTTTCTTGGGGTATGCCACTATAAGCTTGGCACATCTAGTCACTGGGATTTTTGCCCATTCAAGGCAAAACTGCTCCAGCTCCTTCAAGTTTATTGTTTACTCCATGTGTAACTCTGTGTTGTTGTCTGTTCACACTGCTATGCTTTATCTTGGCCAGGTCGCAGTTGCAAATGAGAACTTGTTCTCAACTAGCCTACCTGGTTAAATAAAGGTGAAATAAAAAATAAATAAATAAAAAGTTGGTTGGGTTCCGCTGGTGTACAGCAATCTTGAAGTCATACCACAGATTCTCAATTGGATTGAGGTTTGGGCTTTGACTAGGCCATACCAAACCATTTAAATGTTTCCCCTTAAACCACTCGATTATTGCTTTAGCAGTATGCTTAAGGTCATTGTCCTGCTGGAAGGTGAACCTTCGTTCCAGTCTCAAATCTCTGGAAAGCTGAAACAGGTTACCCTCAAGAATTTCCCTGTATTTAGCGCCATCCATCATTCCTTCAATTCTGACAAGTTTTCCAGTCCCTGCCAATGAAAAACATCCCCACAGCATGTTGCTGCCACCATGCTTCACTGTGGGGATGGTGTTCTCGGGGTAATGAAAGGTGTTGGGTTTGCGTCAGATAAAGCGTTTTCCTTGATGCTCAAAAAGCAACATTTTCATCTCATATGACCAGAGTACCTTCTTCCATATGTTTGGTGAGTCACTCACATGCCTTTTGGTGAACACCAAATGTGTTTGCTTATTTTTTTCTTTAAGCAATGGCTTTTTCTGGCCATTCTTCCGTAAAGCCCAGCTCTGCGGTGTGTACGGCTTAAAGTGGTCCTATGGGGTCACAATCGTTAGAATAACTGGACCAAAGCGCAGCGTCATCTGGTTTCCACATCTTTTTATTTCTAAGTGAAACTCACAGCAAAATCAAAACAATAAATCTCAAACGAAACGTGAAGCTAACAATAGTGCTAACAGGCAACTATCCATAGTCAAGATCCCACAAACCACAAAGGGGAAATGGCTGCCTAAATATGATCCCCAATCAGAGACAACAACAAACAGTTGCCTCTGATTGGGAACCATACCTGGTCAACATAGAAACATAATTACCTAGATGACCCACCTTATTCACACCGACCTAACCAACATAGAGAATAAAAAGCTCTCTATGGTCAGGGCGTGACATATGGATAGATACTCCAATCACCGCTGTGGAGCTTTGCAGTTCCTTCAGGGTTATCTTTGGTCTCTTTGTTGACTCTGATTAATGCCCTCCTTGCCTGGTCCGTGAGTTTTGGTGGGCGGCCCTCTCTTGGCAGGTTTGTTGTGGTGCCATATTCTTTCCATTTTTTAATAATGGATTTCATGGTGCTCCGTGGGATGTTCAAAGTTTCAGATATTTCTTTATAACCCAACACTGATCTGTACTTCTTCACAAATTTGTCCCTGACCTGTTTGGAGAGCCCCTTGGTTTTCATGGTGCCCCTTGTTTAGTGGTGTTGCAGACTCGTGGGCCTTTCAGAACAGGTGTATATATACTGAGATCATGTGACAGATCATGTGACACTTAAATAAAGTCCACCTGTGTGCAATCTAACTAATTATGTGACTTCTGAAGGTAATTGGTTGCACCAGATGTTATTTAGGGGCTTTATAGCAAAGGGGGTGAATACATACATATGCACGCACCACTTTTCAATTTTAAAATTTACATTTTTTTTTGAAACAAGTCATATTTTTCATTTCACTTCACGAATTTGGACTATTTTGTGTTACATGAAATCCAAATAAAAATCAATTTAAATTACAAGTTGTAATGCAACAAAATAGGAAAAATGCCAAGGGGGATGAATACTTTTGCAAGGCACTGTAATTGCTGTTATTGGGAAGTGGAAAGGTATAGGAGCAACAACGGCTCAGCCGTGATGTGGTAGGCCACACAACTGCCTCTAAAAGCAAGATCAGAACAAGAACTGTTCATTGGCAGTTCCATTGGACTCTGGAGTGATGAATCACACTTCACCATCTGGCAGTCCGACGGACAAATTTGGGTTTGGCGGATGCCAGGAGAACGCTACTTGTCTTAATGCGTAGTGCCAACTGTAAAGTTGGGTGGAAGAGGAATAATGGTCTGGGGCTGTTTATCATGGTTTTGGCTAGTCCCCTAAGTTCCAGTGAAGGGAAATCTTAATGCTGAAGCATTCAATGAATGACATTCTAGACGATTCTGTCCTTCACTTTGGTGAAGGCCCTTTCCTGTTTCAGCATGACAATGCCCCCGTGCACAAAGCGAGGTCCATACCGAAATGGTTTGTCGAGATTGGTGTGGAAGAACTTGACTGGGCTGCACAGAGCCCTATGATCCCAACTTCGGCCAGAGTAGTTGACCTCTTGTTCTGAATGAAAGCCACACTGCGTTGAATATCTGTTTGTGTCCGTCTAAAAGCACAGCCTACATTGCTAGAAGGGTTTTCTTTTCTTCCCCGAAGTTGTTTTATTTTGGTGAAAAGGTTAAATATGAATATACAGACTTGAGATACTTTTCCTCCGAGTCCTTTATGCACCAACACCATTTATATGTTTACTGTTCAGTAGTGTTGTTTTGTGAAAGGCTCCACTTAAGTAGTTTGTACAGACTGTCTTTCTACTGAAAGTCAATGAAAGAATTTCAATTACGCGACGTAAACAACTTCGACTGGAGTGGGGGGAGTGAACAGGCCTTTTTTGACACCTCAAGGCTGCTGTTTTTGTGTGTATTTCATTGGAAATTGATAGAGAAATTCCGAAGGAAACATCGGTATTGATCAGGCCATAATTGCACCTCTTTCTGGCTCGCTGAAGAAAAGCCTCCATCCTGGCAGGCCAGCGCAGATCAAAGCCAACCGTCATCTGTGCAATTAACATCGAGCTGTGTTCACAATGCACCAAATGAACGTCTCAGCAGCAGACTCTTGTGTGTGTTTACCGCAGCAGCGCAGGAATCTGGGATATCTCAGTAACGTTAGTTTGTTTTGCAGAAGGTCATTGCCATTTATGTTATTTACTCGCTTCACTTTTGTGAAAAAGAGGGTCGCAGTTGGGTGGGATGGCGATATGCAGAAAGATGTCTAAAAACCACACAACCTACAAACAAGACTTTAAGCATTAGCTGAGTGTTGCCTTGAAAACACATCCCGACAGCACAAGGTTTCTCAGGGGGTGCTCAGACATTTAATTACCGACAACGGTTAACTAACTCTCCTTGGCTCGGAGAGACTGAGACAGCCAGGCCCGCCAAGGCAAACGTTTACCAACAGATGTGTGGAGCACTCAAATGTAGAAATAAATCAATAGAAAGGGTCCCTCTTCGGAAAACACACAATAAGGAATGTCTCTTAAACTTCCCATGCTTCTCTTAGTTCCCCTTTAATTCACAGCTAATTGGCTATAATTGCTGCAGCTGCTGTGGTCTCACTGGCTGGATCGCCACGCCGCTGCTGCTGCCCCTCAGTTTATCCACAAGTGCTTTTCTATGGAGATTCATTCACCGGCAGCACACTGCTATGCCTGTCTCTTACATTTTTCAAGCCTATCTCGTTAGGGGGAACGTCCTCGACCATATGTGGCGAGGGGGCTGGGCGTAGGGTGAAGGGGAGTTGAGAGGGGGACTGCAGCTGAGTGGCCTGACATCCATCATGCCTGTTTGCGGGTCTGAAGTGCCCCTCAGGTGGGGTTTTGTAAATCTGATTAACTGTGAGGCCTGTTTACAGAAACAACTATATAGGAGTGGTATCAGACCGGCTACCACAGCAGCTGATCCACTGAGTCTATGCCCACTCTCACCTGCTGCCCCAGAGACACAGCAATGCTCTTCATGTCTTATTGGAAAAAAACATCTGGTTCATCCCTGAAATGAAAGATCAGGTAGTTTGAAATGATTAGATCTGCGTTCTTTCTGTCTTAATTAAAGTGTTTGTGTGTGAGAGAGATAGCGAGAGGACATGGCAGAGTTTGTGTCTACGCTCATGTCCAATACTATACATCTGTCTGTCTGTTGGGCTATACTCAACAAGTGAAGGGGGAGGGTAGAGCCTCCCTCTCACGCCAACCCTGTGCTGCTGGCTGCTGGGAAGGGAACAGGCAGCAGACAGGACAGAGTGATCAATATCGGTCACTGGCTATTGATCGGGTCCTTATTGATCAGGATGGGCAGTGGGGGCCCAGTAGGGGCCAGGGGAAGGGAAGTTTGCTTATCCTCGTCCCTGCAATTGTTTAGGGTCACTGACAAATTCAATTGCCTATCAGGAACCGATCATGGGAACAAACGTCTGCTGTCGATACGTGGGCCGTGCCTTGTGGCAGCTGTCACTCAGAATTACCTCTGCTTTGAGAGTGGGACTGAAGCATGGGGCTTGGTCAGTAGGCCAGGCCAGGGGCCAGGGTGGGGGTTAGGAGGGACATACTCTGGATGTATAGAGTATGGACCCTGCCAGGCAGCCTTTCTCCTGGACCCAACTCCAGGAAAAGGCCAGAAGTGCTGATCTGATCAGATCTGATTTGAACATGTAGGCTATAGCAGTGTGCAGACTTGAAAACATGAAGGGGTCAAACGTCTTGCTTGTAAACTCAGAGATTTTGATTTTGTTGGTTGAAGCACAAGTTGTACAGTAATATCAGCAGTGACTTCCCTGAGCTGTAGCATAACATCTCCTGGGTTCAAACAGGGCAGGTAATCACACATAGTTACAATGTTTAAAACCCCCACCAGATTGACCTCTCAACTCATCATGCACCTCTTTCTCCACCAAACCTCCTACATGTAATATCACTCTGTACATCACTGACCTTCAGCTTTTGTTAAATTCTGTGAATGTCAGAATGGGAAAAATTGAGTTTTGTATTGTAAACTGTACAAGTATCTAATAAGGACTCAGCAATATAAAGCACAGGACTCTCACAAGCACTCATGTGCAGTCAGTTTTTTCAGGTCATATTGATGATTAGTTTGACTACTGTGTCGTCACGTGATAGCTCTACTGTCACGTGACTGCCATACGTCTGACTGTTGCCGCTGATGTCTGTCCAACCTAGTGTATGGATCTCAAACATACTGTACACCTCTACAATACGTTATGTTTCAACACAGAGGCTGTGTCCCAAATGGCACCCTATGGGCTCTGGTCAAAAAGGCTGTGTTTACAAAGGCTGCCCTATTCTGATCTTTTGCCCAATTTTTGGCAAAAGAGCTGATCTGATTGGTTAAAATACCAATTAGTGGAAAAATATCAGAATTGGGCTGCCCATGTAAACACAACCATGGTATTATACTATACAGGGAATAGGGTTACATCTGGGACACAGTGATGTTTATATGACTTCTACGTCTGGTCCCCAGCTGGGCTGACTGTCCTGTATCCCCTGCCAGCGGAGAGCGGCAGGCAGACAAACACACAGTGACGTTTATATGACTTCTACGTCTGGTCCCCAGCTGGGCTGACTGTCCTGTATCCCCTGCCAGCGGAGAGCGGCAAGTAGACAAACACACAGTAATGTCGCGGCTCGGAATTAAGTGTGACTTGGGGCACTTCGTTAACTAATTACTGAAAACAGAAGCCCTCGGTTTTTGCTCCTCCCCCCACCCCCTTTCACACACACCCAAACATCCCATCAACATCCCCTCCTCCCCTCCCGCCTTGTGCTTTTGATAAGGCTTGCACCCTTGTCAACAAGCGCGTATTTAATTAGTGTTGATTGTTGTTAGCATGTTCAATAGTTATTAATTAGGCCGGGGAGGGGCCTCAGCTCGTCTTGATTGCATGCCTGGAGCTGTATAACACATTGTGCTGTTTCACTCTCCACAGTGACACAGACATACGCTACCAACGCTGTGAAAATAGAAAAGAGAGGGAAAGGGGAGAAAAAGAGTGGGAAATGGAGAAAGGGGGTCATTTGCAAGGATTAGTGGGATTAGTCTAGCACCTAGCGCCTAGCTATGTCAGCCAGAGGAGGCTGGTGGCAGGAGATATAGGAGGACGGTTCATTGTATTACCTGGAATGGAATAAATGGAACGACATCAAACATATGAAACCACGAGTCTGATGTAAACAGAAGGAATGCTGCATTACAGAGAACAAGGGCATAATGCTGGAACATAAATGAATCCCAGTTATTTGTAGAGGAGGGACCCGCCAACATCTACAACCTAGGCTTCCACAATCTACAGTCACATTTAATTTATCTGGCTATTTTCATAAGATCATCTCTCGAAAGATCAACATATATAAAAAAACTGATAAGCTACTAAGAAAATCCAACAACCACCAGAATCTGATAGCAATTTCAGAAAACAAAAAATGCTAATTACTCTATGTTTGTATTTATTGGTTGAGATCATGAATTTGAACAGAACAGTCAATTCAACTTAACTCCTAACGTCCAATGCAGCCATTCTTTATCTCGTTATGAAAGGATTGGTCTGAGTGAGGGAGATAGTTGGAGGAGCCTAATGGGAGGGATATGTAACCTGAAAACTAGCTGTTATTGGCAGAGAGTTTTGAAACTCTCTTTCTTATTGGTCTTTTAACTTACACTGCCTAGTGATGTCGCAGGCCAAAACGCCAGCCTTGCAAAACGAGCGGAAATTTCAGACGGTCTTTTCAAACAGCTCCTACACTAAAAGGGTATTATCATAATTTTCACAATTTCCCAGTGTACAAAACATTAAGAACATTCACATTAAGAACATTCACATTAAGAACATTCACCTGCTCTTTCTATGACATAGACGGACCAGGTGAATCCAGGTGAAAGCTATGATCCCTTAATGATGTCACTTGTTAAATCCACTTTAATCAGTGTAGATGAAGGGGAATCGACCAGTTAAAGAGGGATTTTTAAGCCTTGAGGCAATTGAGACATGGATTGTGTATGTGTGCCATTCAGAGGGTGAATGGGCAAGACAAAAGATTTAAGTGCCTTTGAATTGGGTGTGGTAGTACGTGTCAGACGCACCGGTTTGTGTCAAGAACTGCAAAGCTGCTAGGTTTTTTATGCTCAACAGTTTCCCGTGTGTATCAAGAATGGTCTACCACCCAAAGGGAACATTTACTCAACTTGACAACTATGGGAAGCGTTGGCGGTAACATGGGTCAGCATCCCTGTGGAACGCTTTCAACATCTTGTAGAGCCCATGCCCTGACGAATTGAGTCTGTTCTGAGGGCAAAGGGGCAACTCAATATTAGGAAGGTGGTGTTAATGTTTGTTATACTCAGTGTATAGAAAACACAGGAAAGTCTCGTCCCCTTTTAACAAAATAAAATCATGACTTTTTCTTTCATAGTGAGGTACTGTCTCTCTATGGCCCCCAGTGACCAGTGGTACAACATGCTAATCATCTCCACAGTGCTCTAGTTTCCATCCATCCCTCCAGAGCTAGCACTGTGTTGACCTCCCCCTGTGCCCCCAAGCCCCTGTCTGACAGTCAGAAGTTAAGATGAGCCTCCTCTTCTCTCTTCCATATCCTATGGATCCACATCCTTTCCTTTGTTTGGTGGCTAATGACAGCGTTGTTGGAACCGCTACGGTCCCCTTAGCATGGGCAGGCTGAGAGCCAAGAGTTAAGGCTTCTATGCTGCTGCAGTCATCTGCCACTGACTTCATTGCCCGCCCCAACCACAGTCCCAGTCCCCCACTAGGCTGGGTCAAAACAATGCTAAGAAATCTAGTCTACACCTATCTCCCAAATCTAAGGTAGCACTGCAGTACCCAAAATTCAGTTTCTCTCTGGATGTTTGTGTATGAACAAATAGCCCTTCCACAGCCTGGAGGTGTGTTGGGTCATTGTCCTGTTGGAAAACAAATGATAGTCCCACTAAGCGCAAACCAGATGGGATGGCGTATTACTGCAGAATGCTGTGGTAGCCATGCTGGTTAAGTGTGCCTTGAATTAAAAAAAAATCAGACAGTGTCACCAGCAAAGCACACCAACACAATCACACCTCCTCCTCCATGCTTCACGGTGGGAACCACACATGCAGAGATCATCCATTCACCTATTCTGCGTCTCACACAAATCTTAAATATGGAACAGATTTCCACCGGATTTCCCCCGGTCTAATTTCCACCGGTCTAATGTCCATTGCTCATGTTTCTTGGCCCAAGCAAGTCTCTTCTTCTTATTGGTGTCATTTAGTAGTGGTTTCTTGGCAGCAATTCAACTATGAAGGCCTGATTCACACAGTCTCCTCTGAACAGTTGATGTTGAGATGTGTCTGTTACTTGAACTCTGTAAAGCATTTATTTGGGCTGAAATTTCTGAGGCTGGTAAATCTAATGAACTTATCTTCTGCAGCAGAGGTAACTCTGGGTCTTCCTTTCTTGTGGCGGTCTTCATGAGATTCAGTTTCATCATAGAGCTTGATGGTTTTTGCGACTGCACAAAGAAACTTTCAAAGTTCTTGAAATGTTCCGTATTTGTATTATTATTTTTATTTTCACCTTTATTTAACCATGTAGGCCAGTTGAGAACAAGTTCTCATTTACAACCTGGCCAAGATAAAGCAAAGCAGTGCTACACAAACAACAAAGAGTTACACATGGGATAAACAAACATACAGTCAATAACACAATAGAAAAATCTATATACAGTTTGTGCAAATGTAGTAAGATTAGGGAGGTAAGGCAATAAATAAGCCATAGTGGTGAAATAATTACAATTTAGCAATTAAATACTGGAGTGATAGATGTGCAGAAGATACATGTGCAAGTAGAGAAACTGAGGTGCAAAGGAGAAGAAGAAAAAAACAATATGGGGATGAGGTAGTTGGGTGAGCTATTTACAGATGGGCTGTGTACAGGTGCAATGATCGCTAAGCTACTCTGACAGCTGATGCTTAAAGTTAGTGAGGGAGATATAAGACTCCAGCTTCAGTGATTTTTGCAATTTGTTAGTCATTGGCAGCAGAGAACTGGAAGGAAAGGCGGCCAAAGGAAGAGTTGGCTTTGGGGATGACCAGTGAAATATACCTGTGGAGCGCGTGCTACGGGTGGGTGCTGCTATGGTGACCAGTGAGCTGAGATAAGGCGGGGCTTTACCTAGCAAAGACTTATAGATGATCTGGAGCCAGTGGGTTTGGAGACGAAAGGGCCAGCCACTGAGAGCATACAGGTCGCAGTGGTGGATAGTATATAGGGCTTTGGTGACAAAACGGATGGCACTGTGATAGACTACATTGCTGAACAGAGTGTTGGAGGCTATTTTGTAAATGACATCGCCGAAGTCAAGAATTGGTAGGATGGTCAGTTTTACGAGGGTATGTTTGGCAGCATGAGTGAAGGATGCTTTGTTGCGAAATAGGAAGCTGATTCTAGATTTCATTTTGGATTGGAGATACTTAATGTGAGCCTGGAAGGAGAGTTTACAGTCTAACCAGACACCTAGGTATTTGTAGTTCTCCACATATTCTAAGTCAGAACCGTCCAGAGTAGTGATGCTAGATGGGCGGGCCGGTGTGGGCAGCGATCGGTCGAAGTGCATGCATCGACTGACCTGCATGTCTTTAAGTATACCACCCCTACCTTGTCACAACCCAACTGATTGGCTCAAACGCATTAAGCAGGAAAGAAATTCCACAAATGAACTTTTAACAAGGCACACCTGTTAATTGAAATGCATTCCAACCTCATGAAGCTGGTTGAGAGAATGCGAAGAGTGTGTAAAGCTGTCATCAAAGCAAATGGTGGATACCTTGAAGAATCTCAAATCTAAAATATATTTTGATTTGTTTAACACTTTTTTGGTTACTTTTTTGGTTACTACATGAGTCCATATGTGTTATTTCATAGTTATGATGTCTTCACTATTATTCTTCAATGTAGAAAATAGTAAAAATAAAGAAAAACCCTTGAATGAGTAGGTGGTTCCAAACTTTTGACTGGAACTATATATGATGAGGTAGCTCCACAGATATCATGTGTGTTTATTTATATATACATGATGAGGTAGCTCCACACGTATAATGTGTGTTTATGTATATGATGAGGTAGGTCCACAGATATCATGTGTGTTTACGTATATGATGAGGTATTTCCACAGATATCATGTGTGTTTATGTATATGATATGTTAGCTACACAGATAGACGGCTGGGCAAAAAATATAATTTTCCGTCTGTTTGACTCAGGAATTGTCTCGGGGTTCATTCTAAACTTCTGCAGTAGGGTGCATTTCCTGCTGTTCAGCTGAGCATATACCCTCATTCAGAGGCGGTGAGCAGCTCTGCCTATTAAAATGTAAATTCCCTCTCGGTGCAGTGGTGGTAGCAGCAGCAGCAGGCCCAGACTGTGGAACTCGGGTGGGGTGGGGGGTTACAGGCAGGTTCTATATTCCTGTATTTCTACTCCACTCTTCAGATAGGTAGGTTGACTGTAGAAGGTAAAGCTGCCATAGACAGTGTGTTCATTACAACATGGCTGATAGACAGGTGACACATTTATGTCTCTATTTCTATGATAAGTTGTTTCCAACTACTTTCTCTGGGAGACATCAAGACACAGAGAACCAGAATACCATAATGAAAAATGTCCATTGAAGAGTGACCAACTTTTCTTAGAAAATCAGGCATTTTTCTTTAATAAAATGTTTGCTATACTTGCCAGTGTGTTGTGAATATTGGAATATATTTTCGTATTTTCAAAATGTATTTAATGTTTATTTCTAGTTATTGAGCTGTCCATATTGTGTCATGATTCCAGTGCTTTGTGTTCAGGTGCTTCATTGAACTCAATTATTTGCAAGTCTTGTATTAGATACAGCCAGCTGAAGTTTTCCGTACATTTAGAAATAGCATGATGCCTCATGCTAGTCACTAGATGGAGCTGTGAACCTATAGGACCACGTAGAGAAATGTTGCATTGGCTGTTATTTTCAGAGCTGGGCTCTCCATGTCCCTGTGTGACAGAAGCACTACATGATTTGACATGACTAGAAGCAAATATCTTATAGCACAAAAAAGTGTAAAAACTAATGCTTTAGCATGTTTCTGGACACAGGATGGCATTTATTTATTTCACCTTATCTGTGACGACAAAACACAATGTGTCTCCAACACACACATATTTACAGCCTTCATGACTAACTTAAGCATATGAAAAACCTTTCAAAATGACTGTTGATTTATCATTAATGTTTATCTGATGTAATGTGCTTTTTTTGTTTATATCTCTGTGGTTCTCCTCCACAGTGTCTGTGGCTCTCTGTGGTTCTCCTCCACAGTGTCTGTGGTTCTCTGTGGTTCTCCTCCACAGTGTCTGTGGTTCTCTGTGGTTCTCCTCCACAGTGTCTGTGGTTCTCTGTGGTTCTCCTTCACAGTATGACTGTGGTTCTCCTCCACAGTGTCTGTGGTTCTCTGTGGTTCTCCTTCACAGTATGACTGTGGTTCTCCTCCACAGTGTCTGTGGTTCTCTGTGGTTCTCCTTCACAGTATGACTGTGGTTCTCCTCCACAGTGTCTGTGGTTCTCTGTGGTTCTCCTCCACAGTGTCTGTGGTTCTCTGTGGTTCTCCTTCACAGTATGACTGTGGTTCTCCTCCACAGTGTCTGTGGTTCTCTGTGGTTCTCCTTCACAGTATGACTGTGGTTCTCCTCCACAGTGTCTGTGGTTCTCTGTGGTTCTCCTCCACAGTGTCTGTGGTTCTCTGTGGTTCTCCTCCACAGTGTCTGTGGTTCTCTGTGGTTCTCCTTCACAGTATGACTGTGGTTCTCCTCCACAGTGTCTGTGGTTCTCTGTGGTTCTCCTCCACAGTGTCTGTGGTTCTCTGTGGTTCTCCTTCACAGTGTCTGTGGCTCTCTGTGGTTCTCCTCCACAGTGTCTGTGGCTCTCTGTGGTTCTCCTCCACAGTGTATGTGGCTCTCTGTGGTTCTCCTCCACAGTGTCTGTGGCTCTCTGTGGTTCTCCTCCACAGTGTCTGTGGTTCTCTTCCACAGTGTATGTGGTTCTCTGTGGTTCTCCTCCACAGTGTCTGTGGTTCTCTTCCACAGTGTATGTGGTTCTCTGTGGTTCTCCTCCACAGTGTCTGTGGCTCTCTGTGGTTCTCCTCCACAGTGTCTGTGGTTCTCTTCCACAGTGTATGTGGTTCTCTGTGGTTCTCCTCCACAGTGTCTGTGGTTCTCTTCCACAGTGTATGTGGTTCTCTGTGGTTCTCCTCCACAGTGTCTGTGGCTCTCTGTGGTTCTCCTCCACAGTGTCTGTGGTTCTCTTCCACAGTGTATGTGGTTCTCTGTGGTTCTCCTCCACAGTGTCTGTGGTTCTCTGTGGTTCTCCTCCACAGTGTCTGTGGTTCTCCTCCACAGTGTCTGTGGTTCTCTTCCACAGTGTATGTGGTTCTCTGTGGTTCTCCTCCACAGTGTCTGTAGCTCTCTGTGGTTCTCCTCCACAGTGTCTGTGGTTCTCTTCCACAGTGTATGTGGTTCTCTGTGGTTCTCCTCCACAGTGTCTGTGGTTCTCTGTGGTTCTCCTCCACAGTGTGTCCGTGGTTCTCCTCCACAGTGTCTGTGGTTCTCTGTGGTTCTCCTCCACAGTGTATGTGGTTCTCTGTGGTTATCTGTGGTTCTCCTCCACACTGTGTCTCTCTGTTTACAGTGAGGAGTAATGGAGCTAATGAACCAGGACAGCTTTTACACACCCCGACACCCGGCCCACTTTGATTGACTGTTGTTGTGCACCTCTAGGCTGAAGGCAGCATCTACCAGCTGACAGTGCTGCAGAACTGCTGGAGTAGACACTGGGCTTTGAGCACCAGTTTACTGCACACAACGTATCTAGTCGGTGTGTCATAGGCCTCTGCAGCATTTGCGTTGTGCTCAATTCATTTAGTAGAAAAGATGGTTGCGCTGAAGTAGTAGCCTTGTAGGTTACGGACAAATCAAGTCAAATTGTATTGGTCAGGTATACAGATTTGCAGATATTATTGCAGGTGCAGGGAAGTGCTTGTGTTTCTAACTCAAACAGTGCATTAATACCTAGCAATAATAAAAATAAAAATATAAAAACAATACACACATAATCCAGAAATATCAGAACGAGCAATGTCAGAGTATAAATATATACAGTACCAGTCAAGAGTTTGGACACACCTACTCATTCAAGGGTTTTTCTTTATTTTACTATTTTGAACATTGTAGAATAATAGTAAAGACATCAAAACTATGAAATAACACTTATGGAATTATGTAGTAACCAAAAAACTATTAAACAAATCAAAATATATGTTATAGTTGAGATTCTTCAAATTAGCCTCTCTTTGCCTTGATGACAGCTTTGCACACTCTTGTTTCTTGGCCCAAGCAAGTCACTTCTTATTATTGGGGTCCTTTAGTCGTGGTTTCTTTGCAGCAATTCGACCATGAAGGCCTGATTCACGCAGTCTCCCCTGAACAGTTGATGTTGAGATGTGTGTGTTACTTGAACTCTGTGAAACATTTATTTGGGCTACAATTTCTGAGGCTGGTAACTCCAATGAACTTATCCTCTGCAGCAGGTGTAACTCTGGGTCTTCCTTTCCTGTGGTGGTCCTCATGAGGACCACTGCATGGTTTTTGCGACTGCACTTGAAGAAACTTTCAAAGTTCTTGAAATGTTCCGTATTGACTGACCTTCATGTCTTAAGGTAATGATGGACAGTCATTTCTCTTTGCTTATTTGAGCTGTTCTTGCCATAATATGGACTTGATCTTTTACCAAATAGGGATATCTTCTGTATACCCCCCTACCTTGTCACAACACAGCTGATTGGCTCAAACGTATTAAGAAGGAAAGAAATTCCACAAATTAACAAGGCACACCTGTTCATTGAAATACATTCCAGGTGACTACCTCATGAAGCTGGTTGAGAGAATGCAAAGAGTGTGCAAAGCTGTCATTTTTTAAATTTATTTAACTAGGCAAGTCAGTTAAGAACAAATTCTTATTTTCAATAGGAACAGTGGGTTAACTGTGTTGTTCAGGGGCAGAACAACATTTTTATTTACCATGTCAGCTCGGGGATTCGATCTTGCAACCTTTTGGTTACTAGTCCAACGCTCTAACCTCTAGGCTACCTGCTGCCCCAATGGCATCATCAAGGCAAAGGGTGGATACTTTGAATAATCTCAAATCTTTACTATATTTTGATGTGTTTCACATATTTTTGGTTACTACATGATTCAATGTGTTATTTAATTGTGTTGATGTCTTCACTATTATTCTACAATGTAGAAAATAGTAAAAATAAAGAAAAACCTTGAATATGTAGGTGTGTCCAAGCTTTTTACTGGTACTGTATATACATATAATGTATATAAATATACAATATGTATATTTAAAGTGGGTAAAACAGTATGTAAACATTATTAAAGTAACCAGTGTTCAATGACTAGAATACAGTATATACTGTACATATAAAGTGGGTAAAACAGTATGTAAACCTTATTAAAGTGACCAGTGTTCAATGACTCTATGTACATAGGACAGCAGTCTCTAAGGTGCAGTGTAGAGCACCGGGTGGTAGTGTCTAGAACTGTGACTAAGGCTAGTGGTGACTGTTTAAAAGTTTTTCTCAGTCGCTTTGGTGCATTTTTCACATCATCCCTAACATGTGCAAAATAATAAGTGCATTTCTCAGAACAATTTGTACAAACTGCAATATACAATAGATATGTTTCTAAAGCTAGTCAGTCACTAAAAATCCTTAGTACATCTATAGTACAAATATCATGCCAATGATCATGTCAGTGTCATCAGAATGATAAGTCATTGAGTCATTGTTCACGAACAAGGTCGTCAAAATGTTTAGGCATGTTGTCAATGTAACTGTGTACTTTGACAGTATTACCTGATGTAAACTTAGGCTACAGTTTGGATGACAGTTACTGTATAGAAAATGCACAAGGCTGCACTTCTATGGCATATATCAATTTCAACAGTACTATTTACATATTACTGTATGTGGGTTATTGATTGAAAGAGACTGGACAACCCAAGGGGCACAAAGGAAAAAAAACTAAATTAGAAAGAAACACAGGAAACCACCCCTAAGGCACAACTTTGCCCGCAGGACTGTTATGCTGTCTCTACACATCCAGACGTTCCTGTCTGTCAGCCCACATATTCTCATCCACATCACACCGGATATTCTTCCTTCCAATGCAACGTGGAAAGAATCTTTTGGAATGCCTTACGCTTCGAACACACCGACTGCGGCATTGCGTTTCGATACACCAGAAGTACATTCATTTCCAATGGAACGCTGCATTTGCCTTACAGCATTGCGTTGCAGAGGCAGTTGCAGTGCGTTCTGTGTGGTGCATACGTTCGATAAATCGAACGTATGCATCAAATTGTATGAGTGGACTTGACAGAAAGTAGCAAAATATGAATGTAGATTTTTTTTTGCACACACATTCAGTAAAAATGTGTGATTACATAAAAACAGTTTGATTGCATAATTTCTTTACATTTTTTATAAATTTATTTGCCAAGTATATTATTTATTCGATGACATCCTCAAATTAATTGTGAGAGCCTATAATATAATTTCTAAAAACTGCATTTTGGAGGGAAATGCAATAATAAATAGTAAAGATAGGCAGAGTAGGCTCTTTCAACAATGAGACCAACGACCACCTCATTGGCTAGGTTAGCAAGCTAGGTTAGCTAGCTAGCTAACGCTAACTAGCCACATCTAGCACAAGCTCACTACTAAACTGACCTGGCAATCCTACTATCGTGGACACTTGTCTCCAAGCAGCATTTTTTTGTGTTTATGTCCCATTAGCTGTCAGCAGTTGTGTCAAAAAGACACGGTTTTGAGGATACTGCGAAAATTATTCTCTCTTCCATGTGTCCAACCGCATGCGACCATTTGCAAAAGGTACCTGCATCAGTATAGTTGCCTAGCTGCGCAAAATGTTATGCAGCAGTGATGCAATGACGCAGCCGGTGTGTTCGAAGCGTTATTCATCCTCTGCAGGCATCTACTGTGATGTCCTCACATGCTGCATCCATTGCAGCCAGCAGGGTCATCTGTGTGTGTGGCTGACGATCGTACACCTTCCACCTCCATGCTGAAAAGAACTCCTCAATTGGGTTAAGGAATGGTGAATAAGGTGGGAGGAATTCTATTGCTTTATGATGTTTGATCGATGGAAACTCACATTATCACAAATGACCACATACTTTGGCAAATCCTCTCTAAACAGACCCCGCTCATCATCAGGGATGAGAGCCCTCAGCACCCTGTCGATGGTTGAGATGCTAACCGTACGGATGTTTTCAAAGACATCCTTGTCTTCTATAATGGTCCTTTGTATTTCCCTGAGTCTCATGGCATTGTTTGCTCGGACCATGGTGCAAATAGCCTCCTCCTGTTGAGGTGTGAAAAGGCGTCCTCTGCCACCGGTTTGAGGTAATCTTGCAGTCCTATGTGGGGAAAAATGCATCGCACACTTTCACATAGACAAAAAATATGCGAACACACATTTTACTGTAAAACATACAGGTGGGTGCATGTAAGGTGCAGTATGTATCTGTATAGAGTATATTTCTGTATGCTCAAAAATACAAGTGGACTACTGTAATATGAAGCATTGTAGGAAGTATACAGTATACTGCTTATATACAGTAACAGTGGACATACCTGTTCTCTCTTCGAAACGTTTGAACTATTGAGGACACGGTTGATCTCCAAATATTCGGCTGCACCCTTCGACCCGCCTCAGCCATTGTAAGGCCATGATTGACAACATGGTCTACAATAGTGGCCCTTATGTCATCAGATATGCGCCTATGTCCTCTTCTGCCTCTTCCTCTGTTTTGCCTTCCACCACACATCCTTGCCCCTCTTCTTCCTCCTCCTCTTGGCTGTTGACCCTGTTCGTTTCCTGGTCCATCCATTATTGGAAAATTGCAACTCTGTGTTGTGGTCTGTCTATATATGCTTGCCAATTGATTCTTCATGAGATGCACCTTTGAGCAATTTAGACAACTGGTTGATTGTTGGTTGAACTAACACTTTACATTCCTTCATGAGTGAGGGTCAATTTCACCTGCACGATTCATCAATTCACGTTTTTGTACAAAAGGTCTAATAGAAATGTGTAAAACTATGCTTGACAGTTTATGACAAATAGTTCAACAATTTTGCATGTAATGGCTTATGCAAGGAAATAATGCCTAGATGTTTTGAGGGGTATGACTATTCAACAGAGAACCATCTACTATATTTTGATCAACATGACATGAGCAATTGATAATGTGGAAAAAAGCTGACACTTGGACATTATCAATTGCAATTTGTTCAAAGGAATAAGAAAGTGCTTTAATGATGTGCACAAGTGACCAGATGATTTGGAATTTGTACAAGTAGTATCAAGAATTGCACTTTGATCTAAGAAATGCACCAACGCGACTGAGAAAAACTGTAACAGTCTGATGGCCTGTAGGTAGAAGCTGTTTCTCAGTCTCTCGGTCCCGGCTTTGATGCACCTCGGTGGCTATGGAATCCACTTGGCATGCTCTGCTGTCCATTGTTTTACAATAAGTACCATTGATTTAGCAGTTACTAGCTGATTTATGCATGGCAAAGGACAGTGTAATGTCTCCTATGCCTCCTGCTCTTTGAGTGCCATTGGACACACCACAGAGTCCTCACTGTGACATTGGTAGACATCAAAGACTGGCTTCTTTGTTGAGGACATCCTCTTACCATTTTACTCCAATGCATCCCCCAAAGCCTGATAATGTCTGGGATGGGAATATCACTGACCCAACTAACATTTCTATCATTTTTCTGTTCAGTTAACATTTACGAAAGCTACAAGGTGCCACTGATCCAGTTCCATACAGCTTTGAAATAAAACTGCCCTGTTATGTGGTCTTGGTCATCATTAACTGTTACAAAAGTTTGTTTAAAGTCACCATAATGTGGAAAGATCTGTGTAAGAATGTATTTTTCAGGAGTGATTAGCCTATACTTACTGGCCATACTGGGTTGTTCAGAGTGGGCATTCGATAAGCAGAGAAATGACTCTGGTCAATCAAATTCTTATCATTTCTGTGCACTGCAGATGTAGTATATCTAGCCTTAGATTGTGTGTAAGGAGATGAGAGACACAGCAGTTGTAGACAATAGACATAACTGCTTCTAGGAGTGGGTTTGAAACCCCCATGCCCCATCACCAGAGGTAAGTGCCCCACAAAATGCTGTGCATCCCTCTTAAAGTGAAATGGTTTATCACCTTTCAGGGAGACAGAGGAGTTCAAAATTGTTTGTCTGTCTTCTCTGGCAAAAATAATTCAGGGTCCAGCCAATTGACAGACCCATTGTAATTTAAAAGACGACTCAAAACATATTTTAAGTAATAAGAAGTCATTTCAGAAATAGCTGTTAGGCTAGGCCTATTTTGAAAGGGCCTCCATTGTGTGTGAAATGGTGCATTCAGAAGGCAGGAGAACGTGCCGACCTAAAAAAGAGAGCCTGAATGATTCTCAGGCCTTTTGAACCTGGAGATCAAATATCATTGTGAGAGCATATCTCCGATAGGTAGTCACCAAATACTGCTGTTATTGCTGATTGAAAAACCACAAGGACCCTCATAAAGGCAGTGCTAGTGCCCTACAAAAATGATACAAAATGCTCCTCTGTCCTTTTACACTACATGATCAAAAGTATGTGGACACCTGCTCATTGAACACCTTATTCCAAAATCAGGGGCATTAATATGGAGTTGGTCCCCCCTTTGCTGCTATAACAGCCTTTACTCTTCTGGGAAGGCTTTCCATCAGATGATGGAACATTGCTGCGGAGACTTGCTTCCATTCAGCCACAAGAGAATTAGTGAGGTCGGGCACTGATGTTGGGTGATTAGGCCTGGCTCACAGTTGGCATTCCAATTCATCCCAAAGATGTTCGATGGGGTTCAAGTCAGGGCTCTGTGCAGCCCAGTCAAGTTCTTCCACACCGATCTTGACAAACCATTTCTGTATGGACCTCAATTTGTGCATGGGGGTATTGTCATGCTGAAACAGGATAGGGCCTTCCTCAAACTGTTGCCACAAAGTTGGAAGCACAGAATCGTCTAGAATGTCATTCATTGTATGCTGTAGTGTTAAGATTTCCCTTCAATGTAACTAAGGGGCCTAGCCCGAACCATGAAAAACAGCTCCAGACCATTATTCCTCCTCCACCAAACTTCATAGTCGGCACTATGTATTTGGGCAGGTAGCGTTCTCCGGGCATCCGCCAAACCCAGATTCGCCCATCGGAATGCCAGATGGTGAAGCGTGATTCATCACTCCAGTGAATGCGTTTCCACGGCTCCAGTGTCCAATGGTGGCGAGCTTTACACCACTCCAGCCGATGCTTGGCATTGCGCATGGTGATCTTAGGCTTGTGTGTGGCTGCTTGGCCATGTAAACACATTTCATGATTTCAACACATTTGATTGTGCTGACGTTGCTTCCAGAGGCAGTTTGGAACACATGGTGTGTGCTGCAATGGAGGACAGACGATCTTTATGTGCTACGTGCTTCAGAACTCGCCGGTCCCGTTCTGTGAGCTTGTGAGGCCCACCACCTTGCGGCTGAGCCGTTGTTGCCCCTAGACGTTTCCACTTCACAATAACAGCACTTACAGATGACTGGGGCAGCTCTAGCAGGGCGGAAATTTGATAAACTGACTTGTTGGAAAGGTGGCATCCTATGACGGTGCCACGTTGAAAGTCACTGAGCTCTTCAGTAAGGCTATTCTACTGACAATGTTTGTCTATGGATATTGCATGGCTGTGTGCTCAATTTTATACACCTGTCTGCAATGGTGTGGCTGAAATAGCCAAATCCACTAATTTGAAGGGGTGTCCACATACTTTTGTATATATAGTGTATTTCATATAAAAAGAGAACTGGACAAAGCCATTTGATTTAAAATGACAGATACTAAGGCACCACCTATACACTCCTGAAAGACCTTTGAATAATATTTTTGTACGATGAACCAGTTCGACCACCTTTTGTCCAACATTCTTTTGTTGCTGTAGTAATTTGTGTGTGTTGTCATTTGTGGATCACCTAGTATATTGATTGTGTTGTCTGGTATGGGACAGGTTTTCATTGACGGCTAGCATTATGTTAAAGTGCCTCTCTACATTCCTGTTCTTGTTCATCAGTTTACACTGATCAGGTTTCTTTCTACAGGTTTGTGTATCATCTCCCAGTTCAGCACTTAGTTGAGGCCACTGTTGTGGCCAAGCATTTTATCCAATTGAAATTCAAATGTAAATGTTTCAGAAAGAAAGCCCTAATTCTTGCATGAAAATCACAGTTAAGAGAAACCTGGAGTGTCACAATCAATGTTCAACTGTTCCCAGTGTGGTTGTGGAAGTGTTTGTGGTTGAAGCTGGTCTGAGGTGGACGCAGAATAAGCCTTTTCTCCCATTATGAGCTTTTCCTCAACCCGTTCCCATACTGCTGTGTGTGGGGTGGGATACTGTCATTAGTCCCCCCCATACCCCAACCCCAGCACCTTCACACCGCGCCCCTCCCCCCCACACACATGCTCCTTCACCACCCTCACCCCACTCCTCCAGAATGAGGCAAGGCTCCCAAACGCTCCGCACAGTTAAACACGTTGTGATTTATTGTGCTTTAATTTGGACTCCCCCGCCATTGTTTTGCGGCTCGCAGTGCGGGGCTGCCCCGCTGACAGTAATTTCTGTCGGTCGAGGTGGATTCTGCCTGAGCTAATGGCACTCTCTTTTCTTACTCCCCTGTTTAGCCTGAATACGACAACCGAGGTTGTGGATGTGTGTGTATGTGGCTGTGTGTGTACAGTATGTGTGTGTGGTAGTGGGAAATAAACAGCAGTTCCTATTTACCCTGCCAATTTCACTTGACGGCGCTCGGCACGGCGTATTGAAATGAACCGGGCCCCTGTCTAATACGTGTGTAAGGCTGGTGGCCGGCGGTGGCAGAGATAGATTGTAGCAGGCAATTACGCCGGTCCGGCTTCTGATTAGAGAGCGGCCCACTCGCCGTTCGCTTCTCCAGCCAGCCAGCCTTACCGCTGCCTCTTATCGTGATGAAGGCGTAGATTGGGCCAGACATTGTTTGATTGCTTTCAGACACGTTTGCTAAATCCAACCTCCACACAGCAGCGGTGGCTAGTCAGACCATTTCCTCACACACTACCTGCCTGCTTGGCTGGCTCACCGTAATGTAACCCACCCTCATTGTTCTCCTCCTCCTGACCACTCTGTTTATTCTTGTTCTCATCTCTGTTCTCCTCTCTCTTTGTTGGTGTGTCTCTCTCTGACTGTTTACAGTCAGTCTCTGGTGCGCCTCTCTCTCTCTCTCTCTCTCTCTCTCTCTCTCTCTCTCTCTCTCTCTCTCTCTCTCTCTCTCTCTCTCTCTCTCTCTCTCTCTCTCTCTCTCTCTCTCTCTCTCTCTCTCTCTCTCTCTCTCTCTCTCTCTCTCTCTCTCTCTCTCTCTCTCTCTCTCTCTCTCTCTCTCTCTCTCTCACTTCCCCTACTCTCACTTCCCCTACTCTTGTCTCCCTTTGAACACCTGGTTTGAATTCCATGTTAATAGGACATTGAATGACCAATGATGTGGAGCATTGCTGTGTCTTCATAGGCGAAGAGTTCAAAGTGAACACTCCCTGTCATCACTATAGGCCCTGAGTGATGCACATACAGTAACACAGTAGTCTATGTGCTGTAAAATGCCACAGGACTCATGAGACAGGCACTGCTGCATATCTGTGCATTTTACCTCTCATTTCTCTCTGTCCATATGTGTGTGTAACCAATGCAAAGCTTATTTGAACGTGACCTTTGCGAGTGGGAGTAATGCGGTGCACTGCGGTGCGGTTCAGTGGAACCGTGCTCTCTTGATGGTTCCTGAGACTGTCCACCACTTTATCTCTCGCCTCGGGGGAGCCAACTGCCGATGTCTTCAGTGTCCTATTACATCATAAAAAAGCGTCAGTTATTAAGAGCGTTAGAATAACATTCAGGTGAAAATGACTTTGAAATGGATCCTTTATGTTTTTTCCTCCCTGCACCGCATATTTGATTTACCCCTCAATAGTGTTTCACTTTGATATCGTTTTCCACATAAAACAAACCTTTTTGCTGGAAGCAAGCTGCTGTCTGCTGGAGTGTGTCCGCTATAAGAGAGACCATATCACCGTTGCTCTGGAGCCTTTCCTACAGAAATGGATACGCTGCCATCAGCATTAAGGAAACAGACAGATGATAGGTCTAGTCGTTTGTGTGTGTGCCTGTATTTGTTTTTATGTGTGTTTGTATGTATGTGTGTGTTTTATGTGAATGTGTGTGTTCAAGCTGAAGAGGCCAGTGATAGCTGGTCTGGTGCAGTTGACTGGTGCTCAAAGCCCAGTGTCTACTCCAGCAGTTCTGCACCACTGTCAGCTAGTATATCTGCAATTCTGGGCTGAAGGCAGCAACAACCGTCAAAGTCTGGTGTTGGGGTGTATGAGAGCTGGCCTCATTCATTAGCTCCATTACTCCTATCTGGACAAAGAGACACACTGTGGAGGAGAACCACAGCGAACCACAGACACTGGAGGAGAACCTCAGACACTGGAGAAGAACCAGATGGAACCACAGACAGTGGAGAACCTCTAGTGGTAGACTGGTGTGTTAGTGCTGAACTACAACAAAAATGTTCATGATCTGGGTCCCCTAAAAAATGTGCTGTATTTTTAGACAAAAGTGCAGTTGGTAGAAAAGCTCCTGTTCTTTTTCTCCACACTGTGTTATACTGTAGTTATCTACACACATCACACTGTGTTATACTGTAGTTATCTACACACATCACACTGTGTTCTACTGTAGTTATCTACACACATCACACTGTGTTATACTGTAGTTATCTACACACATCACACTGTGTTCTACTGTAGTTATCTACACACATCACACTGTGTTATACTGTAGTTATCTACACACATCACACTGTGTTCTACTGTAGTTATCTACACACATCACACTGTGTTATACTGTAGTTATCTACACACATCACACTGTGTTCTACTGTAGTTATCTACACACATCACACTGTGTTATACTGTAGTTATCTACACACATCACACTGTGTTCTACTGTAGTTATCTACACACATCACACTGTGTTATAATGTAGTTATCTACACACATCACACTGTTATAATGTAGTTATCTACACACATCACACTGTGTTCTACTGTAGTTATCTACACACATCACACTGTTATAATGTAGTTTTCTACACACATCACACTGTGTTCTACTGTAGTTATCTACACACATCACACTGTGTTATACTGTAGTTATCTACACACATCACACTGTGTTCTACTGTAGTTATCTACACACATCACACTGTGTTATAATGTAGTTATCTACACACATCACACTGTGTTATAATGTAGTTATCTACACACATCACACTGTTATAATGTAGTTATCTACACACATCACACTGTTATAATGTAGTTATCTACACACATCACACTGTTATAATGTAGTTATCTACACACATCACACTGTTATAATGTAGTTATCTACACACATCACACTGTGTTCTACTGTAGTTATCTACACACATCACACTGTTATAATGTAGTTATCTACACACATCACACTGTGTTCTACTGTAGTTATCTACACACATCACACTGTGTTATACTGTAGTTATCTACACACATCACACTGTGTTATAATGTAGTTATCTACACACATCACACTGTGTTATAATGTAGTTATCTACACACATCACACTGTTATAATGTAGTTATCTACACACATCACACTGTGTTATAATGTAGTTATCTACACACATCACACTGTTATACTGTAGTTATCTACACACATCACACTGTGTTATACTGTAGTTATCTACACACATCACACTGTGTTCTACTGTAGTTATCTACACACATCACACTGTGTTCTACTGTAGTTATCTACACACATCACACTGTTATAATGTAGTTATCTACACACATCACACTGTGTTCTACTGTAGTTATCTACACACATCACACTGTGTTCTACTGTAGTTATCTACACACATCACACTGTGTTCTACTGTAGTTATCTACACACATCACACTGTGTTCTACTGTAGTTATCTACACACATCACACTGTGTTCTACTGTAGTTATCTACACACATCACACTGTGTTCTACTGTAGTTATCTACACACATCACACTGTTATAATGTAGTTATCTACACACATCACACTGTGTTATACTGTAGTTATCTACACACATCACACTGTTATAATGTAGTTATCTACACACATCACACTGTTATAATGTAGTTATCTACACACATCACACTGTGTTATACTGTAGTTATCTACACACATCACACTGTTATACTGTAGTTATCTACACACATCACACTGTTATAATGTAGTTATCTACACACATCACACTGTGTTATACTGTAGTTATCTACACACATCACACTGTTATAATGTAGTTATCTACACACATCACACTGTTATAATGTAGTTATCTACACACATCACACTGTGTTATACTGTAGTTATCTACACACATCACACTGTTATACTGTAGTTATCTACACACATCACACTGTTATAATGTAGTTATCTACACACATCACACTGTTATAATGTAGTTATCTACACACATCACACTGTTATACTGTAGTTATCTACACACATCACACTGTGTTATACTGTAGTTATCTACACACATCACACTGTGTTCTACTGTAGTTATCTACACACATCACACTGTGTTCTACTGTAGTTATCTACACACATCACACTGTGTTCTACTGTAGTTATCTACACACATCACACTGTTATAATGTAGTTATCTACACACATCACACTGTGTTCTACTGTAGTTATCTACACACATCACACTGTGTTCTACTGTAGTTATCTACACACATCACACTGTTATAATGTAGTTATCTACACACATCACACTGTGTTCTACTGTAGTTATCTACACACATCACACTGTGTTCTACTGTAGTTATCTACACACATCACACTGTGTTCTACTGTAGTTATCTACACACATCACACTGTGTTCTACTGTAGTTATCTACACACATCACACTGTGTTCTACTGTAGTTATCTACACACATCACACTGTTATAATGTAGTTATCTACACACATCACACTGTTATAATGTAGTTATCTACACACATCACACTGTTATAATGTAGTTATCTACACACATCACACTGTTATAATGTAGTTATCTACACACATCACACTGTTATAATGTAGTTATCTACACACATCACACTGTGTTCTACTGTAGTTATCTACACACATCACACTGTTATAATGTAGTTATCTACACACATCACACTGTGTTCTACTGTAGTTATCTACACACATCACACTGTGTTATACTGTAGTTATCTACACACATCACACTGTGTTCTACTGTAGTTATCTACACAAATCACACTGTTTTATAATGTAGTTATCTACACACATCACACTGTGTTCTACTGTAGTTATCTACACACATCACACTGTTATAATGTAGTTATCTACACACATCACACTGTGTTCTACTGTAGTTATCTACACACATCACACTGTTATAATGTAGTTATCTACACACATCACACTGTGTTCTACTGTAGTTATCTACACACATCACACTGTTATAATGTAGTTATCTACACACATCACACTGTGTTCTACTGTAGTTATCTACACAAATCACACTGTTTTATAATGTAGTTATCTACACACATCACACTGTGTTCTACTGTAGTTATCTACACACATCACACTGTTATAATGTAGTTATCTACACACATCACACTGTGTTCTACTGTAGTTATCTACACACATCACACTGTGTTCTACTGTAGTTATCTACACACATCACACTGTGTTATACTGTAGTTATCTACACACATCACACTGTGTTATAATGTAGTTATCTACACACATCACACTGTGTTCTACTGTAGTTATCTACACACATCACACTGTGTTATACTGTAGTTATCTACACACATCACACTGTTATAATGTAGTTATCTACACACATCACACTGTTATAATGTAGTTATCTACACACATCACACTGTGTTATACTGTAGTTATCTACACACATCACACTGTTATAATGTAGTTATCTACACACATCACACTGTTATAATGTAGTTATCTACACACATCACACTGTGTTATACTGTAGTTATCTACACACATCACACTGTTATACTGTAGTTATCTACACACATCACACTGTTATAATGTAGTTATCTACACACATCACACTGTTATAATGTAGTTATCTACACACATCACACTGTTATACTGTAGTTATCTACACACATCACACTGTGTTATACTGTAGTTATCTACACACATCACACTGTGTTCTACTGTAGTTATCTACACACATCACACTGTGTTCTACTGTAGTTATCTACACACATCACACTGTGTTCTACTGTAGTTATCTACACACATCACACTGTTATAATGTAGTTATCTACACACATCACACTGTGTTCTACTGTAGTTATCTACACACATCACACTGTGTTCTACTGTAGTTATCTACACACATCACACTGTTATAATGTAGTTATCTACACACATCACACTGTGTTCTACTGTAGTTATCTACACACATCACACTGTGTTCTACTGTAGTTATCTACACACATCACACTGTGTTCTACTGTAGTTATCTACACACATCACACTGTGTTCTACTGTAGTTATCTACACACATCACACTGTGTTCTACTGTAGTTATCTACACACATCACACTGTTATAATGTAGTTATCTACACACATCACACTGTTATAATGTAGTTATCTACACACATCACACTGTTATAATGTAGTTATCTACACACATCACACTGTTATAATGTAGTTATCTACACACATCACACTGTTATAATGTAGTTATCTACACACATCACACTGTGTTCTACTGTAGTTATCTACACACATCACACTGTTATAATGTAGTTATCTACACACATCACACTGTGTTCTACTGTAGTTATCTACACACATCACACTGTGTTATACTGTAGTTATCTACACACATCACACTGTGTTCTACTGTAGTTATCTACACAAATCACACTGTTTTATAATGTAGTTATCTACACACATCACACTGTGTTCTACTGTAGTTATCTACACACATCACACTGTTATAATGTAGTTATCTACACACATCACACTGTGTTCTACTGTAGTTATCTACACACATCACACTGTTATAATGTAGTTATCTACACACATCACACTGTGTTCTACTGTAGTTATCTACACACATCACACTGTTATAATGTAGTTATCTACACACATCACACTGTGTTCTACTGTAGTTATCTACACAAATCACACTGTTTTATAATGTAGTTATCTACACACATCACACTGTGTTCTACTGTAGTTATCTACACACATCACACTGTTATAATGTAGTTATCTACACACATCACACTGTGTTCTACTGTAGTTATCTACACACATCACACTGTGTTCTACTGTAGTTATCTACACACATCACACTGTGTTATACTGTAGTTATCTACACACATCACACTGTGTTATAATGTAGTTATCTACACACATCACACTGTGTTCTACTGTAGTTATCTACACACATCACACTGTGTTATAATGTAGTTATCTACACACATCACACTGTTATAATGTAGTTATCTACACAAATCACACTGTGTTATAATGTAGTTATCTACACAAATCACACTGTGTTATAATGTAGTTATCTACACACATCACACTGTGTTCTACTGTAGTTATCTACACACATCACACTGTGTTATACTGTAGTTATCTACACACATCACACTGTTTTATACTGTAGTTATCTACACACATCACACTGTGTTCTACTGTAGTTATCTACACACATCACACTGTGTTCTACTGTAGTTATCTACACACATCACACTGTGTTATACTGTAGTTATCTACACACATCACACTGTGTTCTACTGTAGTTATCTACACACATCACACTGTGTTATACTGTAGTTATCTACACACATCACACTGTTATAATGTAGTTATCTACACACATCACACTGTGTTATAATGTAGTTATCTACACACATCACACTGTTATAATGTAGTTATCTACACACATCACACTGTGTTATAATGTAGTTATCTACACACATCACACTGTGTTATACTGTAGTTATCTACACACATCACACTGTTATAATGTAGTTATCTACACACATCACACTGTGTTCTACTGTAGTTATCTACACACATCACACTGTGTTCTACTGTAGTTATCTACACACATCACACTGTTATAATGTAGTTATCTACACACATCACACTGTGTTCTACTGTAGTTATCTACACACATCACACTGTGTTCTACTGTAGTTATCTACACACATCACACTGTTATAATGTAGTTATCTACACACATCACACTGTGTTCTACTGTAGTTATCTACACACATCACACTGTGTTATACTGTAGTTATCTACACACATCACACTGTGTTATACTGTAGTTATCTACACACATCACACTGTGTTATAATGTAGTTATCTACACACATCACACTGTGTTCTACTGTAGTTATCTACACACATCACACTGTGTTCTACTGTAGTTATCTACACACATCACACTGTGTTATACTGTAGTTATCTACACACATCACACTGTGTTCTACTGTAGTTATCTACACACATCACACTGTGTTATACTGTAGTTATCTACACACATCACACTGTGTTCTACTGTAGTTATCTACACACATCACACTGTGTTCTACTGTAGTTATCTACACACATCACACTGTGTTCTACTGTAGTTATCTACACACATCACACTGTGTTCTACTGTAGTTATCTACACACATCACACTGTGTTCTACTGTAGTTATCTACACACATCACACTGTGTTCTACTGTAGTTATCTACACACATCACACTGTGTTCTACTGTAGTTATCTACACACATCACACTGTGTTATAATGTAGTTATCTACACACATCACACTGTGTTATACTGTAGTTATCTACACACATCACACTGTGTTCTACTGTAGTTATCTACACACATCACACTGTGTTATACTGTAGTTATCTACACACATCACACTGTGTTATACTGTAGTTATCTACACACATCACACTGTGTTCTACTGTAGTTATCTACACACATCACACTGTGTTATACTGTAGTTATCTACACACATCACACTGTGTTCTACTGTAGTTATCTACACACATCACACTGTGTTATAATGTAGTTATCTACACACATCACACTGTGTTATACTGTAGTTATCTACACACATCACACTGTGTTCTACTGTAGTTATCTACACACATCACACTGTTATACTGTAGTTATCTACACACATCACACTGTTCTACTGTAGTTATCTACACACATCACAATGTGTTATACTCTATTTATTTACACAAATCACACTGTTATAATGTAGTTATTTACACTGATCACTCTGTGTTAAACTGTAGGTATTTACACTGATCACTCTGTGTTAAACTGTAGTTATTTACACTGATCACTCTGTGTTAAACTGTAGGTATTTACACTGATCACACTGTGTTAAACTGTAGATATTTACACTGATCACACTGTGTTAAACTGTAGATATTTACACTGATTATACTGTGTTAAACTGTAGATATCTACACACATCACACTGTTTTATACTCTATTTATTTACACAAATCACACTGTTATAATGTAGTTATTTACACTGATCACTCTGTGTTATACTGTATTTATTTACACAAATCACACTGTTATAATGTAGTTATTTACACTGATCACTCTGTGTTAAACTGTAGGTATTTACACTGATCAAACTGTGTTAAACTATAGATATTTACACTGATCACACTGTGTTAAACTGTAGATATTTACACTGATTATACTGTTTTATACTGTAGTTATTTACACTGATCACACTGTTTTAAACTGTAGGTATTTACACAGGTCACACTGTTTTATACTGTAGGTATTTACACAGATTTTACTGTAGATATTTACACAGATCACACTGTGTTAAACAGTAATTATCTACACAGTCACACTGTTTTATACTGTAGTTATTTACACCGATCACACTGTTTTATACTGTAGTGATTTACACTGATCACTCTGTGTTGTACTGTAGTTATCTACACACATCACACTGTGTTCTACTGTAGTTATCTACACACATCACACTGTGTTCTACTGTAGTTATCTACACACATCACACTGTGTTCTACTATAGTTATCTACACACATCACACTGTTTTATACTGTAGTTATCTACACACATCACACTGTGTTATACTGTAGTTATCTACACACATCACACTGTGTTATACTGTAGTTATCTACATACATCACACTGTGTTCTACTGTAGTTATCTACACACATCACACTGTGTTCTACTGTAGTTATCTACACACATCACACTGTTTTATACTGTAGTTATCTACACACATCACACTGTGTTATACTGTAGTTATCTACACACATCACACTGTGTTCTACTGTAGTTATCTACACACATCACACTGTGTTATACTGTAGTTATCTACACACATCACACTGTTTTATACTGTAGTTATCTACACACATCACACTGTGTTATACTGTAGTTATCTACACACATCACACTGTGTTCTACTGTAGTTATCTACACACATCACACTGTTTTATACTGTAGTTATTTACACTGATCACTCTGTGTTGTACTGTAGTTATTTACACTGATCACACTGTTTTATACTGTAGTTATTTACACTGATCACACTGTTTTATACTGTAGTTATTTACACTGATCACACTGTGTTAAACTGTAGGTATTTACACAGGTCACACTGTGTTATACAGTAGTTATTTACACAAATCACACTGTGTTATACTGTAGTTGTTTACACAGATTTTACTGTAGATATTTACACAGATCACACTGTGTTATACAGTAATTATCTACACAGTCACACTGTTTTATACTGTAGTTATTTACACAGATCACACTGTTTTATACTATAGTTATTTGCACAAATCACACTGTTTTATACTGTAGTTATTTACACAGATCACACTGTTTTATACTGTAGTTATTTACACAGATCACACTGTTTTATACTATAGTTATTTACACTGATCACACTGTTTTATACTGTAGTTATTTACACAGATCACACTGTTTTATACTATAGTTATTTACACCGATCACACTGTTTTATACTATAGTTATTTACACTGATCACACTGTTTTATACTGTAGTTATTTACACTGATCACACTGTTTAAAACTGTAGTTATTTACACAGATCACACTGTTTTATACTATAGTTATTTGCACAAATCACACTGTTTTATACTGTAGTTATTTACACAGATCACACTGTTTTATACTGTAGTTATTTGCACAAATCACACTGTTTTATACTGTAGTTATTTACACTGATCACACTGTTTAAAACTGTAGTTATTTACACAGATCACACTGTTTTATACTATAGTTATTTGCACAAATCACACTGTTTTATGCTGTAGTTATTTACACAGATCACACTGTTTTATACTGTAGTTATTTGCACAAATCACACTGTTTTATACTGTAAATATTTGCACAAATCACACTGTTTTATACTGTAGTTATTTACACAGATCACACTGTTTTATACTGTAGTTATTTACACAAATCACACTGTGTTGCTACTATAGTTATTTGCACAAATCACACTGTTTTATACTGTAGTTATTTACACAGATCACACTGTTTTATACTGTAGTTATTTACACCGATCACACTGTTTTATACTGTAGTTATTTACTCAAATCACACTGTTTTATACTGTAGTTATTTACACAGATCACACTGTTTTATACTGTAGTTATTTACACAGATCACACTGTTTTATACTATAGTTATTTGCACAAATCACACTGTGTTGCTACTATAGTTATTTGCACAAATCACACTGTTTTATACTGTAGTTATTTACACAGATCACACTGTTTTATACTGTAGTTATTTACACTGATCACACTGTGTTATACTGTAGTTATTTACACAGATCACACTGTTTTATACTGTAGTTATTTACACAGATCACACTGTGATCCTGTGTTGGGTGGGGCAGATACATGCAAGCACAGTACGCTTCACAACCAAAGACGGAGAGTAAAACCCTTACGTTTTGGGGAGAGCCCAAAAGGTTAAATTTCCTTATCGCTTTGTACACTTATGTTATTATTTTCTAAATACCATTTCAAGTTGCACCGTCGCCTTCGGCCATTGAAAAATATAACACTTAAACGGAGCAGCTCAGTGTTAATAAAAGTGTGGCAAGCCCAGTAGTAGTAAGGAGCTCCACCTCCGAGGAAGCTGTATGCACTGATCCCAGCTGTGTGTTCACAGGCCCCCCCCAAATTAATCCCAAGCAATTTTTCTGCACCACTTGTGCCACTGACAAAGGAAGCATTCAAATGGGATGGTCCCCGACAGCATGAGGTTCTCAGTGGATTGGGCTGCAGTCAGGCCTGCACTGTGGAGGGACTGGAACCATCTCTCTACCCCACAACACCCACCCACTCTCCCTATCCCTCTGATACAGCCACAAACACAGCGCATGGAGAGTCTCAAGACTGCTGTTTATCATGACAAAGTGGAATGTTCACGGGTAACTTACTCTCTGTGATGTAGCCTAGTTAGTTAGATTCACACCTGTGCTAAAGTCATTAGCTTTGAGATAATTCAAGTGGTCATATTCTTAACGGCTGCTTAGGGCTTTTTTGGTATCTAGTCTCCTTTTTCAATTTCACAGCTTGGTTCCCCGATTTGAAGGGCACTTAATGCGTTCGACGTGGAAGTTGCGGCATTCCTTTTTTTGAATTTAAGAGGACAGCAGGGGGTTTGAAGGGTTACAGTGGAAATCTAAAATGACATCAAGCTGGCCTAGCACATGCCTCAGGTTGATAGTTCCCCTGTTCTCTAGATGGGCCAATATAGAGCCAGAGACCTGCCTGGGCATTCATAGATCTCTTTATATTTATTTATTTTACCAGAGGACGGCGTGTTCAGAATCACCAGATGGTTTGGGAGAGGAAGGCAGGCAGCGTGGTTAAAGGCAAAGGTTTTAAGAGCACAAAGAATAGTAGCTATCACATGTGCCTACAATCAGCCATGGAGGGGTGACGACTGGAACAATTAGCCATGGAGGGTGACGACTGGAACAATCAGCCATGGAGGGGTGACGACTGGAACAATCAGCCATAGAGGGGTGACGACTGGAACAATCAGCCATGGAGGGTGACGACTGGAACAATCAGCCATGGAGGGGTGACGACTGGGACAATCAGCCATGGAGGGGTGACGACTGGAACAATCAGACATGGAGGGTGACGACTGGAACAATCAGCCATGGAGGGTGACGACTGGAACAATCAGCCATGGAGGGGTGACGACTGGAACAATCAGCCATGGAGGGTGACGACTGGAACAATCAGCCATGCAGGGTGACGCCTGGAACAATCAGCCATGGAGGCTGACGACTGGAACAATCAGCCATGGATGGTGACGCCTGGAACAATCAGCCATGGATGGTGACGACTGGAACGATCAGCCATGGAGGGTGACGACTGGAACAATCAGCCATGGAGGGTGACGACAGGAACAATCAGCCATGGAGGGTGACGACTAGAACAATCAGCCATGGAGGGGTGACGACTGGAACAATCAGCCATGGAGGGGTGACGACTGGAACAATCAGCCATGGAGGGGTGACGACTGGAACAATCAGCCATGGAGGGGTGACGACTGGAACAATCAGCCATGGAGGGTGACGACTGGAACAATCAGCCATGGAGGGTGACGACAGGAACAATCAGCCATGGAGGGTGACGACTGGAACAATCAGCCGTGGAGGGTGACGACTGGAACAATCAGCCATGGAGGGGTGACGACTGGAACAATCAGCCATGGATGGTGACGACTGGAACAATGAGCCATGGAGGGGTGACGACTGGAACAATCAGCCATGGAGGGTGACGACTGGAACAATCAGCCATGGAGGGTGACGACTGGAACAATCAGCCATGGAGGGTGACGACTGGAACAATCAGCCATGGAGGGTGACGACAGGAACAGTGCGTCATGGTGCAGCCAGACAGAAACAATATAACTTCACTCCAGCAGGCCCCATTATACCCCCTGTAATAAACACCAATAGTCTGATAGTGCCTTTCCTCCCACTACCAAGCCATGAAAGTCACCAATGAGTGCCTCGCGCACCACTGCAGGAAATGTATGGCTGAGCAGTTTATTTGTCCTTTCCCTCTCTTTTAAAAATAAATGGGTCTACTTTTTCTAATGCGGGGCTAGAATCTTCAATTCTTGTTGTATTGGATTAGACTGAGTTTTCTCCTGCTTTTGTTTACTGAATTGAAAGCTGTCTGCTTTCTCTGTTCCACTGTAACACTCTGTCCTTGATCTGTTTCTGATAGCTGATTCTGTCCATTGATGATGGCTTTGTAATAATATTAAGGGAAGTCAATGCTTTCTCTTAGCACTACGACACTACTTCTGTCAATGCCCTGTCTTGGTGGCTGTCACGCCCTGACCTTAGAGAGCCTTTTTATGTCTCTATTTGGTTTGGTCAGGGTGTGATTAGGGGTGGGCATTCTATGCCAAGCATAGAAGCCAAATTTTTAAAACACAAAAAAACAGCATTCACTTGACTCCATGTTAACCCCACAGAACAAAGTTATACAAGCAGAAACTGCATTTAAACCATTAACTTGTATTTGCTATGTTTCTTTATTTATATGTTTTGGCCAGGTATGGTTCTCAATCAGGGACAGCTGTCTATCGTTGTCTCTGATTGGGAATCATACTTAGGTAGCCCTTTTTCCCTCCTTTCGGTGTGGATAGTTATCTTTGTTAGTGGCACTAAAGCCCTGTTAAGCTTCACGGTCGTTTCTTTGTTTTCTTGTTTTGTTGCCGACATTTACTATAATAAAAGAAAATGTACGCCCACCACGCTGCGCCTTGGTCTCCTTCCGACGACGGCCGTGACAGAACTACCCACCACAAATGGACCAAGCAGCGTGGTAAGGGGGAGCAGCGTTTTCAGGAGGACTGGACATGGGAGGACATCCTGGACGGCAAAGGATCCTGGACATGGGAGGAGATCCTGGCCGGAAAGGATCACCTGCCGTGGGAGCAGGTGGAAGCATCGAGGAAGGTGGAGGCAGCGAGTAAAGGGGCCAGCGTTACGAGGGAACACGGCTAGCACGGAAGCCCAAGAGGCAGGGGGGGGGGGGGGGGGGCACACGAGGAGATTGGCTGAGTCAGGTTGGAGACCTGAGCCAACTCCTCGTGCTTACCGTGGGGAGAACCGTGGTACTGGTCAGGCACCGTGTTATGCGGTGGAGCGCACAGTGTCTCCAGTGCAAGTTCATAGCCCGGTGCGCTACATCCCAGCTCCCCGCATCTGCCGGGCTAGGGTGAGCATCCAGCCAGGACGGATGGTGCCGGCTCAGCGCGCCCTGGTCTCCAGTGCGTCTCTTCGGCCCAGGATATCCTGCACGGGCTCTGTTCACTGTGTCTCCGGTGCATCTGCACAGCCCAGTGCGTCCTGTGCCAGCGCCCCGCATGTGCAGGGCGAAGATAACCATCCAGCCAGGATGGGTTGTGCAGGCTATACACTCGAGACCTCCAGTGTGCCTCCACGGCCCAGTGTATCCGGTGCCTCCGCCAAGAACCAAACTTCCAGTATGTCTCACCAGCCTGGTGAGTCCTGTGCCTGCTGCCAGAACCAGGCCTCCTGTATGTCTCCCCAGCCTGGTGAGCCCTGTGGCAGCTCCACGTACCAGACTGCCCGTACATCTCCTCACTCAAGTGATGATCCATGGCAAGAAGCCTCCAGTGATGATCCATGGCAAGAAGCCTCCAGTGATGATCCATGGCACGAAGCCTCCAGTGATGATCCATGGCACAAAGCCTCCAGTGATGATCCATGGCAAGAAGCCTCCAGTGATGATCCATGGCAAGAAGCCTCCAGTGATGATCCATGGCAAGAAGCCTCCAGTGATGATCCATGGCACGAAGCCTCCAGTGATGATCCATGGCACGAAGCCTCCAGTGATGATCCATGGCACGAAGCCTCCAGTGATGATCCATGGCACAAAGCCTCCAGTGATTATCCACTGCACAAAGCCTCCAGTGATGATCCATGGCAAGAAGCCTCCAGTGATGATCCATAGCATGAAGCCTCCAGTGATGATCCATGGCACGAAGCCTCCAGTGATGAGTCATGGCTCGAAGCCCGCAACGAGGGTCCCCAGTCCGGAGTCTCCAGCGACGGTCTCCAGTACGGGTCTCCAGCGACGGTCTCCAGTCCGGAGCCTCCAGCGACGGTTTCCAGCCCGGAGCCTCCAGCGACGGTCTCCAGTCCGGAGCCTCCAGCGACGGTTTCCAGCCCGGAGCCTCCAGCGTGGGTCTCCAGTCCGGAGCCTCCAGCGTCGGTCCCCAGTCCGGAGCCTCCAGCGACGGTCTCCAGTCCGGAGCCTCCAGCGACGGTCTCCAGTCCGGAGTCTCCAGCGACGGTCTCAAGTCCGGAGTCTCCAGCGACGGTCTCCAGTCCGGAGTCTCCAGTAATGGTCCCCAGTCCGGGGCCCGCAACGAGGGTCCCCAGTCCGGGGCCGGCAGCGAGGGTCCCCAGTCCGGGGCCCGCAACGAGGGTTCCCAGTCCGGGGCCCGCAGCGATGGTCCCCAGTCCGGGGCCCGCAACGAGAGTCCCCAGTCCGAGGCCCGCAACGAGGGTCCCCAGTCCGGGGTCGACGACGAGGTTCCCCGCACCAGAGGTGCCACCAAAGTGGGGTGAGCCAGAGGTGGAGCGGGGTCTACGTCCCGCACCAGAGCCGCCACCGCGGATAGATGCCCAATCCGGGGCCCGCAACGAGGGTCCCCAGTCCGGGGTCGGCGACGAGGGTCCCCGCACCAGAGGTGCCACCAAAGTGGGGTGCGCCAGAGGTGGAGTGGGGTCTACGTCCCACACCAGAGCCGCCACCACAGATAAATGCCCACCCAGACCCTCCCCTATAGGTTCAGGTTTTGCGGCCGGAGTCCGCACTTTTGGGGGGGGGGGGGTACTGTCACGCCCTGACATTAGAGAGCTTTTTTATGTCTCTATTTGGTTTGGTCAGGGTGTGATTTGGGGTGGGCATTCTATGCTTTGTTTCTATGTTTCTTTATTTCTATGTTTTGGCCGGGTATGGGTCTCAATCAGGGACAGCTGTCTATCGTTGTCTTTGATTGGGAATCATACTTAGGTAGCCCTTTTTCTCTCCTTTCGGTGTGTGTAGTTATCTTTGTTAGTGGCACTAAAGCCCTGTTAAGCTTCACGGTCGTTTTTTTGTTTTCTTGTTTTGTTGGCGACATTTACTATAATAAAAGAAAATGTACGCTCACCACACTGCACCTTGGTCTCCTTCCGACGACAGCCATGACAATGGCTCATGTCCATGGACAGTGTCTTCGAAGCTCAATATTTGTTATTTTATACGAATGATTCTTGCCTTGAAGGTTGGAACTGAATTAATCTGTTGAGTAAATAGCGACACAGATTAAAACTAGAAAACCCAACCTTGGTTTCATTGAAATTCAATTAGCTGGACACATAGGGTTTCTTGTGGGGGCCATTGATTGGCATTTTCTTAGGGTCACATGTATGCTGCTGTAGCTCCCAGCTCACTAGCCCAGTAATTAACACACTGCAGCATCACCCATCATCCGGCATCACCAATGTTAAAAGTCAACCTCGGCTTTAAGTTACATGTATTTAAAAAGCCATTGATTTCACCTTATTGTATTTGTGCTCATAGTATTAAATGTATGCACAGAAATAATGAGTGGGTGAGAGCAAACATTACAAACCTTAGTGTGACTCTAGTGCATTCCTCCAGCGACTGAGCCAGAAAGAGAGTCCTTGACGCTTTGTGTTCAGAATGCATTCCCAGCCACCATGGTTTCATGATTACATACGAATGACCAACTCTGGTTGTATTGTGGATGACGGCCATGCCTCCTCCCTGCCGCCTCACGGTTCCCCTCGGACAGGGTTAGGGTGACTGAAGGTGGTGGGTGTCCCTCCCAGACCCCTGGGCTGGCATGTTTGGGGGGGGGGGGTTGGGGGGCAGGCGGCCCCTAATGGCCTGGTTTACAGGCAACACTGATCGGCCACTTAGAGGAAAATGAGCCAGCTCTTTTAAAAGATAATGGTAATAGGGCATCGATTGAGGCTTGGGCTATACGCATCACAGTGATTATTTGAAGCCGGAGTAACACGCTCTGTTGTTGGGCTCGTTTGACAACACACACCCTTCCCCCCACATGTCTTACCTCTGTCACCTGTCTGTTGAGAGCAGGGACAAAAAACACAGATACTCACGCTATTCATGCTCACACAAATGAATTGCAAATTCAGTGTCACACAACAAAAAAACTCAATCTTTTTCAACTGGAATCAACAACTATATTGCTTCTCATTGGCTGCACCTATTGTCAAAACAACAACGGTAGTATTAGATGACATGAACATATTTGTATCATTCATGCACATTTTGACTGAATGTCAAAGTGAGGAAGTCCCTGACCAGTCAGCAGCAGCCCAGCAGACCCCAGCAGACCAGTCCTTCAGAAGGAGGGAGACCTGGCACCTGTTTAAGAATAATCTGCATGACTAAAGGTTGCTGTGCTTTTCCTTTTTCTAGCCTCCCACCCTCCTTCCCTACCTTCCACCCTTACTCCCTGCTGGCTGGCGTGGTTTTGACAGAGGACCCCACCTGAATGACATTTACAAATTACCCAGACGAGAGTGCTCCATCCTCTGACCCGTGGGCCTCTATTCAGCACCCAGAGAGATTCGCCAGCATTTTGTCATATAATTACTGCAAATCCCCTGAAAGTACCCTCTCCCTCCTTTTCCACATACACACACACACACACACACACACACACACACACACACACACACACACACACACACACACACACACACACACACACACACACACACACACACACACACACACACACACACACACACACACACACACACACACACACACACACACACACACACACACACACACACACACACACACACATTAATGTGTGATGAGCTGCTGTCCAAATGACTGTCACCTCGACAGGATGGTGGGATGCAGAGCAGTGTCAGCCACAGAAAAGGGGGAGGAGAGAGGGAATCACAGCGAAGTGTGAGATAGGAGACTGATGTGTCTGTGACGTGTGTGTGTGTGTGTTTATTACTGTGTAAGCATGAGTGCCCTGGAAGTGATTGTTATTTTTGCACAGACACACATATGTGTTGCATTGATAATTGGTAATTTAGAAATGAATAGAATTATTTACAGTCATTCCCTCAAATGGTTTATAATTTCAGTTTTATAAACAAGTATTATTGTTATTAATTGTACTCATCCTGCATCATAAGACACAATTCTTCCATATTGACATTTCAAAGACTGGACAAACTTGCAGTATCCTGATCTGCTGCATCGATTGGTTACAGTCTCTCTCTTTCTCCCCTCCTCTTCCCTCCCTCACCCTCCCTGTGTGTGCTTGGCAGCATATGCACCAGCGTGTTTGGTTGTTGGTGGTGTGTCTGTCCCTTGATTGCACACTAGAAGAAAGAAATGAAAAGGATAATCTAATTGAACAACTTTAAAGCGTACTGGCTGTTTCATGTAGTCCTTTGGAACGGACGTAATTTGAGCGCTGTTACCCACCCAAGCGTGTCTGTGCTGAAGGTCAGCTGTCTGCCATTGGGAACATGCATAAAATGTAAAATTAGTCTCTCTGCCTCTCCTTCTCTCCTGCTCTCTCCTACATGCACACCATCCAAGCACAACCATATATTTACACATTCACATGCTCAAATATCTTAGCAGTCTAATTTTTACTCATATCCCTTGAATATAGCGGAAGCAAGCAATGTTTGGAGTTTGAAAGACCTCTAGTTTCTTGGAAGAACCCAAAGGGACATGGTTCCCTCCAAGGAACACAATACTCTATTGATGCTACTGTATATGGCACCTTAAGACGTACAAACTTGATGTAATGTGGTGCATTCTATGGGCTGGGAGTGAGAGATTATTCATCTCTGCAGAGCCATACCCACAGCAGGCGAAGTGAACCCTGTGTGTTTGTTCAACGTGAAGGCAATGAGAATAGGACGGAGCGAGGGTGATTCCCTGCCCTTGATATGCAGGGTGAGTCATGGACGTTTACTGGAGCAATGCATCACCTTAGCTCTCTCCCGTTCTATTTCTCTCTCTTATTCTCTCTCTTTCTCTCTCTCTCGAATTCTTTCTCTCTTTCTCCCTTTCTCTTTGGGCTTAAAGTCCATCCAGCGTCCCCCTAAATGAGATTTTCCCCCAAACAGAGTTAACAAGGTCTGCCAGAGAGAAAGGCATTCAGAATGGAGGGTTCTTCTCTCAGCCTGGACTGCCTCCCAAATAACAACATTCTCTCCTCTCTTCTCCATTAGCATCTAGTCCATCTCAGAGAGATAGAGAGGTAATGAGATAGGTAGGAGGGAGAGAAAGAGAGAGGTGGCCTGCTTCAGTTGACAACCACCCCGCTCACTTGGCTGTTGATGGAGTCAAAGTGTCAGGGTTGTCTTCTTCATGCCTGTTTCATTTCATTATCTCCTCAGCATATACATGGTTTAGAGGAGTGCAGGGAGAAAGTAGCACTCTCATTATCTCCTCAGCATATACATGGTTTAGAGGAGTGTAGGGAGAAAGTAGCACCCTCATTATCTCCTCAGCATATACATGGTTTAGAGGAGTGTAGGGAGAAAGTAAAACTCTCATTATCTCCTCAGCATATACATGGTTTAGAGGAGTGTAGGGAGAAAGTAGCCCCCTCATTATCTCCTCAGCATATACATGGTTTAGAGGAGAGTAGGGAGAAAGTAGCACTCTCATTATCTCCTCAGCATATACATGGTTTAGAGGAGTGCAGGGAGAAAGTAGCCCCCCCATTATCTCCTCAGCATATACATGGTTTAGAGGAGTGTAGGAAGAAAGTAGTACTCTCATTATCTCCTCAGCATATACATAGTTTAGAGGAGTGTAGGGAGAAAGTAGCCCCATCATTATCTCCTCAGCATATACATGGTTTAGAGGAGTGTAGGGAGTAAGTAGCCCCCTCATTATCTCCTCAGCATATACATGGTTTAGAGGAGTGCAGGGAGAAAGTAGCACTCTCATTATCTCCTCAGCATATACATGGTTTAGAGGAGTGTAGGGAGAAAGTAGCAATCTCATTATCTCCTCAGCATATACATGGTTTAGAGGAGAGCAGGGAGAAAGTTGTAATCTCATTATCTTCTAAGCATATACATGGTTTAGAGGTTTGTAGGGAGAAAGTACCCCCCTCATTATCTCCTCAGCATATACATGGTTTAGAGGAGTGTAGGAAGAAAGTAGCCCCCTCATTATCTCCTCAGCATATACATGGTTTAGAGGAGTGTAGGGAGAAAGTAGTACTCTCATTATCTCCTCAGCATATACATGGTTTAGAGGAGTGTAGGGAGAAAGTATCCCCCTCATTATCTCCTCAGCATATACATGGTTTAGAGGAGTGTAGGGAGAAAGTAGCCCCCTCATTATCTCCTCAGCATATACATGGTTTAGAGGAGTGTAGGGAGAAAGTAGCCCCCTCATCATCTCCTCAGCATATACATGGTTTAGAGGAGTGTAGGGAAAAAGTAGCCCCCTGATTATCTCCTCAGCATATACATGGTTTAGAGGAGTGCAGGGAGAAAGTAGCACTCTCATTATCTCCTCAGCATATACATGGTTTAGAGGAGTGTAGGGAGAAAGTAGCACTCTCATTATCTCCTCAGCATATACATGGTTTAGAGGAGTGTAGGGAGAAAGTAGCCCCCTCATTATCTCCTCAGTATATACATGGTTTAGAGGAGTGTAGGGAGAAAGTAGGCCCCTCATTATCTCCTCAGCATATACATGGTTTAGAGGAGTGTGGGGAGAAAGTAGTACTCTCATTATCTCCTCAGCATATACATGGTTTAGAGGAGTGCAGGGAGAAAGTAGCCCTCTCATTATCTTCTCAGCATATACATGGTTTAGAGGAGAGCAGGGAGAAAGTAGCCCTCTCATTATCTCCTCAGCATATACACGATTTAGAGGAGTGTATGGAGAAAGTAGGCCCCTCATTATCTCCTCAGCATATACATGGTTTAGAGGAGTGTAGGGAGAAAGTAGTACTCTCATTATCTCCTCAGCATATACATGGTTTAGAGGAGTGCAGGGAGAAAGTAGCCCTCTCATTATCTTCTCAGCATATACATGGTTTAGAGGAGAGCAGGGAGAAAGTAGCACTCTCATTATCTCCTCAGCATGTACATGGTTTAGAGGAGTGCAGGGAGAAAGTAGCCCTCTCATTATCTCCTCAGCAAATTCATGGTTTAGAGAAGTGCAGGGAGAAAGTAGCCCTCTCATTGTCTCCTCAGCATATACATGGTTTAGAGGAGTGCAGGGAGAAAGTAGCCATATCATTATTTCCTCAGCATATACATGGTTTAGAGGAGTGTAGGGAGAAAGTAGCCCCCTCATTATCTCCTCAGCATATACATGGTTTAGAGGAGTGTAGGGAGTAAGTAGCCCCCTCGTTATCTCCTCAGCATATACATGGTTTAGAGGAGTGCAGGGAGAAAGTAGCACTCTCATTATCTCCTCAGCATATACATGGTTTAGAGGAGTGTAGGGAGAAAGTAGCACTCTCATTATCTCCTCAGCATATACATGGTTTAGAGGAGTGTAGGGAGAAAGTAGCCCCCTCATTATCTCCTCAGTATATACATGGTTTAGAGGAGTGTAGGGAGAAAGTAGGCCCCTCATTATCTCCTCAGCATATACATGGTTTAGAGGAGTGTAGGGAGAAAGTAGCCCCCTCATTATCTCCTCAGCATATACATGGTTTAGAGGAGTGTAGGGAAAAAGTAGCCCCCTGATTATCTCCTCAGCATATACATGGTTTAGAGGAGTGCAGGGAGAAAGTAGCACTCTCATTATCTCCTCAGCATATACATGGTTTAGAGGAGTGTAGGGAGAAAGTAGCACTCTCATTATCTCCTCAGCATATACATGGTTTAGAGGAGTGTAGGGAGAAAGTAGCCCCCTCATTATCTCCTCAGTATATACATGGTTTAGAGGAGTGTAGGGAGAAAGTAGGCCCCTCATTATCTCCTCAGCATATACATGGTTTAGAGGAGTGTGGGGAGAAAGTAGTACTCTCATTATCTCCTCAGCATATACATGGTTTAGAGGAGTGCAGGGAGAAAGTAGCCCTCTCATTATCTTCTCAGCATATACATGGTTTAGAGGAGAGCAGGGAGAAAGTAGCCCTCTCATTATCTCCTCAGCATATACACGATTTAGAGGAGTGTATGGAGAAAGTAGGCCCCTCATTATCTCCTCAGCATATACATGGTTTAGAGGAGTGTAGGGAGAAAGTAGTACTCTCATTATCTCCTCAGCATATACATGGTTTAGAGGAGTGCAGGGAGAAAGTAGCCCTCTCATTATCTTCTCAGCATATACATGGTTTAGAGGAGAGCAGGGAGAAAGTAGCACTCTCATTATCTCCTCAGCATGTACATGGTTTAGAGGAGTGCAGGGAGAAAGTAGCCCTCTCATTATCTCCTCAGCAAATTCATGGTTTAGAGAAGTGCAGGGAGAAAGTAGCCCTCTCATTGTCTCCTCAGCATATACATGGTTTAGAGGAGTGCAGGGAGAAAGTAGCCATATCATTATTTCCTCAGCATATACATGGTTTAGAGGAGTGTAGGGAGAAAGTAGCCCCCTCATTATCTCCTCAGCATATACATGGTTTAGAGGAGTGTAGGGAGTAAGTAGCCCCCTCGTTATCTCCTCAGCATATACATGGTTTAGAGGAGTGCAGGGAGAAAGTAGCACTCTCATTATCTCCTCAGCATATACATGGTTTAGAGGAGTGTAGGGAGAAAGTAGCACTCTCATTATCTCCTCAGCATATACATGGTTTAGAGGAGTGTAGGGAGAAAGTAGCCCCCTCATTATCTCCTCAGTATATACATGGTTTAGAGGAGTGTAGGGAGAAAGTAGGCCCCTCATTATCTCGTCAGCATATACATGGTTTAGAGGAGTGTAGGGAGAAAGTAGTACTCTCATTATCTCCTCAGCATATACATGGTTTAGACGAGTGCAGGGAGAAAGTAGCCCTCTCATTATCTTCTCAGCATATACATGGTTTAGAGGAGAGCAGGGAGAAAGTAGCCCTCTCATTATCTCCTCAGCATATACATGGTTTAGAGGAGTGTATGGAGAAAGTAGGCCCCTCATTATCTCCTCAGCATATACATGGTTTAGAAGAGTGTAGGGAGAAAGTAGTACTCTCATTATCTCCTCAGCATATACATGGTTTAGAGGAGTGCAGGGAGAAAGTAGCCCTCTCATTATCTTCTCAGCATATACATGGTTTAGAGGAGAGCAGGGAGAAAGTAGCACTCTCATTATCTCCTCGGCATGTACATGGTTTAGAGAAGTGCAGGGAGAAAGTAGCCCTCTCATTATCTCCTCAGCAAATTCATGGTTTAGAGAAGTGCAGGGAGAAAGTAGCCCTCTCATTGTCTCCTCAGCATATACATGGTTTAGAGGAGTGCAGGGAGAAAGTAGCCCTCTCATTATCTTCTCAGCATATACATGGTTTAGAGGAGAGCAGGGAGAAAGTAGCACTCTCATTATCTCCTCAGCATATACATGGTTTAGAGGAGTGTAGGAAGAAAGTAGCACTCTGATTATCTCCTCAGCATATACATGGTTTAGAGGAGTGTAGGGAGAAAGTAGCCCCCTCATTATCTCCTCAGTATATACATGGTTTAGAGGAGTGTAGGGAGAAAGTAGGCCCCTCATTATCTCCTCAGCATATACATGGTTTAGAGGAGTGTAGGGAGAAAGTAGTACTCTCATTATCTCCTCAGCATATACATGGTTTAGAGGAGTGCAGGGAGAAAGTAGCCCTCTCATTATCTTCTCAGCATATACATGGTTTAGAGGAGAGCAGGGAGAAAGTAGCCCTCTCATTATCTCCTCAGCATATACATGGTTTAGAGGAGTGTATGGAGAAAGTAGGCCCCTCATTATCTCCTCAGCATATACATGGTTTAGAGGAGTGTATGGAGAAAGTAGGCCCCTCATTATCTCCTCAGCATATACATGGTTTAGAGGAGTGTAGGGAGAAAGTAGTACTCTCATTATCTCCTCAGCATATACATGGTTTAGAGGAGTGCAGGGAGAAAGTAGCCCTCTCATTATCTTCTCAGCATATACATGGTTTAGAGGAGAGCAGGGAGAAAGTAGCACTCTCATTTTCTCCTCAGCATGTACATAGTTTAGAGGAGTGCAGGGAGAAAGTAGCACTCTCATTATCTCCTCAGCATGTACATGGTTTAGAGGAGTGCAGGGAGAAAGTAGCCCTCTCATTATCTCCTCAGCAAATTCATGGTTTAGAGAAGTGCAGGGAGAAAGTAGCCCTCTCATTGTCTCCTCAGCATATACATGGTTTAGAGGAGTGCAGGGAGAAAGTAGCCCTATCATTATTTCCTCAGCATATACATGGTTTAGAGGAGTGTAGGGAGAAAGTAGCCCCCTCATTATCTCCTCAGCATATACATGGTTTAGAGGAGTGTAGGGAGTAAGTAGCCCCCTCATTATCTCCTCAGCATATACATGGTTTAGAGGAGTGCAGGGAGAAAGTAGCACTCTCATTATCTCCTCAGCATATACATGGTTTAGAGGAGTGTAGGGAGAAAGTAGCCCCCTCATTATCTTCTCAGCATATACATGGTTTAGAGGAGTGTAGGGAGAAAGTAGGCCCCTCATTACCTCCTCAGCAAATACATGGTTTAGAGGAGGGTAGGGAGAAAGTAGTACTCTCATTATCTCCTCAGCATATACATGGTTTAGAGGAGTGCAGGGAGAAAGTAGCCCTCTCATTATCTTCTCAGCATATACATGGTTTAGAGGAGAGCAGGGAGAAAGTAGCCCTCTCATTATTTCCTCAGCATATACATGGTTTAGAGGAGTGTATGGAGAAAGTAGGCCCCTCATCATCTCCTCAGCATATACATGGTTTAGAGGAGTGTAGGGAGAAAGTAGTACTCTCATTATCTCCTCAGCATATACATGGTTTAGAGGAGTGCAGGGAGAAAGTAGCCCTCTCATTATCTTCTCAGCATATACATGGTTTAGAGGAGAGCAGGGAGAAAGTAGCACTCTCATTATCTCCTCAGCATGTACATGGTTTAGAGGAGTGCAGGGAGAAAGTAGCCCTCTCATTATCTCCTCAGCAAATTCATGGTTTAGAGAAGTGCAGGGAGAAAGTAGCCCTCTCATTGTCTCCTCAGCATATACATGGTTTAGAGGAGTGTAGGGAGTAAGTAGCCCCCTCGTTATCTCCTCAGCATATACATGGTTTAGAGGAGTGCAGGGAGAAAGTAGCACTCTCATTATCTCCTCAGCATATACATGGTTTAGAGGAGTGTAGGGAGAAAGTAGCACTCTCATTTTCTCCTCAGCATATACATGGTTTAGCGGAGTGTAGGGAGAAAGTAGCCCCCTCATTATCTCCTCAGTATATACATGGTTTAGAGGAGTGTAGGGAGAAAGTAGCCCCCTCATTATCTCCTCAGTATATACATGGTTTAGAGGAGTGTAGGGAGAAAGTAGGCCCCTCATTATCTCCTCAGCATATACATGGTTTAGAGGACTGTAGGGAGAAAGTAGTACTCTCATTATCTCCTCAGCATTTCCTTGTTTTAGAGGAGTGCAGGGAGAAAGTAGCCCTCTCATTATCTTCTCAGCATATACATGGTTTAGAGGAGAGCAGGGAGAAAGTAGCCCTCTCATTATCTCCTCAGCATATACATGGTTTAGAGGAGTATATGGAGAAAGTAGGCCCCTCATTATCTCCTCAGCATATACATGGTTTAGAGGAGTGTAGGGAGAAAGTAGTACTCTCATTATCTCCTCAGCATATACATGGTTTAGAGGAGTGCAGGGAGAAAGTAGCCCTCTCATTATCTTCTCAGCATATACATGGTTTAGAGGAGAGCAGGGAGAAAGTAGCACTCTCATTATCTCCTCAGCATGTACATGGTTTAGAGGAGTGCAGGGAGAAAGTAGCCCTATCATTATCTCCTCAGCAAATTCATGGTTTAGAGAAGTGCAGGGAGAAAGTAGCCCTCTCATTGTCTCCTCAGCATATACATGGTTTAGAGGAGTGTAGGGAGTAAGTAGCCCCCTCATTATCTCCTCAGCATATACATGGTTTAGAGGAGTGCAGGGAGAAAGTAGCACTCTCATTATCTCCTCAGCATATACATGGTTTAGAGGAGTGTAGGGAGAAAGTAGTACTCTCATTATCTCCTCAGCATATACATGGTTTAGAGGAGTGCAGGGAGAAAGTAGCCCTCTCATTATCTTCTCAGCATATACATGGTTTAGAGGAGAGCAGGGAGAAAGTAGCACTCTCATTATCTCCTCAGCATGTACATGGTTTAGAGGAGTGCAGGGAGAAAGTAGCCCTCTCATTATCTCCTCAGCAAATTCATGGTTTAGAGAAGTGCAGGGAGAAAGTAGCCCTCTCATTGTCTCCTCAGCATATACATGGTTTAGAGGAGTGCAGGGAGAAAGTAGCCCTATCATTATTTCCTCAGCATATACATGGTTTAGAGGAGTGTAGGGAGAAAGTAGCCCCCTCATTATCTCCTCAGCATATACATGGTTTAGAGGAGTGTAGGGAGTAAGTAGCCCCCTCATTATCTCCTCAGCATATACATGGTTTAGAGGAGTGCAGGGAGAAAGTAGCACTCTCATTATCTCCTCAGCATATACATGGTTTAGAGGAGTGTAGGGAGAAAGTAGCCCCCTCATTATCTTCTCAGCATATACATGGTTTAGAGGAGTGTAGGGAGAAAGTAGGCCCCTCATTATCTCCTCAGCAAATACATGGTTTAGAGGAGTGTAGGGAGAAAGTAGTACTCTCATTATCTCCTCAGCATATACATGGTTTAGAGGAGTGCAGGGAGAAAGTAGCCCTCTCATTATCTTCTCAGCATATACATGGTTTAGAGGAGAGCAGGGAGAAAGTAGCACTCTCATTATCTCCTCAGCATGTACATGGTTTAGAGGAGTGCAGGGAGAAAGTAGCCCTATCATTATTTCCTCAGCATATACATGGTTTAGAGGAGTGTAGGGAGAAAGTAGCCCCCTCATTATCTCCTCAGCATATACATGGTTTAGAGGAGTGTAGGGAGTAAGTAGCCCCCTCATTATCTCCTCAGCATATACATGGTTTAGAGGAGTGCAGGGAGAAAGTAGCACTCTCATTATCTCCTCAGCATATACATGGTTTAGAGGAGTGCAGGGAGAAAGTAGTACTCTCATTATCTTCTCAGAATATACATGGTTTAGAGGAGTGCAGGGAGAAAGTAGCACTCTCATTATCTCCTCAGCATATACATGGTTTAGAGGAGTGCAGGGAGAAAGTAGCCCTCTCATTGTCTCTTCAGCATATACATGGTTTAGAGGAGTGCAGGGAGAAAGTAGCGCTCTCATTATCTCCTCAGCATATACATGGTTTAGAGGACTGCAGGGAGAAAGTAGCACTCTCATTATCTCCTCAGCAAATACATGGTTTAGAGGAGTGCAGGGAGAAAGTAGCCCTCTCATTGTCTCCTCAGCATATACATGGTTTAGAGGAGTGCAGGGAGAAAGTAGCCCTATCATTATCTCCTCAGCATATACATGGATTTAGAGGAGTGTAGGGAGAAAGTAGCCCCCTCATTGTCTCCTCAGCATCTACATGGTTTAGAGGAGTGCAGGGAGAAAGTAGCCCCCTCATTGTCTCCTCAGCATATACATGGTTTAGAGGAGTGTAGGGAGAAAGTAGTACTCTCATTATCTCCTCAGCATATACATGGTTAGAGGAGTGTAGGGAGAAAGTAGCCCCCTCATTATCTCCTCAGCATATACATGGTTTAGAGGAGTGTAGGGAGAAATTAGCCCCCTCATTATCTCTTCAGCATATACATGGTTTAGAGGAGTGTAGGGAGAAAGTAGTACTCTCATTATCTCCTCAGCATATACATGGTTTAGAGGAGTGTAGGGAGAAAGTATCCCCCTCATTATCTCCTCAGCATTTACATGGTTTAGAAAAGTGTAGGGAGAAAATAGCCCCCTCATTATCTCCTCAGCATATACATGGTTTAGAGGAGTGCAGGGAGAAAGTAGCCCTCTCATTATCTTCTCAGCATATACATGGTTTAGAGGAGAGCAGGGAGAAAGTAGCACTCTCATTATCTCCTCAGCATGTACATGGTTTAGAGGAGTGCAGGGAGAAAGTAGCCCTCTCATTATCTCCTCAGCAAATTCATGGTTTAGAGAATTGCAGGGAGAAAGTAGCCCTCTCATTGTCTCCTGAGCATATACATGGTTTAGAGGAGTGCAGGGAGAAAGTAGCCCTATCATTATTTCCTCAGCATATACATGGTTTAGAGGAGTGTAGGGAGAAAGTAGCCCCCTCATTATCTCCTCAGCATATACATGGTTTAGAGGAGTGTAGGGAGAAAGTAGCCCCCTCATTGTCTCCTCAGCATCTACATGGTTTAGAGGAGTGCAGGGAGAAAGTAGCCCCCTCATTGTCTCCTCAGCATATACATGGTTTAGAGGAGTGTAGGGAGAAAGTAGTACTCTCATTATCTCCTCAGCATATACATGGTTAGAGGAGTGTAGGGAGAAAGTAGCCCCCTCATTATCTCCTCAGCATATACATGGTTTAGAGGAGTGTAGGGAGAAATTAGCCCCCTCATTATCTCTTCAGCATATACATGGTTTAGAGGAGTGTAGGGAGAAAGTAGTACTCTCATTATCTCCTCAGCATATACATGGTTTAGAGGAGTGTAGGGAGAAAGTGTCCCCCTCATTATCTCCTCAGCATTTACATGGTTTAGAAAAGTGTAGGGAGAAAATAGCCCCCTCATTATCTCCTCAGCATATACATGGTTTAGAGGAGTGCAGGGAGAAAGTAGCCCTCTCATTATCTTCTCAGCATATACATGGTTTAGAGGAGAGCAGGGAGAAAGTAGCACTCTCATTATCTCCTCAGCATGTACATGGTTTAGAGGAGTGCAGGGAGAAAGTAGCCCTCTCATTATCTCCTCAGCAAATTCATGGTTTAGAGAATTGCAGGGAGAAAGTAGCCCTCTCATTGTCTCCTGAGCATATACATGGTTTAGAGGAGTGCAGGGAGAAAGTAGCCCTATCATTATTTCCTCAGCATATACATGGTTTAGAGGAGTGTAGGGAGAAAGTAGCCCCCTCATTATCTCCTCAGCATATACATGGTTTAGAGGAGTGTAGGGAGTAAGTAGCCCCCTCATTATCTCCTCAGCATATACATGGTTTAGAGGAGTGCAGGGAGAAAGTAGCACTCTCATTATCTCCTCAGCATATACATGGTTTAGAGGAGTGCAGGGAGAAAGTAGTACTCTCATTATCTTCTCAGAATATACATGGTTTAGAGGAGTGCAGGGAGAAAGTAGCACTCTCATTATCTCCTCAGCATATACATGGTTTAGAGGAGTGCAGGGAGAAAGTAGCCCTCTCATTGTCTCTTCAGCATATACATGGTTTAGAGGAGTGCAGGGAGAAAGTAGCGCTCTCATTATCTCCTCAGCATATACATGGTTTAGAGGACTGCAGGGAGAAAGTAGCACTCTCATTATCTCCTCAGCAAATACATGGTTTAGAGGAGTGCAGGGAGAAAGTAGCCCTCTCATTGTCTCCTCAGCATATACATGGTTTAGAGGAGTGCAGGGAGAAAGTAGCCCTATCATTATCTCCTCAGCATATACATGGTTTAGAGGAGTGTAGGGAGAAAGTAGCCCCCTCATTGTCTCCTCAGCATCTACATGGTTTAGAGGAGTGCAGGGAGAAAGTAGCCCCCTCATTGTCTCCTCAGCATATACATGGTTTAGAGGAGTGTAGGGAGAAAGTATCCCCCTCATTATCTCCTCAGCATTTACATGGTTTAGAAAAGTGTAGGGAGAAAATAGCCCCCTCATTATCTCCTCAGTATATACATGGTTTAGAGGAGTGCAGGGAGAAAGAAGCACTCTCATTATCTCCTCAGCATATACATGGTTTACGGGAGTGTAGGGAGAAAGTAGCACTCTCATTATCTCCTCAGCATATACATGGTTTAGAAAGTAGCACTCTCATTATCTCCTCAGCATATACATGGTTTAGAAGAGTGTAGGGAGAAAGTAGCCCTCTCATTATCTCCTCAGCATATACATGGTTTAGAGGAGTGCAGGGAGAAAGTAGCCCCCTCATTATCTCCTCAGCATATACATGGTTTAGAGGAGTGTAGGGAGATAGTATTACTCTCATTATCTCCTCAGCATATACATGGTTTAGAGGAGTGTAGAGAGAAAGTAGCCCCCTCATTATCTCCTCAGCATATACATGGTTTAGAGGAGTGTAGGGAGGAAGTAGCCCCCTGATTATCTCCTCAGCATATACATGGTTTAGAGGAGTGCATGGAGAAAGTAGCACTCTCATTATCTCCTCAGCATATACATGGTTTAGAGGAGTGTAGGGAGAAAGTAGCACTCATGATATCCTCAGCATATACATGGTTTAGAGGAGTGTAGGGAGAAAGTAGCCCCCTCATTATCTCCTCAGCATATACATGGTTTAGAGGAGTGTAGGGAGAAAGTAGCCCCCTCATTATCTCCTCAGCATATACATGGTTTAGAAAAGTGTAGGGAGAAAATAGCCCCCTCATTATCTCCTCAGCATATACATGGTTTAGAGGAGTGCAGGGAGAAAGTAGCCCTCTCATTATCTTCTCAGCATATACATGGTTTAGAGGAGAGCAGGGAGAAAGTAGCACTCTCATTATCTCCTCAGCATGTACATGGTTTAGAGGAGTGCAGGGAGAAAGTAGCCCTCTCATTATCTCCTCAGCAAATTCATGGTTTAGAGAATTGCAGGGAGAAAGTAGCCCTCTCATTGTCTCATGAGCATATACATGGTTTAGAGGAGTGCAGGGAGAAAGTAGCCCTCTCATTGTCTCTTCAGCATATACATGGTTTAGAGGAGTGCAGGGAGAAAGTAGCGCTCTCATTATCTCCTCAGCATATACATGGTTTAGAGGACTGCAGGGAGAAAGTAGCACTCTCATTATCTCCTCAGCAAATACATGGTTTAGAGGAGTGCAGGGAGAAAGTAGCCCTCTCATTGTCTCCTCAGCATATACATGGTTTAGAGGAGTGCAGGGAGAAAGTAGCCCTATCATTATCTCCTCAGCATATACATGGTTTAGAGGAGTGTAGGGAGAAAGTAGCCCCCTCATTGTCTCCTCAGCATCTACATGGTTTAGAGGAGTGCAGGGAGAAAGTAGCCCCCTCATTGTCTCCTCAGCATATACATGGTTTAGAGGAGTGTAGGGAGAAAGTATCCCCCTCATTATCTCCTCAGCATTTACATGGTTTAGAAAAGTGTAGGGAGAAAATATCCCCCTCATTATCTCCTCAGTATATACATGGTTTAGAGGAGTGCAGGGAGAAAGAAGCACTCTCATTATCTCCTCAGCATATACATGGTTTACGGGAGTGTAGGGAGAAAGTAGCACTCTCATTATCTCCTCAGCATATACATGGTTTAGAAAGTAGCACTCTCATTATCTCCTCAGCATATACATGGTTTAGAAGAGTGTAGGGAGAAAGTAGCCCTCTCATTATCTCCTCAGCATATACATGGTTTAGAGGAGTGCAGGGAGAAAGTAGCCCCCTCATTATCTCCTCAGCATATACATGGTTTAGAGGAGTGTAGGGAGATAGTATTACTCTCATTATCTCCTCAGCATATACATGGTTTAGAGGAGTGTAGGGAGAAAGTAGCCCCCTCATTATCTCCTCAGCATATACATGGTTTAGAGGAGTGTAGGGAGGAAGTACCCCCCTGATTATCTCCTCAGCATATACATGGTTTAGAGGAGTGCATGGAGAAAGTAGCACTCTCATTATCTCCTCAGCATATACATGGTTTAGAGGAGTGTAGGGAGAAAGTAGCACTCATGATATCCTCAGCATATACATGGTTTAGAGGAGTGTAGGGAGAAAGTAGCCCCCTCATTATCTCCTCAGCATATACATGGTTTAGAGGAGTGTAGGGAGAAAGTAGCCCCCTCATTATCTCCTCAGCATATACATGGTTTAGAGGAGTGTAGGGAGAAAGTAGCCTCCTGATTATCTCCTCAGCATATACATGGTTTAGAGGAGTGCAGGGAGAAAGTAGCACTCTCATTATCTCCTCAGCATATACATGGTTTAGAGGAGTGCAGGGAGAAAGTAGCCCTCTCATTGTCTCCTCAGCATATACATGGTTTAGAGGAGTGCAGGGAGAAAGTAGCCCTATCATTATTTCCTCAGCATATACATGGTTTAGAGGAGTGTAGGGAGAAAGTAGCCCCCTCATTATCTCCTCAGCATATACATGGTTTAGAGGAGTGCAGGGAGAAAGTAGCCCCCTCATTATCTCCTCAGCATATACATGGTTTAGAGGAGTGTAGGGAGAAAGTAGTACTCTCATTATCTCCTCAGCATATACATGGTTAGAGGAGTGTAGGGAGAAAGTAGCCCCCTCATTATCTCCTCAGCATATACATGGTTTAGAGGAGTGTAGGGAGAAATTAGCCCCCTCATTATCTCCTCAGCATATACATGGATTAGAGGAGTGTAGGGAGAAAGTAGTACTCTCATTATCTCCTCAGCATATACATGGTTTAGAGGAATGTAGGGAGAAAGTATCCCCCTCATTATCTCCTCAGCATTTACATGGTTTAGAGGAGTGTAGGGAGAAAGTAGCCCCCTCATTATCTCCTCAGCATATACATGGTTTAGAGGAGTGCAGGGAGAAAGTAGCACTCTCATTATCTGGTTTAGAAAGTAGCACTCTCATTATCTCCTCAGCATATACATGGTTTAGAAGAGTGTAGGGAGAAAGTAGCACTCTCATTATCTCCTCAGCATATACATGGTTTAGAGGAGTGCAGGGAGAAAGTAGCACTCTCATTATCTCCTCAGCATATACATGGTTTAGAAAGTAGCACTCTCATTATCTCCTCAGCATATACATGGTTTAGAAGAGTGTAGGGAGAAAGTAGCACTCTCATTATCTCCTCAGCATATACATGGTTTAGAGGAGTGCAGGGAGAAAGTAGCCCTCTCATTATCTCCTCAGCATATACATGGTTTAGAGGAGTACAGGGAGAAAGTAGCCCCCTCATTATTTCCTCAGCATATACATGGTTTAGAGGAGTGTAGGGAGAAAGTAGCCCCCTCATTATCTCCTCAGCATATACATGGTTTAGAGGAGTGCAGGGAGAAAGTAGCCCCCTCATTATCTCCTCAGCATATACATGGTTTAGAGGAGTGTAGGGAGAAAGTAGTACTCTCATTATCTCCTCAGCATATACATGGTTAGAGGAGTGTAGGGAGAAAGTAGCCCCCTCATTATCTCCTCAGCATATACATGGTTTAGAGGAGTGTAGGGAGAAATTAGCCCCCTCATTATCTCCTCAGCATATACATGGTTTAGAGGAGTGTAGGGAGAAAGTAGTACTCTCATTATCTCCTCAGCATATACATGGTTTAGAGGAATGTAGGGAGAAAGTATCCCCCTCATTATCTCCTCAGCATTTACATGGTTTAGAGGAGTGTAGGGAGAAAGTAGCCCCCTCATTATCTCCTCAGCATATACATGGTTTAGAGGAGTGCAGGGAGAAAGTAGCACTCTCATTATCTGGTTTAGAAAGTAGCACTCTCATTATCTCCTCAGCATATACATGGTTTAGAAGAGTGTAGGGAGAAAGTAGCACTCTCATTATCTCCTCAGCATATACATGGTTTAGAGGAGTGCAGGGAGAAAGTAGCACTCTCATTATCTCCTCAGCATATACATGGTTTAGAAAGTAGCACTCTCATTATCTCCTCAGCATATACATGGTTTAGAAGAGTGTAGGGAGAAAGTAGCACTCTCATTATCTCCTCAGCATATACATGGTTTAGAGGAGTGCAGGGAGAAAGTAGCCCTCTCATTATCTCCTCAGCATATACATGGTTTAGAGGAGTGCAGGGAGAAAGTAGCCCCCTCATTATCTCCTCAGCATATACATGGTTTAGAGGAGTGTAGGGAGAAAGTAGAACTCTCATTATCTCCTCAGCATATACATGGTTTAGAGGAGTGTAGGGAGAAAGTAGTCCCCTCATTATCTCCTCAGTATATACATGGTTTAGAGGAGTGTAGGGAGAAAGTAGCCCCCTCATTATCTCCTCAGCATATACATGGTTTAGAGGAGTGTAGGGAGAAAGTAGCCCCCTGATTATCTCCTCAGCATATACATGGTTTAGAGGAGTGCAGGGTGAAAGTAGCACTCTCAATATCTCCTCAGCATATACATGGTTTAGAGGAGTGCAGGGAGAAAGTAGCACTCTAATTATCTCCTCAGCATATACATGGTTTAGAGGAGTGCAGGGAGAAAGTAGCCCTATCATTATCTCCTCAGCATATACATGGTTTAGAGGAGTGTAGGGAGAAAGTAGCCCCCTCATTGTCTCCTCAGCATATACATGGTTTAGAGGAGTGCAGGGAGAAAGTAGCCCCCTCATTATCTCCTCAGCATATACATGGTTTAGAGGAGTGTAGGGAGAAAGTAGTACTCTCATTATCTCCTCAGCATATACATGGTTAGAGGAGTGTAGGGAGAAAGTAGCCCCCTCATTATCTCCTCAGCATATACATGGTTTAGAGGAGTGTAAGGAGAAATAAGCCCCCTCATTATCTCCTCAGCATATACATGGTTTAGAGGAGTGTAGGGAGAAAGTAGTACTCTCATTATCTCCTCAGCATATACATGGTTTAGAGGAGTGTAGGGAGAATGTATCCCCCTCATTATCTCCTCAGCATTTACATGGTTTAGAGGAGTGTAGGGAGAAAGTAGCCCCCTCATTATCTCCTCAGCATATACATGGTTTAGAGGAGTGCAGGGAGAAAGTAGCACTCTCATTATCTCCTCAGCATGTACATGGTTTAGGGGAGTGTAGGGAGAAAGTAGCACTCTCATTATCTCCTCAGCATATACATGGTTTAGAAAGTAGCACTCTCATTATCTCCTCAGCATATACATGGTTTAGAAGAGTGTAGGGAGAAAGTAGCACTCTCATTATCTCCTCAGCATATACATGGTTTAGAGGAGTGCAGGGAGAAAGTAGCCCTCTCATTATCTCCTCAGCATATACATGGTTTAGAGGAGTGCAGGGAGAAAGTAGCCCCCTCATTATCTCCTCAGCATATACATGGTTTAGAGGAGTGTAGGGAGAAAGTAGTACTCTCATTATCTCCTCATCATATACATGGTTTAGAGGAGTGTAGGGAGAAAGTAGCCCCCTCATTATCTCCTCAGCATATACATGGTTTAGAGGAGTGTAGGGAGAAAGTAGCACTCTCATTATCTCCTCAGCATATACATGGTTTAGAGGAGTGTAGGGAGAAAGTAGCCCCCTCATTATCTCCTCAGCATATACATGGTTTAGAGGAGTGTAGGGAGAAAGTAGCACTCTCATTATCTCCTCAGCATATACATGGTTTAGAGGAGTGTAGGGAGAAAGTAGCACTCTCAATATCTCCTCAGCATATACATGGTTTAGAGGAGTGTAGGGAGAAAGTAGCCCCCTCATTATCTCCTCAGCATATACATGGTTTAGAGGAGTGTAGGGAGAAAGTAGCCCTCTCATTATCTCCTCAGCATATACATGGTTTAGAGGAGTGTAGGGAGAAAGTAGCCCCCTCATTATCTCCTCAGCATATACATGGTTTAGAGGAGTGTAGGGAGAAAGTAGCACTCTCAATATCTCCTCAGCATATACATGGTTTAGAGGAGTGTAGGGAGAAAGTAGCCACCTCATTATCTCCTCAGCATATACATGGTTTAGAGGAGTGTAGGGAGAAAGTAGCACTCTCAATATCTCCTCAGCATATACATGGTTTAGAGGAGTGTAGGGAGAAAGTAGCACTCTCAATATCTCCTCAGCATATACATGGTTTAGAGGAGTGTAGGGAGAAAGTAGGCCCCTCATTATCTCCTCAGCATATACATGGTTTAGAGGAGTGTATGGAGAAAGTAGGCCCCTCATTATCTCCTCAGCATATACATGGTTTAGAGGAGTGTAGGGAGTAAGTAGCCCCCTCATTATCTCCTCAGCATATACATGGTTTAGAGGAGTGAAGGGAGAAAGTAGCCCCTCATTATCTCCTCAGCATATACATGGTTTAGAGGAGTGTAGGGAGAAAGTAGCCCCCTCATTATCTCCTCAGCATATACATGGTTTAGAGGAGTGTAGGGAGAAAGTAGCACTCTCAATATCTCCTCAGCATATACATGGTTTAGAGGAGTGTAGGGAGAAAGTAGCACTCTCAATATCTCCTCAGCATATACATGGTTTAGAGGAGTGTAGGGAGAAAGTAGCACTCTCAATATCTCCTCAGCATATACATGGTTTAGAGGAGTGTAGGGAGAAAGTAGCCCCCTCATTATCTCCTCAGCATATACATGGTTTAGAGGAGTGTAGGGAGAAAGTAGCCCCCTCATTATCTCCTCAGCATATACATGGTTTAGAGGAGTGTAGGGAGAAAGTAGCACTCTCAATATCTCTTCAGCATATACATGGTTTAGAGGAGTGTAGGGAGAAAGTAGCCCCCTCATTATCTCCTCAGCATATACATGGTTTAGAGGAGTGTAGGGAGAAAGTAGCCCTCTCATTATCTCCTCAGCATATACATGGTTTAGAGGAGTGTAGGGAGAAAGTAGCACTCTCAATATCTCCTCAGCATATACATGGTTTAGAGGAGTGTAGGGAGTAAGTAGCCCCCTCATTATCTCCTCAGCATATACATGGTTTAGAGGAGTGAAGGGAGAAAGTAGCCCCTCATTATCTCCTCAGCATATACATGGTTTAGAGGAGTGTAGGGAGAAAGTAGCCCCCTCATTATCTCCTCAGCATATACATGGTTTAGAGGAGTGTAGGGAGAAAGTAGCACTCTCAATATCTCCTCAGCATATACATGGTTTAGAGGAGTGTAGGGAGAAAGTAGCACTCTCAATATCTCCTCAGCATATACATGGTTTAGAGGAGTGTAGGGAGAAAGTAGCACTCTCAATATCTCCTCAGCATATACATGGTTTAGAGGAGTGTAGGGAGTAAGTAGCCCCCTCATTATCTCCTCAGCATATACATGGTTTAGAGGAGTGAAGGGAGAAAGTAGCCCCTCATTATCTCCTCAGCATATACATGGTTTAGAGGAGTGTAGGGAGAAAGTAGCCCCCTCATTATCTCCTCAGCATATACATGGTTTAGAGGAGTGTAGGGAGAAAGTAGCACTCTCAATATCTCCTCAGCATATACATGGTTTAGAGGAGTGTAGGGAGAAAGTAGCACTCTCAATATCTCCTCAGCATATACATGGTTTAGAGGAGTGTAGGGAGAAAGTAGCACTCTCAATATCTCCTCAGCATATACATGGTTTAGAGGAGTGTAGGGAGAAAGTAGCCCCCTCATTATCTCCTCAGCATATACATGGTTTAGAGGAGTGTAGGGAGAAAGTAGCCCCCTCATTATCTCCTCAGCATATACATGGTTTAGAGGAGTGTAGGGAGAAAGTAGCACTCTCAATATCTCCTCAGCATATACATGGTTTAGAGGAGTGTAGGGAGAAAGTAGCCCCCTCATTATCTCCTCAGCATATACATGGTTTAGAGGAGTGTAGGGAGAAAGTAGCCCTCTCATTATCTCCTCAGCATATACATGGTTTAGAGGAGTGTAGGGAGAAAGTAGCACTCTGATTATCTCCTCAGCATATACATGATTTAGAGGAGTGTAGGGAGTAAGTAGCCCCCTCATTATCTCCTCAGCATATACATGGTTTAGAGGAGTGAAGGGAGAAAGTAGCCCCTCATTATCTCCTCAGCATATACATGGTTTAGAGGAGTGTAGGGAGAAAGTAGCCCCCTCATTATCTCCTCAGCATATACATGGTTTAGAGGAGTGTAGGGAGAAAGTAGCACTCTCAATATCTCCTCAGCATATACATGGTTTAGAGAAGTGTAGGGAGAAAGTAGCACTCTCAATATCTCCTCAGCATATACATGGTTTAGAGGAGTGTAGGGAGAAAGTAGCACTCTCAATATCTCCTCAGCATATACATGGTTTAGAGGAGTGTAGGGAGAAAGTAGCCCCCTCATTATCTCCTCAGCATATACATGGTTTAGAGGAGTGTAGGGAGAAAGTAGCCCCCTCATTATCTCCTCAGCATATACATGGTTTAGAGGAGTGTAGGGAGAAAGTAGCACTCTCAATATCTCCTCAGCATATACATGGTTTAGAGGAGTGTAGGGAGAAAGTAGCCCCCTCATTATCTCCTCAGCATATACATGGTTTAGAGGAGTGTAGGGAGAAAGTAGCCCTCTCATTATCTCCTCAGCATATACATGGTTTAGAGGAGTGTAGGGAGAAAGTAGCACTCTGATTATCTCCTCAGCATATACATGGTTTAGAGGAGTGTAGGGAGAAAGTAGCCCTCTCATTATCTCCTCAGCATATACATGGTTTAGAGGAGTGTAGGGAGAAAGTAGCCCTCTCATTATCTCCTCAGCATATACATGGTTTAGAGGAATGTAGGGAGAAAGTAGCCCTCTCATTATCTCCTCATTATATACATGGTTTAGAGGAGTGTAGGGAGAAAGTAGCCCTCTCATTATCTCCTCAGCATATACATGGTTTAGAGGAGTGTAGGGAGAAAGTAGCACTCTGATTATCTCCTCAGCATATACATGGTTTAGAGGAGTGTAGGGAGAAAGTAGCCCTCTCATTATCTCCTCAGCATATACATGGTTTAGAGGAGTGTAGGGAGAAAGTAGCCCTCTCATTATCTCCTCAGCATATACATGGTTTAGAGGAGTGTAGGGAGAAAGTAGCCCTCTCATTATCTCCTCAGCATATACATGGTTTAGAGGAGTGCAGGGAGAAAGTAGCCCCATCATTATCTCCTCAGCATATACATGGTTTAGAGGAGTGTAGGGAGAAAGTAGCCCCATCATTATCTCCTCAGCATATACATGGTTTAGAGGAGTGTAGGGAGAATGTAGCCCTCTCATTATCTCCTCAGCATATACATGGTTTAGAGGAGTGCAGGGAGAAAGTAGCCCCATCATTATCTCCTCAGCATATACATGGTTTAGAGGAGTGTAGGGAGAAAGTAGCCCCCTCATTATCTCCTCAGCATATACATGGTTTAGAGGAGTGCAGGGAGAAAGTAGCCCTCTCATTATCTCCTCAGCATATACATGGTTTAGAGGAGTGCAGGGAGAAAGTAGCCCCCTCATTATCTCCTCAGCATATACATGGTTTAGAGGAGTGCAGGGAGAAAGTAGCACTCTCATTATCTCCTCAGCATATACATGGTTTAGAGGAGTGCAGGGAGAAAGTAGCACTCTCATTATCTCCTCAGCATATACATGGTTTAGAGGAGTGTAGGGAGAAAGTAGCCCTCTCATTATCTCCTCAGCATATACATGGTTTAGAGGAGTGTAGGGAGAAAGTAGCCCTCTCATTATCTCCTCAGCATATACATGGTTTAGAGGAGTGTAGGGAGAAAGTAGCCCTCTCATTATCTCCTCAGCATATACATGGTTTAGAGGAGTGTAGGGAGAAAGTAGCCCTCTCATTATCTCCTCAGCATATACATGGTTTAGAGGAGTGTAGGGAGAAAGTAGCACTCTGATTATCTCCTCAGCATATACATGGTTTAGAGGAGTGTAGGGAGAAAGTAGCCCTCTCATTATCTCCTCAGCATATACATGGTTTAGAGGAGTGTAGGGAGAAAGTAGCCCTCTCATTATCTCCTCAGCATATACATGGTTTAGAGGAGTTTAGGGAGAAAGTAGCCCTCTCATTATCTCCTCAGCATATACATGGTTTAGAGGAGTGTAGGGAGAAAGTAGCCCCCTCATTATCTCCTCAGCATATACATGGTTTTGTGGAGTGTAGGGAGAAATTAGCCCCCTCATTATCTCCTCAGCATATACATGGTTTAGAGGAGTGTAGGGAGAAAGTAGTACTCTCATTATCTCCTCAGCATATACATGGTTTAGAGGAGTGTAGGGAGAAAGTAGCCCCATCATTATCTCCTCAGCATATACATGGTTTAGAGGAGTGCAGGGAGAAAGTAGCCCCATCATTATCTCCTCAGCATATACATGGTTTAGAGGAGTGTAGGGAGAAAGTAGCCCCATCATTATCTCCTCAGCATATACATGGTTTAGAGGAGTGTAGGGAGAATGTAGCCCTCTCATTATCTCCTCAGCATATACATGGTTTAGAGGAGTGTAGGGAGAAAGTAGCCCCCTCATTATCTCCTCAGCATATACATGGTTTAGAGGAGTGTAGGGAGAAAGTAGCCCCCTCATTATCTCCTCAGCATATACATGGTTTAGAGGAGTGCAGGGAGAAAGTAGCACTCTCATTATCTCCTCAGCATATACATGGTTTAGAGGAGTGCAGGGAGAAAGTAGCACTCTCATTATCTCCTCAGCATATACATGGTTTAGAGGAGTGTAGGGAGAAAGTAGCCCTCTCATTATCTCCTCAGCATATACATGGTTTAGAGGAGTGTAGGGAGAAAGTAGCCCTCTCATTATCTCCTCAGCATATACATGGTTTAGAGGAGTGTAGGGAGAAAGTATCCCTCTCATTATCTCCTCAGCATATACATGGTTTAGAGGAGTGTAGGGAGAAAGTAGCCCTCTCATTATCTCCTCAGCATATACATGGTTTAGAGGAGTGTAGGGAGAAAGTAGCACTCTGATTATCTCCTCAGCATATACATGGTTTAGAGGAGTGTAGGGAGAAAGTAGCCCTCTCATTATCTCCTCAGCATATACATGGTTTAGAGGAGTGTAGGGAGAAAGTAGCCCTCTCATTATCTCCTCAGCATATACATGGTTTAGAGGAGTGTAGGGAGAAAGTAGCCCTCTCATTATCTCCTCAGCATATACATGGTTTAGAGGAGTTTAGGGAGAAAGTAGCCCTCTCATTATCTCCTCAGCATATACATGGTTTAGAGGAGTGTAGGGAGAAATTAGCCCCCTCATTATCTCCTCAGCATATACATGGTTTAGAGGAGTGTAGGGAGAAAGTAGTACTCTCATTATCTCCTCAGCATATACATGGTTTAGAGGAGTGTAGGGAGAAAGTAGCCCTCTCATTATCTCCTCAGCATATACATGGTTTAGAGGAGTGCAGGGAGAAAGTAGCCCCATCATTATCTCCTCAGCATATACATGGTTTAGAGGAGTGTAGGGAGAAAGTAGCCCCATCATTATCTCCTCAGCATATACATGGTTTAGAGGAGTGTAGGGAGAATGTAGCCCTCTCATTATCTCCTCAGCATATACATGGTTTAGAGGAGTGCAGGGAGAAAGTAGCCCCATCATTATCTCCTCAGCATATACATGGTTTAGAGGAGTGTAGGGAGAAAGTAGCCCCCTCATTATCTCCTCAGCATATACATGGTTTAGAGGAGTGCAGGGAGAAAGTAGCCCTCTCATTATCTCCTCAGCATATACATGGTTTAGAGGAGTGCAGGGAGAAAGTAGCCCCCTCATTATCTCCTCAGCATATACATGGTTTAGAGGAGTGCAGGGAGAAAGTAGCACTCTCATTATCTCCTCAGCATATACATGGTTTAGAGGAGTGCAGGGAGAAAGTAGCACTCTCATTATATCCTCAGCATATACATGGTTTAGAGGAGTGCAGGGAGAAAGTAGCCCCCTCATTATCTCCTCAACATATACATGGTTTAGAGGAGTGCAGGGAGAAAGTAGCACTCTCATTATCTCCTCAGCATATACATGGTTTAGAGGAGTGCAGGGAGAAAGTAGCACTCTCATTATCTCCTCAGCATATACATGGTTTAGAGGAGTGCAGGGAGAAAGTAGCCCCCTCATTATCTCCTCAGCATATACATGGTTTAGAGGAGTGCAGGGAGAAAGTAGCACTCTCATTATCTCCTCAGCATATACATGGTTTAGAGGAGTGCAGGGAGAAAGTAGCACTCTCATTATCTCCTCAGCATATACATGGTTTAGAGGAGTGCAGGGAGAAAGTAGCCCCCTCATTATCTCCTCAGCATATACATGGTTTAGAGGAGTGCAGGGAGAAAGTAGCACTCTCATTATCTCCTCAGCATATACATGGTTTAGAGGAGTGCAGGGAGAAAGTAGCCCTCTCATTATCTCCTCAGCATATACATGGTTTAGAGGAGTGCAGGGAGAAAGTAGCCCCCTCATTATCTCCTCAGCATATACATGGTTTAGAGGAGTGCAGGGAGAAAGTAGCACTCTCATTATCTCCTCAGCATATACATGGTTTAGAGGAGTGCAGGGAGAAAGTAGCACTCTGATGTCTTTCTCAGACAGTGTATTTAGACGTTTTGCACTTTTCGCCATACAATGTTTCAGGCTCGGTTGCAAATTCACAGAACAGCTCACAATCTCATGAGAGCGTGTTCCTTTTTTATCTCAAACTTGTTTAATTTGCCAATATTGTTTGAATGCATTTTTTCTCAATTCAGATTTATTAGTAACTCTGATCTATTTATGTTCTGCTAAAGCATGTCACTTTCTTAAAGATGAAATAATTGAAAGCTGCACTGCTAAGGAACTATTTGTTTTTACATCAAAAGTTTCATTCATTATTCCATTAGCCGAGGAGAGAGAGAGAAAGAGAAAGCAAGCAATACCAGCTGTCTCCAATGCGTGGCGGTATACTTCTCTCCTCCAGCCCATCTGAAGAAAGGAGAGAGCTAGAGAGAAAGGTGTGCGGAGGACAGGCTAGTTAAGGCCCAGGAAGGGGAAGAGGGAGAAGGAGGGATGAGCAGGGGAGAAAAATCTCATATGAAAATGTAAATGGGGTGTGTGGAGGAGGTACGGGGAGGGGGGGGTACAGAGCAGCGAGCGGTTTCTCCAGCTGGCCTAATCTTGCCTCCGCGCGGTGGGGCCCAGATAGCGTTGGCTAACAGGAGGCTGGCGCTGGGGCTCCTTTGAAATATAGAGCAGCGTTGTGTGTAAATTGGAGGCACGGCGATGGAGCCACCAGATGACACGTGGAGCTGCGACCCTCGCGCCTGATCAGGGCCAAGCGTGGCAAAGGTAAATCTTACACATCAGGCAATTTTATTTTCAGCACAGAGGGGACGAAGCCACACATTCAGGATATTTTCAAATGATAATGCCCCCTTTTGAGGCTATCAACACTTAGATGTGTTCCCTCTCTCTCGTCTCAACATGGAAACTCATGCCTGAACAACAACTTTAGTTTGGCATACAATTTGTTTAATTATATCCCACACATTTCTGTGGCCTTCATTTATCCTCTTCCCTCAGCTCCACCGAGACATTTTGTTAAGGTGATTTGGAAAATAATCTGTAATATAATTCCTCTTTACATATTTCCTTGGTTTAAACACGGTTTAATCCACCACTGTGCATACTTTGTCCGCATCCCACAATACTTTGTTCCACTATGAAGCCACGCTCACTGTGGCCCCGGTGTGCAGACGTGGTTGTTTTGGTGGCTTACAGAACGGAGCCCACTACTACACAGTCTATGTCCTGAAACCACTCTCTAAGTCAGTCTATTTCATGGCAGCTCATGTTCTAACATGTGTTCCCAGAGTGCACAGCGTTTCATTGTATTTCACACTGGCTTACGTCCTCCTCCCACATGTGCCACGTCTGACAGTAACAGTCATGAAACTGCCTCATATTGAGCAGGCCGTGAAATACTATCCTGTGATTTTCCCCCGGTTTATGTAATTGACTCGCCTGGAATCTGGAGACGCCGGGATGGACACTGTAATCTATTGCTATGAATGACTGAATGAATCCTCTCATAGTGGGAATGGTCTTTGGAACTGCAGCTCAACACCAACCAATTGGATGGCGAGACCGCACAAAAAAGAGAAAGCCCCTGCTTCTCCAACTCACATGTCCCCACTTCAAAATCTGCATTGAAATGAAAGCCCAAGACTAACTGGCATCAAATGGTATCCTTTTTGTAGTTGGTTGCACAGAAAAATTATTTTCTGGACCAAAGAGAAAGCATGCAAGTTAGTCTTTGCTGTCCTGCAAAACAAACAAGTGTGTGTGTGTTAATCTGTGTGTGTTGTCAGGGGAGTCCTGGCTGTGACCTGTGCAGCACCACAGCTAAGCTAACCCTCCTCTCACCTGCACACCCCTCCATTCCCCCACCCCACCACCAACCAACCACCAACCCACCCACCCGCAGTCGCATATTGATGGGAAGTGACACTGTGATTGTGTGGGGCTCGGCCATGCTCAGATCAGGGTGTCACTTCTGCCTAGCCTGATTGCCACTTTCTCGGCGCGGCGCGGAGGAGTTATATTGAGGGAGAAAAGGTCAGAAGCCATTGGTCATCTGCTCCCCTCTCTCCCAAATGACTTGTCCTCTCAGAGGGGAATGAAAACAGACAGGGCCAGCCGGGCAGCCCGAGCGGGCGATGATCCAGGACCCAGCCCAGGAGAGGAATGCAAACGAGTGACGGAAGGAGGGAGGGGAGGAAGAAGAGGAGGAGAGGGAGGCCAGCTCAGAGAGTGAGGGATAGGAGGGGGTCTTGAGGTGTGCGTGTGTGTGTGGATGGGGAGGGTGTCACACTCAGAGGAAGAGAGCTCAGAGCTCTGGGATGGAGCAGTAGAGGGCATCCATATGAAGGTCAAGATGGCGAAGACAGACCCCAGGACAGGTCGTATAGAAATATTAGAAGATCCAGAGCCACCTGTTTCGATCAAACTCTGAGGCTAAGATTCCTTCGGCTACATCTCACAGTCTCCCATCTTCAGTACTGGAGAATTCACACTTCCTTTGGGGAATGCAAGAACCTACACCTGATAACTAAGAGTATCGTGTACCGACTGAACCAACTTGTGTGTTTGTGTGTATATGTTTAGAACGAGGTGGTTTGTCGAGGAGCAAAGCTATTGACATCTCCCTCCTTTAGGTGGCGCTGTGTGTCAGCGTTCTCACCCCGAGCACACAACCCGCTCAACCACGCATAGTCACATACAGTCAGTGAGACCCCTACCTTCCTGCATGCCTCTGTGCTGCCCCTGGGACTGACTGGCTGCCCGTCTGCCTGCGAGCCTGCCTGCCTGCCTCTGTGCTGCCCCTGGAACTGACTGGCTGCCCGCCTTCCCACCTACCTCTGTGTTGCCTGTCAGTCTGCCTGTGTGCCTGGCTGGCACGGAACAGAACAGTACAGGGTTACAGAATGGGACGGTTTACAATGAACTGAAATGGGCTCCTCTTGCTGTGATCCAGCCAGTCTCTGCATCAGGGCAATTAACCTGCTTATACACTGGGCTACTGCCTCCCTCCTCTCCCCCCCGCTGCCCCTCCTCTCTCTGAGCTCATAGCCTCAGGATGTGGGAGAGCCATTGGATTAGAGGATATTAGCCAGGATAGTTTAATGTAATGAACCATCTGATGACAACTATTAAAAATGATTTGCAACATCCGCACTCACAGAGTGAGATCAGTACTGTACCTGCGTTTTGCTTCTGCTTGATTTCTGTCGCATTTTGTTAACTCTATTGTCTAGATTCAGATCCGTTTTGTTGAAGATCAAACAATGAGATGAATGCTAAAGGGTTGCAGGTTTTCATGGTTCTCAATGGTGATTGTTGAAATGGGTTGAGTTTATGATACACTACATGACCAAAAGTATGTGGACACCTGCTTGTCGAACATCTCCTTCCAAAATCATGGCCATTAATATGAATTGGTCCCCCCCTTTGCTGTTATAACAGCCTCCACTCTTCTGGGAAGGCTTTCCACTAGATGTTGGAACTTCCATTCATCCACAAGAGCATTAGTGTGGTCGGGCACTGATGTTGGGCAACTAGGCCTGGCTCGCAGTCTATGTTCCAATTAATTCCAAAGGTGTTCGATGGGTTTGGGATCAAGGCTCTGTGCAGGCCAGTCAAGTTCTTCCACACCAATCTCGACAAACCATTTCTGTATGGACCTCGCTTTGTGTATGGAGGCATTGTCACGCTGAGACAGGTAATGGCCTTCCCCAAACTGTTGCCACAGAATCATCTAGAATGTCATTGTATGCTGTAGTGTTAAGATTTCCCTTCACTGGGGGGCCTAGCCCAAACCATGAAAAACAGCCCCAGACCATTATTCCTCCTCCACCAAACTTTACAGTTGGCACGATGCATTCGGGCAGGTAGCGTTCTCCTGTCATCCGCCAAACCCAGATTCGTCCGTCGGACTGCCAGATGGTGAATTGTGATTCATCACTCCAGAGAACGCATATCCATTGCTCCAGAGTCTAATGGTGGAGAGCTTTACACCACTCCAGTTGACACTTGGCATTGTGCATGGTGATCTTAGGCTTGTGTGTGGCTGCTCGGCCATGGAAACCCATTTCATGAAGCTCCCAATGAACAGTTATTGTGCTGACTTTGCTTCCAGAGGCAGTTTGGAACTTGGTAGTGAGTGTTACATCTGAGGACAGATTATTTTCACGCGTTAGGCGCTTCAGCACTTGGCAGTCTGGTTCTGTGAGCTTGTGTGGCCTACCATTTCGCAGCTGAGCCTCTGTTGCTCCTAGACGTTTCCACTTCACAATAACAGCAGTTACAGTTATCTAGGGCAGCTCTAGCAGGGCAGAAATTTGATGAACTGACTTGTTGGAAAGGTGGCATCCAATGACGGTGCCACGTTGAAAGTCACTGAGGTCTTCAGTAAGAACATTCTACGGCCATCATTCTACAGTGTCCACATACTTTTGTATATATAGTGTGTATTGTTCCCTCTTCCCAAACAGAGCACTTTTACTTCATAAAATATGAGGAGAGAATATATTGCTTCATCTTCCAACCGCCTCTTTGCATCTTTGGCCCAATCACACAACACAACACAACACATCACACACACTGCTTGCTCTTTGTCTGTCGTGATGTGGGCTTTGTCTTCTGCCTTTGTCTGTCTCTCTCTGACTCTCTCTCTCTCTCTCTCTCTGACTCTCTCTCTTTCTGACTCTCTTTCTGACTCTCTCTCTCTCTCTCTCTCTCTCTCTCTCTCTCTCTCTCTCTCTCTCTCTCTCTCTCTCTCTCTCTCTCTCTCTCTCTCTCTCTCTCTCTCTCTCTCTCTCTCTCTCTCTCTCTCTCTCTCTCTCTCTCTCTCTCTCTCTCTCTCTCTCTCTCTCTCTCTCTCTCTCTCTCTCTCTCTCTCTCTCTCTCTCTCTCTCTCTCTCTCTCTCTCTCTCTCTCTCTCTCTCTCTCTCTCTCTCTCTCTCTCTCTCTCTCTCTCTCTCTCTCTCTCTCTCTCTCTCTCTCTCTCTCTCTCTCTCTCTCTCTCTGTCTTTGAGTGCCATGCCTGTGAATCTAAAGACAGGAGTGAAGCCTCTCGGGTCTCTGTAGACCTCACTCAATCTCCCAGTATCTCGCCCAGAAACAGACTGCTGCACCAGATTGAATTTCTCACCAATCTCACAGGATGAGACCGAGACGTCTCCTCCTTCACCACCAGGCACAGCTTGGCCCACAGATCCATTCCTCTGATATATATTCCTTCACATCAGAAAAGTGAGGATGGAAGAATGCAGGGAGGCACTCTGGATTTGCATTGAATCAACAGAGGGCGATGTCTAATAATTGCAAAATAGTGCATCTGGAGTAAAAGGAGAATGTAGATTGTAGTTTATCCAAGTAAGCCATAAACTACTGACTCTCCTGGTGTAAGGGAAGGTTTGTTGGATTCTTGCTGTTACAATGTTAACTTTTGTGTTTTCTTCCTTGTTGAGCAAATGTTCCTTCTTGTCATTCTGGTCACCACAGTAGCAGCTCTGTTTATGAATGTGTGTGCGTGAATGAGCGTTCGTCTGTATGTGTGCTTGTGTGTGTCCGTGTGTGTTCAGTAAGCAGGATAGGAGAATAAATATTTACCAACTGTGTTTTTCCATCCGTCCGTCCCTCCCACCCCCTTTCTCTCCACGCAAGATTCCAGCGCCTTTTTATCAGTGCTGGAGTTCAGCCATGGGCTTTTTTAATTTTCTGCTTTTGTGTTTTTAGCCGAGATTGACAGGCCGCTCCCTCCCTGGAGCATTGTTCTATTAATCTGTTTAATATGCTACAGAAACACTCGAGTGCTGGAACAGGCAGCCTGCTAATGGAATCGCAGCAGGTAAAGCAGGCTAGCATATCTGACAGCGGAGACGGAGGAGGAGGGCGACCGGCCGTATTACCAGGGCTCTGTGTGGTGCAGCGGCACCGGTCAGCACATTGGAGCGGGTGTCGCCACCACTCAACACCCCTCCCATTGTGACCCTCTGTAGATCAAGTTTCAAATCAAGTTTATTTATTTTTATTTTTTATTTATTATTATTTTTATTTTATATAGCCCTATATAGCCCTGTAGAGACAGACAGATGGACAAACCCACCTCCTGTGTGATCCCATGATGTGAAAAAGCCCCCCACGTCCTTCTATTACATATTGGTGTGTCTTGGAGTCCTGCTATGCAAGCTGTGTGCATTGCATGGTGGTTTTAAGATAGTCTTTCTGTCATCAGTATTGGACAGAGCTCCTATAAGCGGCCATCAAAGGAAAGCCTTTGTGTGTGATCAAATGGCTTCTCCCAAAATACAGTAAAGTTGTATGAAAGGCTGCTCTTTTAATGAATCAAATCAAATCAAATGTTATTTGTCCCATGCACCGAATACAACAGGTGTAAACTTTGGCGTGAAATGCACAAGCCCTTTGCCAACAATGCAGAGTTGAAAAGTTAGAAAATTTGCTAAATAAATTGAAAAGGAAACCGTAACACAATAAAATAACAATAACAAGGTTATATACAAGAAGTACCAGTACCGAGTCAATGTGCAAGGGTAAGAGGTAGATGAGGTAATTTAGGTAATATGTACATGTAGGTAGGGGTTAAAGTGACTAGGCAATAAGGATAGACAATGAACAGAGTGGTGGCATTGTGTGTGAAGAGCAAAAACCATCCTTCTATCCTGCCAATAGAGTGTATAACCCGCCAACTGCATGTTATTAATGTCGTCGCTCAGCCACGACTCGGTGAAACATAAGATATTACAGTTTTTAATGTCTCGTTGGTAGGATATTCGTGCTTTCAATTTGTCCAATTTATTTTCCAGCGATTGAACGTTAGCTAACAGTACAGATTGCAAAGGAAGTTTGGAGTATATCCTTCCTGTCCGACTCATTACAGAAAAATTCTTCATGCAATTGGAGGTGAGTCATCGCTGTTCTGATGTCCAGAAGCTCTTTTCAGTCATAAGAGACGGTAGCAGCAACATTATGTACAAAACAAGTTACAAACAATGCCAAAAAACAAACAAAATAGCACAGTTGGTTAAGAGCCAATAAAACGGCTGCCATCCCCTCCGGCGCCATTACTTGTGTGTGTGTGTTGGAGTATCAGTGTGGTATGTGTTAGAATGTGTGTGGGAATAGAGCCAGTCTAGTCTATAGAGCCAGTCTAGTCTATAGAGCCAGTCTAGTCTATAGAGCCAGTCTAGTCTATAGAGCCAGTCTAGTCTATAGAGCCAGTCTAGTTTATAGAGCCAGTCTAGTCTATAGAGCCAGTCTAGTCTATAGAGCCAGTGCAAGAAAAGAAGGAGGTCAATAAAAAAATAGTCTAGTTTGCCATTTGATTAACTGTTCAGCATGTCTATATGTGTATGCATGTGCGTGTGTGTGTTTGCAGTGTGTGTGTGTGTATTGTGTCACCAGTGTGGTAGATTTGTTGTAAATGGCAGGCTCAGGCCCCCTGCTGAGAGAACGAGTTGTGCTTTAATTAACTCTGTGTTAATGGCGGCACAGCGAGTGGTCACAGGTTGAAAACAACGCTCTGAAAATGCCCGGCTCTGTCCTGTCCCGGGGAGATAACGTGGACCGTTTCGCCGTCCGACCGTAAAGCCTTTTTGACATCCCCCTCCTGCTCCCTGTTGTAACTAGGCTGGAGACAGAAGAACACTGGACTCATTTGAACCCTACTTGCTTCTATCCTGAAGAATAGACTTGGGGGTAATAACATGCAAAGAGCTTCATTGTGACTCCCGGGAGATAATGCTGGCCTACTGGGAATGTCTTCCTCAATACAGTATCGGGGTGAGATAGACTAACCTCTGTCTGTCTGTTTCCTTCATGGGATTTAGTTACTGGAATAATGCAGTCATCCAGTCATATGTAGGTTAAGACTTTTGATCAGATGGGGGGTGTATCACAATAGAATTTGCTGTTGAAAAACAATGTAGCCATGTAACATATATGCTGAATGATTGAGGATATGCCAGTAAGAGCAGAGATAGTTTGGGAGAGGATTTGTCCATTTCACTTAGTTTGCCTTAGTTTGCTTCTGAACGAACAAAGAGCCGTTAAAATGATTTCCCAGCTCATCCCCTGCCATCCCCTGCTTTGAGACGTCTCCTACAGCATGTCCAGTGTGCTATACAGTACACGTTAATGCTGTGATTGATTTGGGAGGCGCAAAATTACAGAAGCACTTAACATCAGCCGGCGTAGACGAAAACTTCCTTAACCCTCCGCTCCAACTTTTAATGAGGTAATCTCGACTCGGACGCCAGAGCTAATCCGTTTCCAACCCCCGCCTCCCCCAGCAGCTCCACCTCTCGTTTCTCCCAAGCCCCTACGGACCGACCGTGTTTTGGAACCGCCCAGCACATATCCGACCGACGTGGGATGGGAAAACTACATGGCATGCAGCACTCCGACAGAGTCCCTTTTTTTAAACCAGTTCTATGATATACAACATACCGCTTTATATCTCCCTCCCTCCTCTGTAACTGAAGCTGGATCTCCGAAAATAAATAGCACGCCAAAAAGAGACGAAGAGATGAGGCTCCTTAATGAAATGAGATCCCAGGGAAGCTGGAGTCAGTGTATAGTGAGGAGCAGGACTCAGATAAAAGCGAGCCAGCGGTAATTAGAATACATGCTGAAGCATGAAGGAGCCTGTGAGAAGAGAAAACAGCATTTTGAGGGAAAATTACGTTGAGCCGTTAAATAAATTAGAGACGTCTTGAGGAAGAAACGGGTCGAGCTTTGCGGAGTCAGGCAGAGTCAGTCGCTCGGCTCTCCCGAGGCAAAAAATATATAATTTGTCATATTTTAGACTTTGGCTCTGTATCTTATCAGAAGTTGTGAAACTCTTGATCCCCCTAGAACAACTACCTCTCTTTTCAGTTCTCGATATCTTTTGTTACCATCTTATTTTTAACTCTTTCGAATACAAGTTCTGTAGCTAGCAGGGATGATGACTACTTCAGAAAGTTTTACATTTCTTCACACTTGCAGTTTCTGTCATCTTTTCAAAATGTACTACATTCTTTTAGCATAGGACCACACGTGTCCCTTCAGTTTCTGTGTCCACACACACACACACACACACACACACACACACACACACACACACACACACACACACACACACACACACACACACACACACACACACACACACACACACACACACACACACACACACACACACACACACACACACACACACACACACACGTATTTCGTTGTTGTAAGGGGATATAAAGGTAATATGGCTGCCATTGCAGAGCTGTGTGCTTCCTGGGCGCTGTGCTGCTGTCTGCAATAGCACAAGGCCACAACACTGCTACGTGGTAAATGTCACCCATCATCAAGCGCTTGTGCGACGGCTGCCCTTGCAGAGGGAAAAATGCCGATGTAGCAGATCCAGCCTTTGATTTAGACACTAACGGCAGCCGAACAGCAAAAGCACTGAGGCATGAAGGTAAATTCCCATAATTCACTGCTGAAAGGTTAGCCAGTGGCATACCTCCTCTCCAGTGTTCGTTAACAACAAATGTCACCCGATTGAAATAAGCACAGCTATATCTGTGGTGTGTATGTGTGTGTGACCGTGTTTGTCTGTGTACGTGTGTGTATGAGAGAGAGAGTCTGTGTGTGTCCTTGTGCCTTTGCTTTGAGACTGATATATACTGTGTTTTTACAGTGAATCTAATAGCAGTGTAACTCTTTTGCTGATACTCTACATCACTTCAAGTTCTGTCAGCTCTTCTGCTGTGCTCTTTATCAGGCCAACATGGGCCCACCCTGCCGCTTCCTTATACAGTAGATGACCAAAAGTATGTGGACACATCTCATTCCAAAATCATGGGTATTCATATGGAGTTGGCCCCCCCTTTGCTGCAATAACAGCCTTCACTCTTCTGGGAAGGCTTTCCCAAAAGATGTTGGAACACTGATGCGGGGACTTGCTTCCATTCAGCCACAAGAGCATTAGTGAGGTTGGGCACTAATGTTGGGTGATTAGGCCTGGCTCGCAGTCTATTTCATCATAAAGGTGTTCGATGTGGTTGAGGTCAGGGTTCTGTGCAGGCCAGTCAAGTTCTTCCACACCGATCTCGACAAAGCATTTCTCTATGGACCTCGCTTTGTGAGGTCCGGCATTGTCCGGCATTGTCATGCTGAATCCGGAAAGGGCCTTCTCCAAACTGCTGCAACAAAGTTGGAAGCACCGAATCATCTAGAATGTCATTGTATGCTGTAGTGTTAAGATTTCCCTTCACTGGAACTAAGGGGCCTAATTAGAACCATGAAAAACAGCCCCAGACCATTATTCCTCCTCCACCAAACTTTACAGTTGGCACTATGCATTCGGGCAGGTAGCGTTCCCCTGTCATCCGCCAAACCCAGATTCGTCCGTCGGACTGCCAGATGGTGAAGTGTGATTCATCACTCTAGAGAACGCGTTTCCACTGCTCCAGAGTGCAATGGCGGCGAGCTTTACACCACTCTAGCCAACGCTTGGCATTGCACATGGTGATCTTATGCTTGTGTACGGCTGCTTGGCCATGGAACCCCATTTCATGAAGCTCCCGACGAACAGTTCTTGTGCTGACGTTGCTTCCAGAGGCAGAATCCACTCATTTGAAAGGGTGTCCACATACTTTTGGTTATTGCAGACGACTGTAGTTATGTGAAATGACACCTGTTAATAAAACTGTACAGTGTTTAGTGCGAGTCATAGGTCCCACACTAGTGGTAATATTATACTGTTTAGTCTGCCTGTTGTCAATGTCAGCCCCCCCCATTCACTCCCAGTGTTAAATGAGTCCCTCACACATAATTGTTGACAGCTCTTTGGTTCATTATGGTTCATGAGTTATTCGCCAATTTGCTCCACGAAATGTGTTGCCACTTTGAGTAAGCAGGGTAGTTAGGAGTACGCTAAATGTGTAGCCACTTTTGGTGAGCAGGATAGTCTAGTCAGGAGTATGCTAAATGTGTAGCCACTTCGAGTGAGCAGGGTAGTCAGGAGTACGCTAAATGTGTAGCCACTTCGGGTGAGCAGGGTAGTCAGGAGTACGCTAAATGTGTAGCCATTTCGAGTGAGCAGGGTAGTCAGGAGTACGCTAAATGTGTAGCCACTTCGAGTGAGCAGGGTAGTCAGGAGTACGCTAAATGTGTAGCCACTTTGAGTAAGCAGGATAGTCAGGAGAACGCTAAATGTGTAGCCACTTTGAGTGAGCAGGGTAGTCAGGAGAACGCTAAATGTGTAGCCACTTTGAGTGAGCAGGATAGTCAGGAGAACGCTAAATGTGTAGCCACTTTGAGTGAGCAGGGTAGTCAGGAGTACGCTAAATGTGTAGCCACTTTGAATGAGCAGGATAGTCAGGAGAACGCTAAATGTGTAGCCACTTTGAGTAAGCAGGGTAGTCAGGAGAACGCTAAATGTGTAGCCACTTTGAGTGAGCAGCATAGTCAGGAGAACGCTAAATGTGTAGCCACTTTGAGTGAGCAGGGTAGTCAGGAGTACACTAAATATGTAGCCACTTTGGGTGAGCAGGATAGTCAGGAGTAGCTAAATGTTTAGCCACTTCGAGTAAGTAGGGTATTCAGGAGTACACTAAATATGTAGCCACTTTGAGTGAGCAGGGTAGTCAGGAGTACACTAAATATGTAGCCACTTTGGGTGAGCAGGATAGTCAGGAGTAGCTAAATGTTTAGCCACTTCGAGTAAGTAGGGTATTCAGGAGTACACTAAATATGTAGCCACTTTGAGGAAGCAGGATAGTCAGGAGTACGCTAAATGTTTAGCCACTTTGAGTAAGTAGGGTATTCAGGTGTACGCTAAATGTGTAGCCAATACAGTACATAATGTACAGACAATCCCGTTACCTTCAATAGGTATCTTACTGACCTTGATCCTTAGTCTCTGACTTTGGCCCATTGGCTTGTCTAACCACTCTAACATTGTGTTGTGTTCAGTGTATGACACAACACACTCCCGGCTGTGTGTGTGTGCATTGTGGGGTTTGGAGACCAAGGCTGTCAGGGTCTCTGCTGTAGGAGCCCTGCTCTGACAAGGTCTGTGGTATATTTACACCTGGCCACAGACTCCCCCAGCCTTTCCTAATCTCCCCTTTACCTACCTCTACCTCTGTGCCTCCCCGTGCTTCCCCGTGCCTCCCCGTGCCTGCAGAGAATCATCATTAAGTTCTGTTGATTACTCATCATTCAAGCATCCAATATGGTCAGAAGAGGATCCGGTCAGTGGATGTGTAAACAGAGAGTGAGAGGGAGACAGGGCGGGAGAATGAGAGAGAGAAAGAGAGAGAGAGTGTGTGAGAGTGTTTGTTTAAGGGAGGGACAGTGTTGAAGAAAGAGATGGCAGCTTATAGTTGATGTACTGCGCCTCATGTTCATGCTGGGGCCTTTCTCCTTTTCTCTGTCTGATGAATTGGAAGTAGAGAGACTATCACTTCTCTCCTGCTGCTCTCTCCTCTCACAGGCCACAGACCAACGCACTCTGATGCACTGCTCTGTTCTCTTTCCTCTCCTGGCTACTGAGTCCAAACAGTGTTTTTTGGAGGGATATTTTTCTATTTGTTCTTATCGTGTTCATTATTGTTTTTTCTTCATCTTGTTCTTTCTTCATGTGAACCCGAAGATGTAATGTACTATACAAAGTTAAATAAAAAATGCATCAGTTGGTGTGTGTGTGCTGTGTGTTTGTCCAGTATTCACACAGTGCCACTACCAACGAGGGAGCAGCTTAGCTCTCACAGAAGGTCAGTGAGGTGAGTGGTTCAGACCCTGATTGGATGTCTGCTCCACAGCAGAGCCAGCCACCGTAGCTGTAGCCCACGGCAAGGCAAAATCCTGCTGCCTGCCAGGAAATTACAGCAGGGACCTGGAACCAGCCACACAGTGTCACTTTCACTCGCAAGTCTTTCTCTCTCGCTCTCAATTTCATTCGCAGGTCTCTCTTTTTCGCTCTCTCTTTTTCACACACACAAACACACACACACACACACACACACACACACACACACACACACACACACACACACACACACACACACACACACACACACACACACACACACACACACACACACACACACACACACACACACACACACTTGTGAATACAGGCTCACTCTTGCATTGGTTTTACAGAAAAGCTGCTCGCACACAGGTACAATTGCACACACACACATTTTGCACACTGTCACTGAACCACACTTCTACAGTCATTACACACAAAGCCTCAATGAACAGTCTCTGGACACATAGCCTCAATGCACAGTCTCTACACACACAGCCTCAATGCACAGTCTCTGCACACACAGCCTCAATGTACAGTATTTATGCTCTGTTTATTCCGTGCTTATGGAACACTGCCTCCCAAACTGTCTAGAGCCTTTTGTTTTTCAGTCAGAAATCTTTCCCCTGGCAAAGTCATCCTCCCTCACTCTGTCTCTTTCCACCACAGCCCACTGCTTATCTTTGTCTCACATGTTTAAGAGGGGCCTTGCAGCTTAGTGGCTTCCTTTTGAATACACTGATATTAAAGGGAGGGATGCAGAGAGAGAAAGATGACTACTTTTTACATTTACCCTGCTTGAACCCTCTGTCTTGTTAGAAGGTACAGTACACCGCAGTACATCCACCATCACACACACAATCTACACTCTCCTCCCTGTCTCCCTCCTGTCACACACACACACACACACACACACACACACACACACACACACACACACACACACACACACACACACACACACACACACACACACACACACACACACACACACACACACACACACACACACACACACACACACACACACACACACACACACACACACACACACACACACAGACATTAATCCCCCAATCTGCATAAACGCTGGGCACCTCAGCGGCCAGGGGCTGCCGAGCCTCGCCACCGTGCCGTGTGATCTCACATTGTTTTGTGAAAATTGCAGCCTCTGATGATGGGAATCTCATTCCCTGTAGAGAAAGGAGGAGGAGGAGGAGGAGGGGGAGAAAGGAGTGCAGCCTCAGTCTCAGCAGCTGGCCCACAGCCCACCATGCTGATGTGTACCTGCTCCGCACGCCACCGCTCACACAGCGGGAAGGAGGGGTGAGGAGGGGGGATGACAAATCGGAATTCACCAAATTGCTGATACACATGTAAGCAAATATCCTTGCAAATGATTGCCTCTCTTCAGGCTCGAGCCCTGCATTGATGCTGGTTATTTAACATGGAGGAGGACACACGGTTGTTCCTCCACGGCATCTAATTTGCATTGCCTGCCGAAACACATGAACCAGGTCTGATAAGTGGAGGTCTTCACCAATATTTATATTTTATATTTTGTGATAGGCTGATATCAAAACAGTGGTGGGTTTCCAATCAATGGAACCTGTGGTTTATTTGGGCTAAAATTCTATTTTTTATTGGGGTGTCTCCATCTCTGTGTAATTTGCCATCTTTAGTCGCCTTGCTTGTTTTTACAGTACATTTGTCATTGGACGAATACTACGTAACAAAATTAATATAAATACAGGCATATATTCACTCGTTTACCACATTATAAAATTATAGTAGATATCATTGTAATGCGCAACATTTTTTGTACGTCTAAATACTGTATGATTATATGACTTTGATGAAAATTGGTACTCTGTTATCTATAATTAAATCCATATTTTCTGTTGTGTTACAGATGCAGGTCTGAGGTCCTGTATCGAATTAGGTAAGGTATATCACACATTGAATTTCCACAGGAACTGAGAGAATAATAGAACAAAAAAAGAAGAGAGAAAGAGAGAGAGAGAGAGACCACGATATGCAGAGCAAGGCTGTGTATTTTGTCACCGGGGGCTGGGAGAGAGAGAGAGACCACGATATGCAGAGCAAGGCTGTGTATTTTGTCACCGGGGGCTGGGAGAGAGAGTGAGACCACGATATGCAGAGCAAGGCTGTGTATTTTGTCACCGGGGGCTGGGAGAGAGAGAGAGACCACGATATGCAGAGCAAGGCTGTGTATTTTGTCACCGGGGGCTGGGAGAGAGAGAGAGACCACGATATGCAGAGCAAGGCTGTGTATTTTGTCACCGGGGGCTGGGAGAGAGAGAGAGACCACGATATGCAGAGCAAGGCTGTGTATTTTGTCACCGGGGGCTGGGAGAGAGAGTGAGACCACGATATGCAGAGCAAGGCTGTGTATTTTGTCACCGGGGGCTGGGAGAGAGAGAGAGACCACGATATGCAGAGCAAGGCTGTGTATTTTGTCACCGGGGGCTGGGAGAGAGAGAGAGACCACGATATGCAGAGCAAGGCTGTGTATTTTGTCACCGGGGGCTGGGAGAGAGAGTGAGACCACGATATGCAGAACAAGGCTGTGTATTTTGTCGCCGGGGGCTGGGAGAGAGAGTGAGACCACGATATGCAGAACAAGGCTGTGTATTTTGTCACCGGGGGCTGGGAGAGAGAGTGAGGCCATGAGGTGCAGAACAAGGCTGTGTATTTTGTCGCCGGGGGCTGGGAGAAAGAGTGAGACCACGATATGCAGAACAAGGCTGTGTATTTTGTCACTAGGGGCTGGGAGAGAGAGTGAGACCATGAGGTGCAGAGCAAGGCTGTGTATTTTGTCACCGGGGGCTGGGAGAGAGAGTGAGACCATGATATGCAGAACAAGGCTGTGTATTTTGTCACCGGCGGCTGGGAGAGAGAGTGAGACCACGATATGCAGAACAAGGCTGTGTATTTTGTCACCGGGGGCTGGGAGAGAGAGTGAGACCACGATATGCAGAACAAGGCTGTGTATTTTGTCACTAGGGGCTGGGAGAGAGAGTGAGACCACGATATGCAGAACAAGGCTGTGTATTTTGTCACTAGGGGCTGGGAGAGAGAGTGAGACCACGATATGCAGAACAAGGCTGTGTATTTTGTCACCGGGGGCTGGGAGAGAGAGTGAGACCACGATATGCAGAACAAGGCTGTGTATTTTGTCACTGGGGGCTGGGAGAGAGAGTGAGACCATGAGGTGCAGAGCAAGGCTGTGTATTTTGTCACCGGCGGCTGGGAGAGAGAGTGAGACCACGATATGCAGAACAAGGCTGTGTATTTTGTCGCCGGGGGCTGGGAGAGAGAGCGAGACCACGATATGCAGAACAAGGCTGTGTATTTTGTCACTAGGGGCTGGGAGAGAGAGTGAGACCACGATATGCAGAACAAGGCTGTGTATTTTGTCACCGGGGGCTGGGAGAGAGAGTGAGACCACGATATGCAGAACAAGGCTGTGTATTTTGTCACCGGCGGCTGGGAGAGAGAGAGAGACCACGATATGCAGAACAAGGCTGTGCATTTTGTCACTAGGGGCTGGGAGAAGTTGTCAGGCAGAGTGTGTGAGCCAGAGATGATAATGTGGCATGACACTTCTGAAATGAGACACTGGTTGCCATGGCAAAGAGGCAGGAGGGACAGTCCCTCAAGAGGCCCAAATAAAACAAGCTGTAAATGATGTTTGATTAGAATTTAGATGATGGAACCGTTCGGGACAGGCCTTGGCTTCTGCAATTCTACATCAGGCTGCCTTTCCCTGGCAATACACAAATATTCTCTTTTTCTCTTTCGCTCTCTATCTCACGCACCTGCACACGCACCTGCACACGCACCTGCACACGGACCTGCACACGGACCTGCACACGCACCTGCACACGGACCTGCACACGGACCTGCACACGCACCTGCACACTCACCTGCACACGCACCTGCACACGCACCTGCACACTCACCTGCACACGGACCTGCACACGGACCTGCACACGCACCTGCACACGCACCTGCACACTCACCTGCACACGGACCTGCACACGCACCTGCACACGGACCTGCACACGGACCTGCACACGGACCTGCACACGCACCTGCACACGCACCTGCACACGCACCTGCACACGGACCTGCACACGGACCTGCACACGCACCTGCACACGCACCTGCACACGCACCTGCACACGCACCTGCACACGCACCTGCACACTCACCTGTACACGCACCTGCACACTCACCCTCTGGCTCACACACTCACGCACACACTATTTGATCAGTCTGTGCTGTCTGTAGACAGAGCCGTGTTGTGTAGCTCTGGGAGATTTCAGCCGACTGAGGGGAGACAATGCAGAACACAATTTTAGGAGATGGAGAGGAAAGATAGGAAGGGAGGAAGAGGGGGGAGACCCTATAGAGTTTACTCACCACCGTGAGGCTCGGTCCACATCTCACCCCCCTCCCCACCCCCCAGTGTTTTACCAAGAGCTTAGTGCCGGGAGGGTTCTGTGTGCCGTATGGCAAGTAGAACATTAGAGCACATGATTAAATTGCCACCCGCCTGTTTGCCCTGTGCGGAACGCGTGCATTTTCTAATTTCAAACTTCCATAAGTTATTTGCCCAGCGGCTGCTGTGAGCATCTCTTCACCCACCAACCCTTCTACCCCCCTTCTGAAATCTCCTGCTATGGTTTACTGATCTTGTAGTGTGTGTATAGGCCCACTAACAAGTCTGTCTGCTGCAAGCTAACCACATCACACTGCAGCTCACTCCCTCTGTCACGCACAAGATCTGAAGATCCAGATCAGTACCAGTACAAGTACAGACCAGTACCACATTCTATTCCACAGTAACTACAAGGAACCCAGAGGAGAACAGTGATCGCACAGCATAAAGAATATATTAAAGCCAGAGGAGTAATCAGCCATGTTGTGATGACCCCTGTCTGTATTCTCTAATTATGGGACACAGTGGCCAGGCTCAGCCAACATCTCTTCACATCTCTTCCTCTCCTCTTCCTCTCCTCTCTTCTTCCCACTTTCCATCCCACCCCTTCAATCCCAGCTGGTAATGAACTGCTTACCAAGCCTGAACTAATCAGGGCTGACTGCTCTCTGTCACTGTCAATTACACAGCCGACAAGCCCTCTCTCTCCTCTCCTCCTCCTCCTCCTCCTCCTCCTCCTTTCTTCCTCCTCTTCCCTCAGAAAGGGTCGGTACCTACTCTCCTCCTCGGTTACACATTTAAGAGTAACTTGTGAAAGGGAGAACAGAATGGGATCCACCCAACACCCGAGTAGCGTATCCCCCCTTTAGAGTCTCCTCAGTGGTCAAAGCTGTCACAGACTTTATAAACAAATCGAATGAGTGGGAAATGTACATTGATTACATGACAGTCAGTATGGTCGCTAAGGCTGTGTGTTGCTGTGGCTGAGGGTGTCTTGGTATCAAAACAAGCCTGGAAAACAGCATCCTTTTTTAGTATTAGACTCAGTAGTAAATCTGCAGCATAAAGTTACTATACTGTATGTTTGAATTTGAAGTGCGTGAAAGCCTCTGTAGTCTAGATGTATTGGTATACAGACAAGAATAGATTTGATGTATGCGTGTCTTGTGTCTGAGAGGAAGATGTGGACTGTTGAACCAACTTGTGTATGAGTATAGTGCCATACAGTGAGTGTATTTGACTCTGTGGTTTGTGAATGTGTGTGTAAACCTAGAGACCTATAGCAGCTGGTCCCAGCTGTGTCCCTTTATAACCATCCACTCCCCCCTCTGGTGTTTGACCAATCAATGGGCAATGGCAGACATCATCAGTAATCACAACAGTGTGACACAGAGCTATGGGGCCCGCCGGACCCTGGACTCACACACGGGTATATGTTTTTTAAATGTGTGTATATATTGTGTGTGTTTGTGTGAGTTTGTGTGTGTGTGTGTGTGTGTGTGTGTGTGTGTGTGTGTGTGTGTGTTTGTGTACTGTATGTATGCTTAACCGATAATTACCTGCGGTGGTATTCTCAGCCAGACGAGCATGGCCTATACTCTATCCTAAATGTCCTGAGAATAAAACATGTGTTTTTTAGTGTGCTCCTAGCCATGTTATTTAAAGTAATTAACCTTAATTTTTCCCAAAAAGAGACAAATCTTTATTAGACCGTTGCCTCTTAAGTAGCGGTGCCGTCGACCGGCGTCCATCTCCCTACGCTCCTAATGGAGTCCTCACTTAATCAAAATTCATCCATCAGATCTCGCTGTTGAATCATCTTTTAATTGGAAGTTACATTCTGGTTAATAGTTTTATAATTCACAGGCTGTAATAGTTTCACCCTGGGATCTGCTCTATTTTCACCGCCGATGTGACACCATCTCTTTTCTTCTTTCCTCTCTCCCATCCTTCCTCCTCACCAACAGTGTGGTAAAGACTTTAACCCCCCCGCTCCACCCAATGCAACACGGCACATCCTCTCTCTGACTGTACCAGCCTGTAGCATCACCAACCAACCCTCACTTTTAATAGCCAGTAATAAATTAGATCAAAATGTGGAATAGCAGCCTCCTGGCGGCCAGCCCGAGAGGCACGGACCTATGACTCTGAGTGTCACAGTCCTATATTTAGCCACACAGAGATGAGCTCCTGATTATCCATGTACTGAAGGGGCTCTACTTTACATTGAGTCAAAATCTTTCAAAGCACCTTTGGGTTTGGATAGACAGTGTAGCTCTACTATACCATAGACACTGCTGAGCCATATAGACGGGCGGGTTGTTTGCCAACAAAATCCATGCGTGCGCAACTTGTTGTCTCTCAAATAAATTGTTACAGTTGTTGGTTAGCTAGCTAGCAAATATCTGCCAAATTAGCATTGATGTGACATAAGTCTCCCCAAAACACCTCAAGACAAGCTATCAAGTAGCTGAAACGATTTCCCACATGGCAGCTTTTTGTCATTGTTACTAGCTATCTGACCCTTCAGAATCATAACAACACACTGCTTTTAGCATCCAAGATGCGTATGTATCATTGTCGTGACGTTGTCAACCCACCTGTCTGTCGTGTCTGTCGTGTCTGTCGTGTATTTCACCCCCCATTGGGCTCCAAATAACCACAGCTATTGTGAGCATCTCCAGCTGGAAACTATAACATGACTTATCACTAAACATCGTGCCTTTCTTAGTTAAAGTGCTAACCGGCGCCATGTGGCGCCACTCTACTAATTGATGAGGTGGGTAACATTATCATCACAACACAACATGTCCTTGCTTTTACAAACACATACTGTAACGTGTACTATTCTTTAACCTGTTTGGGCTGCAGCCCGACGTCGGTACACTTATGACAACATCCAGCTCAAGTGCAGGGCGCGAAATTCAAAAGATATTTAAAAAAAATATTTAACTTTCACACATTAACAAGTCCAAGACACCAGATGAAAGGTGCACATCTTGTGAATCAAGCCAACATGTCCGATTTTTAAAATGTTTTACAGGGAAGACACAATATGTAAATCTATTAGCTAACCACGTTAGCAAAAGACACCAATATTCTTACTCCATCAGTTTTTGACTCCATCAGTAGCTATCACAAATTCGGCCAAATGAAGATAAAAATAGCCACTAACCAAGAAACAACCTCATCAGATGACAGTCTGATAACATATTTATTGTATAGCATATGTTTTTTTCAAAAAATTTGCATATTTCAGGTATAAATCATAGTTTACATTTCAGCTACAATCAGAAATTGCACCGAAAGCAGCCATAATATTTACAGACACCAACGTCAAATACCTAATTACTCATCATAAAACATTTCTGAAAAATACATAGTGTACAGCAATTGAAAGACAGGCATCTTGTGATTCTAAACAATATTTCCGATTTATTAAATGTTTTACAGCGCAAACAAAATGTAGCGTGATATTAGCGTAGCCACAATAGCCAGAAACACTTGGGCGCCCACGACCAGTCAACATGCACGACAGATATTAGAAATAGCATCATAAAACGTTTCTTACTTTTGGTGATCTTCCGTCAGAATGTTGGACAACGTGTCCTTTGTCCAGAACAGTCGTTGTTTTGATCTGGAACGGCAAATATCCCTCTTCATTTAGCATGGGCACTTGCCAAGTGGCACGGATCACTCCAACGTCAACAAAGTTAGAGAACGGAACACGGCAAAACTCCCGAAAAAATGTCAATAATCTGATTAAACTATATTGAAAAAACATACGTTACGATGATATGGTCACATGTATCAATTAAAATCTAAGACTGAGATGTTCGTCGTTCATAACGACAGCTAAACAGAAGGCATATCCATGTCCTCTTTCGCACGCTCCAGAAACAGGATATGGACGGTCACGTCAAACAAAGACCTTTTATTCCACCTCAGACCAAGATAGACACGAAATTTCTTCTCTCACCGCATCTTGACAACCAGGGGAAGGCGTATGAAGTGTATGTAGACTCTTACGTATCATGCCCATGTATAGGCATGCAGTTGAACAGAGCATCGATTTCTGACATTCCACTTCCTGGTCAGGAAAAGTGCTGCAGAAGGAGTTCTGTTTCACTCAGAGAAATAATTCAAACGGTTTTAGAAACTAGAGAGTGTTTTCTATCCAATAGTAATAATAATATGCATATTGTACGAGCAAGAATTGAGTACGAGACCGTTTGAAATGGGCACATTTTATCTGGCTACTCAATACTGCCCCTGCAGCCATAACAGGTTGTGCTAGCTGGAGCCTTTCTCAACTGTCCACCCATTAAGGTGATGTGTATCATCGGCATGCATAGTTCTATATTTACAGTTGATAGCTGACACTGTGGAGGCATGTTTTGAGCAGCAGAACAGCTAGCTTCCATTGCAGCTCTTATCCCAGACACTATGGCTAGCCGAGGGTCACTATATCACTCTCATTCAGTTGGCACAATTCCCACAATCCAGCCTTTCAAAAAATTCCCTGGATTTTATGACCAAATCTTCCATTTGAAATAACCGTCTATTCCTTCGTATCCCTCCAACCACTTCATTTCTGTGATCTGAAAGCCGGTGGTGTGATGGACAGAATAAACAGGAGGAGAGAAGAGGCAGCAGAGGATGGTGTAGAGGTGAAGGACAACATGGAGGTAGAAAGACATTGGAGGAACAGGAAAGGCTTTCTAGATGCCTGTGTTTACTTGTAGCCACTCATACTAGACACTTTTAGAAAAAAAACACATGCACACAAACACAGGTGTGAGGGATAGACAGTCAGACATCCTCATGCTATAGACAGGGTGTAGGAACAGTCCTTTTGTCCCCTCCATTCCTCTCTATTCTTCCTACTCTCTCTGGTGCTGCCTGATTTGTTATTGATCGGTGAGGTAGGACTGACCCTGGTGCTGCATCTCAGGCCAAATGTTCAAGGCTGGCACAAACACGCACGCGTACGTACACACACACACACACACACACACACACACACACACACACACACACACACACACACACACACACACACACACACACACACACACACACACACACACACACACACACACACACACACACACACACACACACACACACACACACACACATGCCAGGGAGGGAGAGTGTGTTGGGTAGATTTTCTGTTTGTTTGCCTGTATATTTTCTATGTATTTAATATTTTGTAAATCTGTATCAGTATATTTTGTATATTTTCTGAATGAACTCGTTAGGATATAATTTGTGTGTGGGTGTGTGCTCTTGTGACCCCCCCCCCCCCTTCTCCCCGGGTAAGGGTGCTGCGCCCCCGTCGACTCGTGTGCTGTAGGGTAATCTCTTACACAAGGCAGAGGAAGGCAGTGGAGGGTGGAAATGAGGTTTTCAGCCCCGCTCCCTCCCCTGTCGTCCCTACCTTCCCCCCACAGCCTCGCTTTTGTACCCAGTGCCCCTTGTGCGCTCCACATCTATTCTTCTACCTCTCTCTTTCTATTTCTCTCTCCCTCTGTTTATTCAGTCCTACCTGCCTGTATCTCTGCCTCCCACTCTCTCGCATCTGGAGAGAAAATAGACGCCTGAGATCATTTTCTTACCCTGCCTCTTTTCTTTTGTCTTTTTTCTCTGGTAAATAAGTTTATTTATTTTAGAGTGTGTGTGAGTGGTGACCTAGTCTTACTCTCTCGGGGCTGAGACGGATAACTGCGATGCCCATCCTCAAGTGTTGCTGAGATGTAGACTCAAGTAGTGGTTGGACACAATAGACTGTAACACCACCCTCTCCCCTCCCCACCTCCCTTACCCCCAGTCTCATTCACACGGCCACACATTAGAATAGTTCACAGGGCGCCCCTGCCTCACAGGTAATAATGAGACTCCGTTCCAAAGGCTGCCTTCCACACTAAGGTTCCTCTTGAATAGCCCACACAAAGTGGAGCAACATGCACTACGGACGTCTTCTGGGTGTGCTGTATCGCTCATCGAATATCAATCTCCCCTACTTTTCTTCTTCTTTTTTTCTTTTAAGTGGACCAGAGGTGATATGGAAAAGATTGTCATTGCGTTAACATGTTTTTCATTCCTCTCCCTGTATTCAGTTCAATGAGCTCCATAATAGCTTTAGTTTTTGAATGTTGACCAATCGGTAATTGAAACCAAGCACAAGGACATAGAAATGGACGCTGAGAAGACTTGACCCCATTCAGTGGTGTTTCAGATATCCTTGGTTCTGCAAAGAATAGGACAATGTTGACTGTATTCAAAAGAGGCGAGAGACTCTCAGCAGACTTCTTAATATGTACTATTATTATCTCTATGTATTATTATTTGGATATAATATTGTACTGTAGGACGTTAGTGAATGGGTTGCTTTTAGCATTCAGCTGAAAGTGATATTAAGGTTGAGATATTTTACAGTTACAGGTCGTCTGTCATGACAGACGTGTATGTTGTGTCGTGGTATGGTTCTTTCTTCAGGCTCACAGACAGACTCACATCACTGAGTTGTCTCTACGGCCTGCCACAGCCAGGGCATGACAGAGGAGACAAGCTCTCCCTCTCCTTTTGCTTCATTTCTCTTTCCGTCCCCCGCCATCCAGGCCTCTTCCATCTATTAATCCCCTTCATCAGGGTCCCTCTATGGCTCTGTCCATCTCTTTCTCTCTCTCTCCCTTTCTCCGCCTTGCTTCCTCTCTGCCGTGCAGTGTGGTGAGTGCTGACAGGCCTGGCAGAGACAAAGTGCTGACGTCCATTTTAAAAGTGACCGCCCCTGTCCTGCAGCCCCACGGGTGGGGAGCCAAGAATCCATCACCCACACCATGCACAGCAGAGAGAGAGAGAGAGAGAGAGAGAGAGAGAGAGAGAGAGAGAGAGAGAGAGAGAGAGAGAGAGAGAGAGAGAGAGAGAGAGAGAGAGAGAGAGAGAGAGAGAGAGGAGAGAGAGAGAGAGAGAGAGAGAGAGGAGAGAGAGAGAGAGAGAGAGAGAGAGAGAGAGAGAGAGAGAGAGAGAGAGAGGCGCACCTTCTTTGTACATGAAAGGAGACCTGTGAGAGAGGGGAAAATATTGAAAAATGGGGGGTGAGAGAGGGAGCGAGGGAAGGAGAGGGAGAGCAGTGCAGGCTGGGTTGTCTCCGGGGACCGAGAGTGGGCATTAATCATTATTGGCGCACACCTCCGTCCCTGACGCACCCTGACGGCCCTTCCACCCCTGACATAAATCATAATTCCTCCACAATAGATCCACTCTCCGCCATGCCGGGGATAAGTGTGCTGCTCCTATCGATTTTTCCCTTTTCTCCCTCTGCCTTCTCCGTCGCCACCCCTGCCCCCCATTACCCTACGCCTACTGCCTCCCCCCTCTCTGCAAACCGCACTGCTGTGTCATTATGAAACATAACTGATCTGAAATTCATAGAACACTAAATAAAGTTTTGGAGCGTGCTCTACTGTATTCACTCCTTCCCCCTGCCCTCCCCTCTCTTGATGCATGAGAGTAAGCGCGTATAAAAAGAAAACTAATGATATAAAAATGACAAAGCGTGAGCAGTGCTATTATAGCTCTATTGATTTGTTTAGAACAGTCGCTGGAAGAGATTAGAAATGGTCCAGAAAAGGAGCTGGAGAGTAGTGGGGGAGAGAGGGAGGGCACCATGGAGAGTAGTGGGGGAGAGAGGGAGGAAACGAGGGCACCATGGAGAGTAGTGGGGGAGAGAGGGAGGGCACCATGGAGAGTAGTGGGGGAGAGAGGGAGGAAACGAGGGCACCATGGAGAGAAGTGGGGGAGAGAGGGAGGAAACGAGGGCACCATGGAGAGAAGTGGGGGAGAGAGGGAGAAAACGAGGGCACCATGGAGAGTAGTGGGGGAGAGAGGGAGGGCACCATGGAGAGTAGTGGGGGAGAGAGGGAGGAAACGAGGGCACCATGGAGAGAAGTGGGAGAGAGAGGGAGGAAACGAGGGCACCATGGAGAGTAGTGGGGGAGAGAGGGAGGGCACCATGGAGAGTAGTGGGGGAGAGAGGGAGGAAACGAGGGCACCATGGAGAGAAGTGGGGGAGAGAGGGAGAAAACGAGGGCACCATGGAGAGAAGTGGGGGAGAGAGGGAGGAAACGAGGGCACCATGGAGAGTAGTGGGGGGGAGAGGGAGGGCACCATGGAGAGTAGTGGGGGAGAGAGGGAGGAAACGAGGGCACCATGGAGAGAAGTGGGGGAGAGAGGGAGAAAACGAGGGAACCATGGAGAGAAGTGGGGGAGAGAGGGAGAAAACGAGGGCACCATGGAGAGAAGTGGGGGAGAGAGGGAGAAAACGAGGGCACCATGGAGAGAAGTGGGGGAGAGAGGGAGGGCACCATGGAGAGTAGTGGGGGAGAGAGGGAGGAAACGAGGGCACCATGGAGAGTAGTGGGGGAGAGAGGGAGGAAACGAGGGCACCATGGAGAGAAGTGGGGGAGAGAGGGAGAAAACGAGGGCACCATGGAGAGAAGTGGGGGAGAGAGGGAGGAAACGAGGGCACCATGGAGAGTAGTGGGGGAGAGAGGGAGGGCACCATGGAGAGTAGTGGGGGGAGAGAGGGAGGAAACGAGGGCACCATGGAGAGAAGTGGGGGAGAGAGGGAGAAAACGAGGGCACCATGGAGAGAAGTGGGGGAGAGAGGGAGGAAACGAGGACTACATGGAGAGAAGTGGGGGAGAGAGGGAGAAAACGAGGGCACCATGGAGAGAAGTGGGGGAGAGAGGGAGGAAACGAGGGCACCATGGAGAGAAGTGGGGGAGAGAGGGAGAAAACGAGGGCACCATGGAGAGAAGTGGGGGAGAGAGGGAGAAAACGAGGGCACCATGGAGAGAAGTGGGGGAGAGAGGGAGGAAACAAGGGCACCATGGAGAGAAGTGGGGGAGAGAGGGAGGAAACGAGGGCACCATGGAGAGTAGTGGGGGAGAGAGGGAGGGCACCATGGAGAGTAGTGGGGGAGAGAGGAAGGAAACGAGGGCACCATGGAGAGAAGTGGGGGAGAGAGGGAGGAAACGAGGGCACCATGGAGAGAAGTGGGGGAGAGAGGGAGAAAACGAGGGCACCATGGAGAGTAGTGGGGGAGAGAGGGAGGGCACCATGGAGAGTAGTGGGGGGAGAGAGGGAGGAAACGAGGGCACCATGGAGAGAAGTGGGGGAGAGAGGGAGGAAACGAGGGCACCATGGAGAGTAGTGGGGGAGAGAGGGTGGGCACCATGGAGAGAAGTGGGGGAGAGAGGGAGGAAACGAGGGCACCATGGAGAGAAGTGGGGGAGAGAGGGAGAAAATGAGGGCACCATGGAGAGAAGTGGGGGAGAAAGGGAGGAAACGAGGGCACCATGGAGAGTAGTGGTGGAGAGAGGGAGGGCACCATGGAGAGTAGTGGGGGAGAGAGGGAGGAAACTATGGGCACCATGGAGAGAAGTGGGGGAGAGAGGGAGAAAACGAGGGCACCATGGAGAGAAGTGGGGGAGAGAGGGAGAAAACGAGGGCACCATGGAGAGAAGTGGGGGAGAGAGGGAGATAACGAGGGCACCATGGAGAGTAGTGGGGGAGAGAGGGAGGGCACCATGGAGAGTAGTGGGGGAGAGAGGGAGGAAACGAGGGCACCATGGAGAGAAGTGGGGGAGAGAGGGAGGAAACGAGGGCACCATGGAGAGAATTGGGGGAGAGAGGGAGGAAACGAGGGCACCATGGAGAGAAGTGGGGGAGAGAGGGAGAAAACGAGGGCACCATGGAGAGAAGTGGGGGAGAGAGGGAGGAAACGAGGGTACCATGGAGAGAAGTGGGGGAGAGAGGGAGAAAATGAGGGCACCATGGAGAGAAGTGGGGGAGAGAGGGAGAAAACGAGGGCACCATGGAGAGAAGTGGGGGAGAGAGGGAGGAAACGAGGGCACCATGGAGAGAAGTGGGGGAGAGAGGGAGGAAACAAGGGCACCATGGAGAGAAGTGGGGGAGAGAGGGAGAAAACGAGGGCACCATGGAGAGTAGTGGGGGAGAGAGGGAGGGCACCATGGAGAGTAGTGGGGGAGAGAGGGAGGAAACGAGGGCACCATGGAGAGAAGTGGGGGAGAGAGGGAGAAAACGAGGGCACCATGGAGAGAAGTGGGGGAGAGAGGGAGGAAACGAGGGTACCATGGAGAGAAGTGGGGGAGAGAGGGAGAAAATGAGGGCACCATGGAGAGAAGTGGGGGAGAGAGGGAGAAAACGAGGGCACCATGGAGAGAAGTGGGGGAGAGAGGGAGGAAACGAGGGCACCATGGAGAGAAGTGGGGGAGAGAGGGAGGAAACAAGGGCACCATGGAGAGAAGTGGGGGAGAGAGGGAGAAAACGAGGGCACCATGGAGAGTAGTGGGGGAGAGAGGGAGGGCACCATGGAGAGTAGTGGGGGAGAGAGGGAGGAAACGAGGGCACCATGGAGAGAAGTGGGGGAGAGAGGGAGAAAACGAGGGCACCATGGAGAGAAGTGGGGGAGAGAGGGAGAAAACGAGGGCACCATGGAGAGAAGTGGGGGAGAGAGGGAGGAAACGAGGGCACCATGGAGAGAAGTGGGGGCGAGAGGGAGAAAACGAGGGCACCTTGGAGAGAAGTGGGGGAGAGAGGGAGGAAACGAGGGCACCATGGAGAGAAGTGGGGGAGAGAGGGAGAAAACGAGGGCACCATGGAGAGAAGTGGGGGAGAGAGGGAGGAAACGAGGGCACCATGGAGAGAAGTGGGGGAGAGAGGGAGAAAACGAGGGCACCATGGAGAGAAGTGGGGGAGAGAGGGAGGAAACGAGGGCACCATGGAGAGAATTCGGGGAGAGAGGGAGAAAATGAGGGCACCATGGAGAGAAGTGGGGGAGAGAGGGAGAAAACGAGGGCACCATGGAGAGAAGTGGGGGAGAGAGGGAGGAAACGAGGGCACCATGGAGAGAAGTGGGGGAGAGAGGGAGGAAACGAGGGCACCATGGAGAGAAGTGGGGGAGAGAGGGAGAAAACGAGGGCACCATGGAGAGTAGTGGGGGAGAGAGGGAGGGCACCATGGAGAGTAGTGGGGGAGAGAGGGAGGGCACCATGGAGAGTAGTGGGGGAGAGAGGGAGGAAACGAGGGCACCATGGAGAGAAGTGGGGGAGAGAGGGAGAAAACGAGGGCACCATGGAGAGAAGTGGGGGAGAGAGGGAGAAAACGAGGGCACCATGGAGAGAAGTGGGGGAGAGAGGGAGGAAACGAGGGCACCATGGAGAGAAGTGGGGGAGAGAGGGAGGAAACGAGGGCACCATGGAGAGAAGTGGGGGAGAAAACGAGGGCACCATGGAGAGTAGTGGGGGAGAGAGGGAGGAAACGAGGGCACCGTGGGGGAGAGAGGGAGGAAACGAGGGCACCATGGAGAGAAGTGGGGGAGAGAGGGAGGAAACGAGGGCTCCATGGAGAGAAGTGGGGGAGAGAGGGAGAAAACGAGGGCACCATGGAAAGAAGTGGGGGAGAGAGGGAGGAAACGAGGGCACCATGGAGAGAAGTGGGGGAGAGAGGGAGGAAACGAGGGCACCATGGTGAGAAGTGGGGGAGAGAGGGAGAAAACGAGGGCACCATGGAGAGTAGTGGGGGAGAGAGCGAGGGCACCATGGAGAGTAGTGGGGGAGAGAGGGAGGAAACGAGGGCACTATGGAGAGAAGTGGGGGAGAGAGGCAGGGCACCATGGAGAGAAGTGGGGGAGAGAGGGAGGAAACGAGGGCACCATGGAGAGAAGTGGGGGAAAGAGGGAGAAAACGAGGGCACCATGGAGAGTAGTGGGGGAGAGAGGGAGGGCACCATGGAGAGTAGTGGGGGAGAGAGGGAGGAAACGAGGGCACCATGGAGAGAAGTGGGGGAAAGAGGCAGGGCACCATGGAGAGAAGTGGGGGAGAGAGGGAGGAAACGAGGGCACCATGGAGAGAAGTGGGGGAAAGAGGGAGGAAACGAGGGCACCATGGAGAGAAGTGGGGGAGAGAGGGAGAAAACGAGGGCACCATGGAGAGTAGTGGGGGAGAGAGGGAGGAAACGAGGGCACCATGGGGAGAAGTGGGGGAAAGAGGCAGGGCACCATGGAGAGAAGTGGGGGAGAGAGGGAGGAAACGAGGGCACCATGGAGAGAAGTGGGGGAAAGAGGGAGGAAACGAGGGCACCATGGAGAGAAGTGGGGGAGAGAGGGAGAAAACGAGGGCACCATGGAGAGAAGTGGGGGAGAGAGGGAGGAAATGAGGACACCATGGAGAGAAGTGGGGGAGAGATGGAGGAAACGAGGGCACCATGGAGAGTAGTGGGGGAGAGAGGGAGGGCACCATGGAGAGTAGTGGGGGAGAGAGGGAGGAAACGAGGGCACCATGGAGAGAAGTGGGGGAGAGAGGGAGGAAACGAGGTTACCATGGAGAGAATTGGGGGAGAGAGGGAGGAAACTTGGCACCATGGAGAGAAGTGGGGGAGAGAGGGAGAAAACGAGGGCACCATGGAGAGAAGTGGGGGAGAGAGGGAGTAAACGAGGGCACCATGGAGAGAAGTGGGGGAGAGAGGGAGAAAACGAGGGCACCATGGAGAGAAGTCGGGGAGAGAGGGAGGAAACGAGGGCACCATGGAGAGAAGTGGGGGAGAGAGGGAGAAAACGAGGGCACCATGGAGAGAAGTGGGGGAGAGAGGGAGGAAACGAGGGCACCATGGAGAGAAGTGGGGGAGAGAGGGAGAAAATGAGGGCACCATGGAGAGAAGTGGGGGAGAGAGGGAGAAAACGAGGGCACCATGGAGAGAAGTGGGGGAGAGAGGGAGAAAACGAGGGCACCTTGGAGAGTAGTGGGGGAGAGAGGGAGGGCACCATGGAGAGTAGTGGGGGAGAGAGGGAGGAAACGAGGGCACCATGGAGAGAAGTGGGGGAGAGAGGGAGGAAATGAGGACACCATGGAGAGAAGTGGGGGAGAGATGGAGGAAACGAGGGCACCATGGAGAGTAGTAGGGGAGAGAGGGAGGGCACCATGGAGAGTAGTGGGGGAGAGAGGGAGGAAACGAGGGCACCATGGAGAGAAGTGGGGGAGAGAGGGAGGAAACGAGGGCACCATGGAGAGAATTGGGGGAGAGAGGGAGGAAACGAGGGCACCATGGAGAGAATTGGGGGAGAGAGGGAGGAAACGAGGGCACCATGGAGAGAAGTGGGGGAGAGAGGGAGGAAACGAGGGCACCGTAGGGGAGAGAGGGAGGAAACGAGGGCACCATGGAGAGAAGTAGGGGAGGAGGGAGAAAACGAGGGCACCTTGGAGAGAAGTGGGGGAGAGAGGGAGGAAACGAGGGCACCATGGAGAGAAGTGGGGGAGGAGGGAGAAAACGAGGGCACCATGGAGAGAAGTGGGGGAGAGAGGGAGGAAACGAGGGCACCATGGAGAGAAGTGGGGGAGAGAGGGAGGAAACGAGGGAACGATGGAGAGAAGTGGGGGAGAGAGGGAGGAAACGAGGGCACCATGGAGAGAAGTGGGGGAGAGAGGGAGGAAACGAGGGCATCATGGAGAGAAGTGGGGGAGGAGGGAGAAAACGAGGGCACCATGGAGAGAAGTGGGGGAGAGAGGGAGGAAACGAGGGCACCATGGAGAGAAGTGGGGGAGAGAGGGAGGAAACGAGGGCACCATGGAGAGAAGTGGGGGAGAGAGGGAGGAAACGAGGGCACCATGGAGAGAAGTGGGGGAGGAGGGAGAAAACGAGGGCACCATGGAGAGAAGTGGGGGAGAGAGGGAGGAAACGAGGGCACCATGGAGAGAAGTGGGGGAGAGAGGGAGAAAACGAGGGCACCATGGAGAGAAGTGGGGGAGAGAGGGAGGAAACGAGGGCACCATGGAGAGAAGTGGGGGAGAGAGGGAGAAAACGAGGGCACCATGGAGAGTAGTGGGGGAGAGAGGGCGGGCACCATGGAGAGTAGTGGGGGAGAGAGGGAGGAAACGAGGGCACCATGGAGAGAAGTGGGGGAGAGAGGGAGGAAACGAGGGCACCATGGAGAGAAGTGGGGGAGAGAGGGAGGGCACCATGGAGAGTAGTGGGGGAGAGAGGGAGGAAACGAGGGCACCATGGAGAGTAGTGGGGGAGAGAGGGAGGAAACGAGGGCACCATGGAGAGAAGTGGGGGAGAGAGGGAGAAAACGAGGGCACCATGGAGAGAAGTGGGGGAGAGAGGGAAGAAACGAGGGCACCATGGAGAGAAGTGGGGGAGAGAGGGAGAAAACGAGGGCACCATGGAGAGAAGTGGGGGAGAGAGGGAGAAAACGAGTGCACCATGGAGAGAAGTGGGGGAGAGAGGGAGGAAACGAGGGCACCATGGAGAGAAGTGGGGGAGAGAGGGAGAAAACGAGGGCACCATGGAGAGTAGTGGGGGAGAGAGGGAGGGCACCATGGAGAGTAGTGGGGGAGAGAGGGAGGAAACGAGGGCACCATGGAGAGAAGTGGGGGAGAGAGGGAGGAAACAAGGGCACCATGGAGAGAAGTGGGGGAGAGAGGGAGTAAACGAAGGGCACCATGGAGAGAAGTGGGGGAGAGAGGGAGGAAACGAGGGCACCATGGAGAGAAGTGGGGGAGAGAGGGAGAAAACGAGGGCACCATGGAGAGAAGTGGGGGAGAGAGGGAGAAAACGAGTGCACCATGGAGAGAAGTGGGGGAGAGAGGGAGGAAACGAGGGCACCATGGAGAGAAGTGGGGGAGAGAGGGAGAAAACGAGGGCACCATGGAGAGGTTGAGCAAAAGAATCGGGAGATTTTGAGAAAAAGAGAATAAGAAGATAGGGAGAAATGGGAAAGAGAGAATAAGAAGATAGGAAGAATTGGGAAAGAGAGAATAAGAAGATAGGGAGAAATGGAAAGAGAGAATAAGACGATAGGAAGAAATGGGAAAGAGAGAATAAGAAGATAGGAAGAAATGTAAAGAGATAATAAGAGGATAGGAAGAAATGGGAAAGAGAGAATAAGAGGATATGGAGAAATGGGAAAGAGAGAATAAGAATATAGGAAGAAATGGGAAAGGGAGAATAAGAAGACAGGGTGAAATGTAAAGAGAGAATAAGATAGGAAGAAATGGGAAAGAGAGAATAAGAGGATAGGAAGAAATGGGAAAGAGAGAATAAGAAGATAGGGAGAAATGGGAAAGAGTGAATAAGATGATAGGAAGAAATGGGAAAGAGAGAATAAGAGGATAGGGAGAAATGGGAAAGAGAGAATAAGAAGATAGGAAGAAATGTAAAGAGAGAATAAGAGGATAGGGAGAAATGGGAAAGAGAGAATAAGAAGATAGGAAGAAATGTAAAGAGAGAATAAGAGGATAGGAAGAAGTGGGAAAGAGAGAATACGAAGATAGGAAGAAATGGAAAGAGAGAATAATAGGATAGGAAGAAATGGGAAAGAGGGAATAAGAAGATAGGGAGAAATGGGAAAGAGAGAATAAGAAGATAGGAAGAAATGGGAAAGAGTGAATAAGAGGATGGGGAGAAATGGAAAGAGAGAATAAGAGGATAGTTAGAAATGGGAAAGAGAAAATAAGAGGATGGGGAGAAATGGAAAGAGAGAATAAGAGGATGGGGAGAAATGGAAAGAGAGAATAAGAAGATAGGAAGAAATGGGAAAGAGAGAATAAGAAGATAGGGAGAAATGGGAAAGAGAGAATAAGAAGATAGGGAGAAATGGAAAGAGAGAATAAGAGGATAGGAAGAAATGGAAAGAGAGAATAAGAGGATAGGGAGAAATGGGAAAGAGAGAATAAGAGGATAGGAAGAAATGGAAAAGAGAGAATAAGAAGATAGGGAGAAATGGGAAAGAGAGAATAAGAAGATAGGGAGAAATGTAAAGAGAGAATAAGAGGATAGGAATAAATGGAAAAGAGAGAATAAGAAGATAGGGAGAAATGGGAAAGAGAGAATAAGAAGATAAGGAGAAATGTAAAGAGAGAATAAGAGGATAGGAATAAATGGGAAAGAGAGAATAAGAAGATAGGGAGAAATGGGAAAGAGAGAATAAGAAGATTGGAAGAAATGGAAAGAGAGAATAAGAGGATAGGAAGAAATGGGAAAGAGAGAATAAGAAGATAGGAAGAAATGGGAAAGAGTGAATAAGATGATAGGAAGAAATGGGAATGAGAGAATAAGAGGATAGGGAGAAATGGAAAGAGAGAATAAGAGGATGGGGAGAAATGGAAAGAGAGAATAAGAAGATAGGAAGAAATGGGAAAGAGAGAATAAGAGGATAGGAAGAAATGGAAAGAGAGAATAAGAGTATAGGAAGAAATGGGAAAGAGAGAATAAGACGATAGTGAGAAATGGGAAAGAGAGAATAAGAGGATAGGGAGACATGGGAAAGAGAGAATAAGAGGATAGGGAGAAATGGGACAGAGAGAATACGAAGATAGGAAGAAATGGGAAAGAGAGAATAAGAGGATTGGAAGAAATGGAAAGAGAGAATAAGAGGATAGGAAGAAATGGAAAGAGAGAATAAGAGGATAGGGAGAAATGGGAAAGAGAGAATAAGAGGATGGGAGAAACGGGAGAAACGGGAAAGAGAGAATAAGAGGATAGGGAGAAATGGGAAAGAGAGAATAAGAAGATAGGGAGAAATGGGAAAGAGAGAATAAGAAGATAGGGAGAAATGGGAAAGAGAAAATAAGACGATGGAACAAATGGGAAAGAGAGAATAAGAAGATAGGGAGAAATGTAAAGAGAGAATAAGAGGATAGGAAGAAATGGGAAAGTGTCACGTTCCTGACCTGTTTTCTGTTGTTTTGTATGTGTTTAGTTGGTCAGGACGTGAGCTGGGTGGGAATTCTATGTTGTGTGTCTAGTTTGTCTGTTTCTATGTCAGCCTAGTGCGGGTTCTCAATCAGAGACAGATGGTAGTCGTTGTCTCTGATTGAGACTCATATATAGGAGGCTTGTTTTGTGTTGGGATTTTGTGGGTGTTTGTTTCCTGTCTCTGTGATTGTCTGCACCAGATAGGTCTGTCTCGGTTTCTGCACATTTTGTTATTTTGTATGTTGTTTGTAGTGTTTCACTTGTTATTTTATTTAACATGTTGAACACTAGCCGCGCTGCACTTTGGTCCAATCCTTGCTACTCCTCTTCGGATGAAGAGATGGAAGAAGCCCGTTACAGAAAGAGAGAATAAGAAGATAGGGAGAAATGGGAAAGAGAGAATAAGAGGATAGGAAGAAATGGAAAAGAGAGAATAAGTAGATAGGGAGAAATGGGAAAGAGAGAATAAGAAGATAGGGAGAAATGTAAAGAGAGAATAAGAGGATAGGAATAAATGGGAAAGAGAGAATAAGAAGATAGGGAGAAATGGGAAAGAGAGAATAAGAAGATTGGAAGAAATGGAAAGAGAGAATAAGAGGATAGGAAGAAATGGGAAAGAGAGAATAAGAAGATAGGAAGAAATGGGAAAGAGTGAATAAGATGATAGGAAGAAATGGGAAAGAGAGAATAAGAGGATAGGGAGAAATTGAAAGAGAGAATAAGAGGATAAGGAGAAATGGAAAGAGAGAATAAGAAGATAGGAAGAAATGGGAAAGAGAGAATAAGAGGATAGGAAGAAATGGAAAGAGAGAATAAGAGGATAGGAAGAAATGGGAAAGAGAGAATAAGAGGATAGGGAGAAATGGGAAAGAGAGAATAAGAGGATAGGGAGACATGGGAAAGAGAGAATAAGAGGATAGGGAGAAATGGGAAAGAGAGAATACGAAGATAGGAAGAAATGGGAAAGAGAGAATAAGAGGATTGGAAGTAATGGAAAGAGAGAATAAGAGGATAGGAAGAAATGGAAAGAGAATAAGAGGATAGGGAGAAATGGGAAAGAGAGAATAAGAGGATGGGAGAAACGGGAGAAACGGGAAAGAGAGAATAAGAGGATAGGGAGAAATGGGAAAGAGAGAATAAGAGGATGGGGAGAAATGGAAAGAGAGAATAAGAGGATGGGGAGAAATGGAAAGAGAGAAAAAGAGGATGGGGAGAAATGGGAAAGAGAGAATAAGAAGATAGGAAGAAATGGGAAAGAGAGAATAAGAAGATAGGGAGAAATGGGAAAGAGAGAATAAGAGGATAGGAAGAAATGGAAAGAGAGAATAAGAGGATGGGGAGAAATGGGAAAGAGAGAATAAGATGATAGGAAGAAATGGGAAAGAGAGAATAAGAGGATGGGGAGAAAGGGGAAAGAGAGAATAAGATGATAGGAAGAAATGGAAAGAGAGAATAAGAGGATAGGAAGAATTGGAAAGAGAGAATAAGAGGATGGGGTGAAATGGGAAAGAGAGAATAAGAGGATGGGGATAAATGGGAAAGAGAGAATAAGAGGATAGGGAGAAATGGGAAAGAGAGAATAAGAGGATGGGAGAAACGGGAAAGAGAGAATAAGAGGATAGGGAGAAATGGGAAAGAGAGAATAAGAGGATGGGGAGAAATGGAAAGAGAGAATAAGAGGATAGGGAGAAATGGGAAAGAGAGAATAAGAGGATAGGAAGAAATGGGAAAGAGAGAATAAGATGATGGGGAGAAATGGAAAAGAGAGAATAAGATGATAGGAAGAAATGGAAAAGAGAGAATAAGAGGATAGGAAGAAATGGAAAAGAGAGAATAAGATGATAGGAAGAAATGGAAAAGATAGTGAATAAAGCGGAAAAGGTAGATACAAAATATAATCAACTACAGTGGCAAGAAAAAGTATGTGAACCCTTTGGAATTACCTGGATTTCTACATAAATTGGTCATAACATTTAATCTGACCTTCATCTAAGTCACAACAATAGATAAACACAGCCTTATAACAGACTAATAACACACATGTTGGATAGATCAGTATGGTATACTGATCAGTATAGATCAGTAAAAAGTATGTGAACCCCTAGACTTCTCCAAAAGCTAATTGGAGTCGGGAGTCAGCTAACCTGAAGTCCAATCAATGAGGCAAGATTGGAGATGTTGGTTGGAGCTGCCCTGTCCTATAAAAAACACTCACAAAATGTGAGTTTGCTATTCACAAAAAGCATTGCCTGATGTGAACCATACCTGAAACAAAAGAGATCTCAGAAGACCTAAGATTAAGAATTGTTGACTTGCATAAACTTGGAAAGGGTTACAAAATTATCTCTAAAAGCCTTGATGTTCATCAGTCCACGGTAAGACAAATTGTCTATAAATAGAGAAAGTTCAGCACTGTTGCCACTCTCCTAGGATTGGCCGTCCTGCAAAGATGACTGCAAGAACACAGAGCAGAATGCTCAATGAAGTTAAGAAGAATCCTAGAGTGTCAGCTAAAGACTAACAGAAATCTCTGGAACATGCTGACATCTATGTTGACAAGAATGATACGTAAAACACTAAAACAGGAATGGTGTTTATGGGAGGACACCACGGAAGAAGCCACTGCTGTCCAATAAAAACATTGCTTCACATTTGAAGCTCCCAAAAGATGTTCCACAGAACTACCGGAAAAATATTCTGTGGACAGATTATACTGAAGTTGAGTTGTTTGGAAGGAACACACAACACTATGTGTGGATAAAAAAGGCACAGCACATCAACATCAAAACCTCATCACAACAATAAAGTATGGTGGAGGGAGCATCATGGTTTGGAGCTGTTTTGCTGCCTCAGGGCCTGGACAGCTAGTTATCATCGATGGAAAAATTAATTCCCAAGTTTATCAAGACATTTCCCAGGAAAATATAAGGGTTATCTGTCCGCCAGTTGAAGCTCAACAGAAGTCGGGTGATGCAACAGGACAACGACCCAAAACACCGAAGTAAATCAACAACAGAATGGCTTCAACAGAAGAAAATACACCTTCTGGAGTGGCCAAGCAAGTCCTGACCCTAACCCGATTGAGATGCTGTGGCATGACCTCAAGAGAGCAGTTCACACCAGACATCCCAAGATTATTGTTGAACTGAAACAGTTTTGTAAAGAGGAATGGTCCAAAATTCCTCCTGACCGTTGTACAGGTCTGATCCGCAACTACAGAAAACATTTGGTTGAGGTTATTGCTGCCAAATGAGGGTCAAACAGTTATTAAATCCAAGGGTTCACATAATTTCCCCACACTGCACTGTGAATGTTTACACGGTGTGTTCAATAAAGACATGAAAACATATACAGTTGAAGTCGGAAGATTACATACACTTAGGTTGGAGTCATTAAAACTTGTTCTTCAACCACTCCACAAATTTCTTGTTAACAACTATAGTTTTGGCAAGTCGGTTAGAACATCTACTTTGTGCATGACACAAGTAATTTCTCCAAAAATAGTTTACAGACAGATTATTTCACTTATAATTCACTGTATCACAATTCCAGTGGGTCAGAAGTTTACATACACTAAGTTGACTGTGCCTTTTCAGAGCTTGGAAAATTCCAGAAAATTATGTCATGGCTATAGAAGCTTCTGATAGGCTAATTTACATCATTTGAGTCAATTGGAGGTGTACCTGTGGATGTATTTCAAGGCCTACCTTCAAACTCAGTGCCTCTTTGCTTGACATCATAGGAAAATCAAATGAAATCAGCCAAGACCTCAGAAAAAAATGTAGACCTCCACAAGTCTGGTTCATCCTTGGGATCAATTTACAAACGCCAGAAGGTACCACAATCATCTGTATAAACAATAGTATGCAAGTGTAAACACCATGGGACCACGCAGCCGTCATACCGCTCAGGAAGGAAATGTGTTCTGTCTCCTAGAAATGAACGCACTTTGGTGCGAAAAGTGCAAATCAATCCCAGAACAACAGCAAAGGACCTTGTGAAGATGCTGGAGGAAACAGGTACAGAAGTATCTATATCCACAGAAAAACGAGTCCTATATGGTCATAACCTGAAAGGCCACTCAGCAAGGAAGAAGCCACTACTCCAAAACCGCCATAAAAAAGCCAGACTATGGTTTGCAACTGCACATGGGGACAAAGGTTGTACTTTTTCGAGAAATGTCCTCTGGTCTGATGAAACAAAAATAGAACTGTTTGGCCATAATGACCATCGTTATGCTTGGAGGAAAAAGGGGGAGGCTTGCAAGCCGAAGAACACCATCCCAACCATGAAGCATGGGGGTGGCAGCATCATGTTGTGGGGGTGCTTTGCTGCAGGAGGCACTGGTGCACCTCACAAAATAGATGGCTTCATGAGGAATGAAAATTATGTGGATATATTGAAGCAACATCTCAAGACATCAGTCAGGGAGTTAAAGCTCGGTCGCAAATGGGTCTTCAAAATGGACAATGACCCCAAGCATACTTCCAAAGTTGTGACAAAATGGCTTAAGGACAACAATGTCAAGGTATTGGAGTGGCCATCATAAAGCCCTGAACTCAATCCTATAGAAAACTTGTGGGCAGAACTGAAAAAGCGTGTGCGAGCAAGTAGGCCTACAAACCTGACTCAGTTACACCAGCTCTGTCAGGAGGAATGGGCCAAAATTCACCCAACTTATTGTGGGAAGCTTGTGGAAGACTACCCGAAACATTTGACCCAAGTTAAACAATTTAAAGGCAATGCTACCAAATACTAATTGAGTGTATGTAAACTTCTGACCCACTGGGAATGTGATGAAATAAATAAAAGCTGAAATAAATCATTCTCTCTACTATTATTCTGACATTTCACATTCTTAAAATAAAGTGGTGATCCTAACTGAACTAAGACTTTTTACTAGGATTAAATGTCAGGAATTGTGAAAAACTGAGGTTAAATATATTTGGCTAAGGTGTATGTAAACTTCCAACTTCAACTGTAATTGTTTGTGTGTTATTAGTTTAAGCACACTGTGTTTGTCTATTGTTGTGACTTAGATGAAGATCAGATCAAATTTTATGACCAGTTTATACAGAAATGCAGGTCATTCCAAAGGGTTGACATACTTTTTCTTGCCGCTTGTATCTCCTGTTGCTATGTCCTGAACGGTGTGTCTGTTTCAGTGCCGTTGTGTATCATCCCAAACGGATAGCACCACATCACTACACTGCTCTCAGTCTCACAGCCTTCAGACTGGATGTGGTCTCAATGACCTCTGAACTCACACCTCTCTGTGACCCTTCCTTCTTACTAAAGCATATTGGATTTAGCTTCAAGGATTACCACTTGCCACAAATGGTTCCCTACTCCATTCACTAATGTATAGACAGAAGGTCTCCTTTTAAATAATTATTTTAAATAATGTTGACAAAATCGGTCTTTAATGATTTACTTAAAAAAAATGTTTATAATGTTATGTGTTTTTGTTGTTGTTACAAAAACCTTGTTTCATTTCCAAAATGTATGTTATTAGTCTTGTTTGATGATCTTATTGTCCTTCGTCAGCAAGTGGTCCATTATGCACAGAAAGTCAGAAATCTACTTTAAATGTGTAACCTTTATTTAACTAGGCAAGTCAGTTAAGAACAGGTAGTCCGGAGCGAGGACCCCCGCCTGGAAGTTGGAAAATGTAGCATTTTTCAAACACCTGAAAGAGATTTTTTTCTGCAATCTAAGCCATAATCATTATCCTTTATTCTATGTTTAAAAAAGTATATTTTTCTGCAAATCTTAGCATACCTCTTGAGCTGTCTGTATGTTGTTGACTGGTGGTTGGCATTCTCTTTCTCTACCTTCCTGGAAACTAAATATGCTTCTCTGCTGATAGAATCTGATATAATCTGTGTAAAAGATGGAAAGGAATGTGAGCCTTATTCAGTACATTTAGTTATTGCTTGCTCTACCAACCATACCAGCAGGTATGCCAGCTAAGATAGTTAGACAAGCTAGATATATTTTAACTTCATTACTAACTTTTTTAAACAGGAAAAATCTGAGGGGGCACGTGCCCCTGTGCCCCATATGGGCCTGATGTCTCTGGGTGGAAGTGTGTGTGAGATGGAGCTGGTCGGAGGGAGCTGGTTGCTGGTCGGAGGGAGCTTGTCGCTGGTTGGAGGGAGATGGTCGCTGGTCGGAGGGAGCTTGTCGCTGGTCGGAGGGAGCTGATCGGAGGGAGCTTGTCGCTGGTCGGAGGGAGCTTGTCGCTGGTCGGAGGGAGCTTGTCGCTGGTCGGAGGAAGCTTGTCGCTGGTTGGAGGGAGCTGGTCGCTGGTCCGAGGGAGCTTGTCGCTGGTCGGAGGGAGCTTGTCGCTGGTCGGAGGGAGCTTGTCGCTGGTCGGAGGGAGCTTGTCGCTGGTCCGAGGGAGCTTGTCGCTGGTCCGAGGGAGCTGGTTGCTGGTCGGAGGGAGCTTGTCGCTGGTCAGAGCGAGCTTGTTGCTGGTCGGAGGGAGCTGATCGGAGGGAGCTTGTCACTGGTCGAAGGGAGCTTGTCGCTGGTTGGAGGGAGCTGGTCGCTGGTCCGAGGGAGCTGGTCGCTGGTCGGAGGGAGCTTGTCGCTGGTCAGAGGGAGCTTGTTGCTGGTCGGAGGGAGCTGATTGGAGGGAGCTTGTCGCTGGTCGGAGGGAGCTTGTCGCTGGTCGGAGGGAGCTGGTCGCTGGTCGGAGGGAGCTTGTCGCTGGTTGGAGGGAGCTGGTCGCTGGTTGGAGGGAGCTGGTCGCTGGTCCGAGGGAGCTGATCACCGTTTGGGATTAGAGTCGTGGTGGAGGGATATTAATGTAAAGTGGAGGGTACAAGCGTGCTCCCATCCAATTACTCAGCACCCTGTCACTGCCATCCGGGCCTAAACAACAGAGGAGGAAAGGATTAATTGCCTTGGACTCTGCCCCTGTTACAGGCCCAATTATGGAAACATATTGGCTCCCAGCACTGCTGCAGCCACTGCTGTGCAGGGAGATTGTGTGACATTTTCTAACCGGTTTCAGAGGTCAGGACAGGGGGAGGCTGGGATAAGGGACTGAGCTGGGGGAAAGGGTTGTGTGTGTGTGTGTGCGTCTGTGTGTGTGGGAAGGGGGTCACATAGGTTTTCCCCCCCTGTGTTGGTGCAGATGTCTGTGGTGCATTTTGTGCATTTGTGTCAACCACCCCTGTTGTTTGTGTTGTGTAGACTTGTCCTCTAGTTGTTGTGCTCGTAGGGGATTGAACGCTCCAGGTAAGGTTGAACGTGGCTTGGACCACAAACAATGAAATAAAGACATTCTGGTTGTGGTACTGAGAGTCTCGTCAATTGGAAGTGACACAGCCCATTGAGGGAGTGGAAGCACCAATGATCCCATAGCTGGCCTCGTGATGAAAGCTCCTGTGTAGACTGTCCTGTTCTAGTGGACACCACAGTCAGGTTGTGAATGCATATTGATCCCCTGTGTTGTGTCCTGTAGATTTAAGGTTCCCTCAGCTATAATTGGCATCCTCTCTCTCTGCCATTACTCTCCTGGCTGTTTCTGCTGTACACCATATTGACACCTGCAACTGTCAATAGTTCTGACAGTTCATAGCTTATGGTCCAGCTCCTCACAAAGCACAGGAGTTCATCCCCAAGACTGAATATAGAAGAAGTCTAGAGCTTCATTCAAAAGGGTAGTTGATGTTATAGTTAGCCATCTTTTTGGGGGAATGTGGGGACAGTTATAGATTCAAACGAGTGAAACAAAAAATGCAGGCCAGATGTATAGTAGTGATGGACACAGGGTCCATGGAACACTCCTCACTTCTATGGCTGCACCTCCATGACCCAAACAGCATTTTACTTGCTTCCCTGGACTTAAATGGGTAGTTGACAAAGTGTAACTTTGTCAATGTTTTATTTTTATTTCACCTAATTCTAAGATTCTGTCATAAAGAGCACATATTCAACTTAATAAAAATCAAGCTCTCATTTTTTCACTATATTACTAAAACAAGAGTTCAGTTCATGTAACAGGATTGAGCTTAAAATCGGGGACAGACATTTCATGTGATTAGATGAATCACTAATCACATTCAATAAATAGTTATCTTCAGAAATGAATTTGTCAAAACAAAAAGGCTTTACAATGATGGTTCCATTTTTGAGAAATGTTGGGCTTAAGTGGGCTAAAATCCTCCTAGAAGTCACAGAGTGTGCACAGAGGGACATTTCAAAATGATACATTATGACACTTTAACTTTGTCTTAATTCCTTCATTTTTTTAATATGAATATTCTTTGTCGTCTATATTAAAGTTCACTTTATTTAATTTATATGGCTACATAAATATTTGTGCACAATATCTACTTAACAAATCAAAGTGACGCAAAATGCACCGTTTTCGTGGAATGACCCAAATACGACCTCAAATGAATGCTGTAACTCCAAGCCACAGAGTAAGATGAGCCAACGGGTCCCGACAAACTATGTACTGTATATGTCCAAATATTAGCCAGATAGATCTGCACAGAGCACCCATTAGAGGACTGATGAATAGCTGAAACTATTTTTCTCACCTTGCAGGGCTGGCAGTGGTAGAAACCTGGGTAATACTTTCTGTGAGCCACAGAAAAGCAGACATGGAATTCTATAGTCTGAAGAATGTATGGTGAGTGAAGGTTATTAACCTTGGTGTCCAGTCTCCCTTCACCAGTAGATTGGTGTCTGGATCTAAAGCAGGAGTCAGACCTTATGAGATAGGTGATATCTTTTTTTAGTTTAAACCTGATATCGAGCATCAGGAACCCACCGGTATTTTCTAATCAGGGAGGGAAATGGGCCTGGAGGTACTGATGGAGCGGGATGCACCGTAGAGAAGGAGCTTAGAGAGAATGCACAGGGCACCTTGGAGATGGCACCTTGACGGATGCACACTTCATGAATTCTGAATTAAATTGTCCCTTGATGAATCTGGAATGTGTTTCTCCTGTTCCAGAGCAATAGGAATCCAATAAGACTCCAGCGCAGTACAAATAAAGCCATACATTCCCCCGGAACTGGCAATGAGCCTCAGGTGAGGAAAAATGACTGCAGCACTGGGAAGTAGCATGAGAGGGAGAGAGAGAAGAGGAGAGGGGGAGGGAGGGGAGAGCAAGTGGAGAGGAGAGGGGGAGAGGGAGGGGGCGTGAGATGAGGGGCGAGGAGACAAGATGGAAAAAAAGGTCCCGATATCAGGAGAGAGAGTGGTAAAGAGAGAGGGAGTGAGCGCAGGATAGAGGTCTGATATGAAAAGGAAGAAAAGCAATGGGCGAGAGAGAGAGTGAGATAGATAGCGAGCAAAGGATGTAGAGATAGAGAGGGACTTTAAAAGAAGGAGAAGAGCGAGCGTGTGGCCAGGGTTCCTGTAGCGTGTTAGCCCTGTCCTTTAGACTGGAAGGGAACATATTGGCCAGAGCCAATCCCCTGGTGGCGTGGGCCCCAGCAGCTAGGAGCCTGGAGCTCATCAGCCAGACAGACAAACCAGCCAGGGGCCCAGAGTAAATCACAACTCCACTCTCAGGGCCCAATTTCCCCAGAGGAGACCAGCCAGACCTATTCAAATCAGCCAGCTCTCTCAACCGCCAGTCGGTCCGTCTGCTCACACTAAAGAGCTGTCTTTACTCCTACCCCAATACCCCCGTCTTCGCCTCTGTCTCAGCCTCTGTTTCACCCTCTGCTCTGTCTCAGTCTCTGCCTCTGTCTCATCCTCTGTCTCAGCCTCTGTCTCGGTTCTCAGCCTCAGCCTGGGTCTCAGCCTCGGCTCAGCATCTGACTCGGTCTCGTCCTCTGTCTCAGCCTCTGTCTTTGTCTCTGTCTCAGCCTCGGTCTCAGCCTCGGTCTCAGACTCTGTCTCAGCCTCGGTCTCAGACTCTGTCTCAGCCTCAGTCTCTGTCTCAGCATCAGCCTCTGCTCTGTCTCAGCCTCAGCCTCTGTTTCAGCCTCAGCCTCTGTCTCAGTATCTGACTCAGCCTCAGCTTCTGCTCTGTCTCAGCCTCTGCCTCTGATCTGCCTCTGTCTCAGCCTCTGATCTGTCTCAATCTCTGATCTGTCTCAGTCTCTGTCTCTCTCTCAGCCTCTGATATGCCTCGGACTCAGCCTCTGATCTGTCTCAGCCTCAGCCTCTGATCTGTCTCAGTCTCAGCCTCTGTCTCAGCCTCTCATCTGTCTCAGACTCAAGCTCATTCTCAGTGTCAGTCTCTGTCTCAGCCTCTGTTTCGGTCCCGGCCTCAGCCTCAGCCACGGACTCAGTCTCTGTCTCGGGCTCAGCCTCTGACTCAGACTCTGTCTCAGCCTCTGTCTCAGCTTCCGTCTCTGTCTCTGTCTCTGACTGTCTCGGACTCTGTCTCAGACTCGATCTCAGACTCCGTCTTAGCCTCTGTCTCTGTCTCCGTCTTAGTTTCTGTCTCAGTTTCTGCCTCTGTTTCAGCCTCTTTCTTAGTTTCTGTCTCAGCCTCTGTCTCTGCCTCTGTCTCTGCCTCTGTCTCTGCCTCTGTCTCAGCCTCAGACTCTGTCTCAGCCATTGCTTCTGTCTCAACCTCGGTCTCAGCCTCTGTCTCAACCTCTGTCTCAGTTTCTGTCTCAGCCTCAGCCTCTGTCTCTATCTCACTCTCTGTCTCTGTCTGTTTCTGTCTTAGTTTCTGTCTCAGTTTCTGTCTCAGTTTCTGCCTCTGTCTCAGCCTCTGTCTCAGTCTTAGCCTCAGCATCTGTCTTAGCCTCTGCTCTGTCTCAGCCTCTGTCTCAGCCTCAGCCTCTGTCTCAGCCTCAGCCTCTGTCTCAGCCTCAGCCTCTGTCTCAGCCTCTGACTCAGCCTCAGCCTCTGATCTGCCTCTGTCCCAGCCTCTGATCTGTCTCAGTCTCTGATCTGTCTCATTCTCAGCCTCAGCCTCATTCTCATTATCAGCCTCTGATCTGTCACACTCTCAGCCTCTGATCTTTCTCAGCCTCTGATCTTTCTCAGCCTCTGATCTGTCTCAGTCCCAGCTTCTGTCTCAACCTCTGATCTGTCTCAGACTCAGCTTCTGTCTCAGCCTCTGATCTGTCTCAGACTCAGGTTCTGTCTCAGCCTCTGATCTGTCTCAGTCTCTGATCTGTCTTAGCCTCTGATCTGTCTCAGTCGCAGCTTCTGTCTCCGCCTCTGATCTGTCTCAGACTCAGCTTCTGCCTCAGCCTCTGATCTGTCTCAGACTCAAGCTCAGTCTCACTGTTAGACTCAGTCTCAGTCTCAGCTTCTGGCTCAGCCTCTCCACTCTAAAATAGCAATTTCACTCAACATAGAAATATCTTGTACACTTTATATGTGGACCTACTCAGTGTTGTTGTTCGTCTTTTTAGATGCCATGTGCACTGAAACCCTGGCGACATTACAGCACAACTGATACAGCCTGATAAAGTGTGCAACAATCATGAAAGATCTTGAAATAATTTGCTGCCTGACATTATTAGAGTGAAGTGACCAAAATATTTCCTTTGGATATGAAATGTTCACCACAATCAACATAGTCATTTCTCATCAAGATTAGTAAGAGACCGAGGAACATACTGTATTTTGACTCTTGTGTTGTATTGTCTGGATTGCCTGTATTTTACCATGGGCCAGTCTGCCAGGCCAGGCTGTGTCTGGACAAGTCAAGCAGGCCTCGCTTGGCTGCTGGCTGCAGCGGTGACTAAGCACCATCACCCCCTTTCCCCCTCCCTGTGCCTCACCCCCACCCTCCCCCTAACCTCTGTTCACCGTGCATACTCTAATGTGAATAACGTTTCTCCTCAGAGTCCCCTGTTAATAAATGGAGTGCCATTTCACACAATGCCAAAGTCAGGCCAGTATTGATTAACTCTCATCATCGACTCACGCCTGCTTCCTTGATTTATGATTGGCTGTTACGTTTACATTAGCTGTCAAATTCATCTTGTCTCTCCCCTGGCCGGGGTCAGGCTGGGTTGGGCAAAACAGTAAACATTCTCACCGTAGGCTAGACCCTAGACTACACTCCCGCAGGGATGGGTCATGTTAACCTTACTGCAGGGAGAGAGGAGAGGACACCTGTTTAGGTAGCAGGTTTGGGAAAGAAAGCATCTACTCTGGCTTAGGACCCTTTTCACAGAGAGTTGTGTACATACATGGAACCTAAAAAGGGTTCTCCTATGGGGACAGCCGAAGAACCCTTTTGGAACCCTTTTTTTTAAGAGACCAGGCTTGTGGGTTTCATTATTTTCATTTCATACAACTGTAGTGTTGGAGTTTGCCATTCGATTAAACCAAGGACATGGAGACAAGTAATAACCTCTGCAAATGCATACATACTTTGCATACATGTTGTTGTTTTTTTACGTTGAAGGTGACCGTAAGCAAATGATTGTTATTGCATGTTATTGAATAACATTTTTATGCAGAGAAGCATGCGGTACCATCAACTTTACAAGGTCAGGTTCCATGTGAATGTTAAACATTTGTTTACATTGCATTGAATTTATCATCTATTGCTTCTATTTTGCTGATAGTCATTAATTTGCATATTTTATGTTTGATTTCTTTGGACATATGCTTAAAGCTTTCAAAGGGCAGAACACTCAATGACCCAATGTTTCTGAACAAGAGATAACAGCATAACCTTCAATGGCAGCACGCCAATTTCACCTGCAATTTCGCAAGATATGGAACATTAATATAATTTGAATAATTTCAACTCAAAGACCGCGTTTTTTTTCTCTTTTCCCTGTAAGGAGAAAAAGAGACACTTTAAATTGACAGCCAGATAGACACCTATGTTAAATATATCCATGCCTTCTCTGTCTATTTATGAATCAGGGTTTCAAAATAAAATTGGACATCAGCGCTCCTCTACGATCAGCCATGAATTTAAACATAGTGTCCGGCTCCGTCAGTTTAGAAGGCTGCTATTTGGCCCCCCTCCCCTACCCAACTGGATCTGGAGAATGTCAAGGTACATGGCTGTAAGTGATGGTAACCTCCTTCCCTTTGATGCTGTTTCTCCCCCCTCAGACCTCCTGGCTCCTTACCCAGGATGGTTGAAGTGATAATAACAGGAGTGAGCGAGAGGTGTGAGAGGTGTGCAGCGGGTGAAGGAGGGTCCTTGGCTGTCTGCCTCTGGCGGACCCAGCGGCATGGGGGTTCATTGAGATTCCATTAGGGCTTGTAGAAGAGAGGTTTCACTGCAGCAACCCCCTTTAGTTTGCCTGTCTGACACTCATACAGGGATCACTACAAATTGGCTCTGTCATAGCAGACCATTTTATTTTTTATTTTTTAGATGTGAAGTAAATTAAACATGTAATCACACAGGAAGCGGGTTGTTGCCAGGGCCCCTTCACTAGGCTACCTTTAGCGTGGTGGTAACCAGAGATGACAAGCAAACACAGTTTTCTGCCCCCTCTTTGTACCACCATTTCTCAATCACGAGCGAATGTCTCTTAATTCTCTGTGTGCCAATGAGGGCCACCTCATCTGCTGACCTTTGACCCCAGACCTAGTGCCAGGATGTGGCATTGGACTCTGCTCTGCTTCCCTACACAGAAAAAAAGTCCCCATAGGAGAACCATTTGAAGAACCCTTTATGGTTCCAGGTACAGCCCTTTTGGGTTCCAGGTAGAACCCTTTCCACAGAGGGTTGTACAGTACATACAGCGCATTTGGAAAGCATTCAGACCCCTTTACTTTTGTTACGTTATAGCCTTATTCTAAAATGGATTTAAATAAATGTTTTTCCTCATCAATCTACACACAAAACCCGATAATGACAAAACGGAAAGAGGTATTTATACATTTTAGGATATGTATTTCAAATAAAAAGGTATTCAAACCCTTTGCTATGACACTTGAGCTCAGGTGCACCCTGTTTTCATTGATCATCCTTGAGATCAGTGGCAACCCATCATTCAGGGCAGGTGGGGCTAGGTTTCAGCCCCACATTTTTAGCAAAAAAAATGCCTGTTTTACATGTTATTTTGGAATTAATACGTGTCACACATCAGTTTGTAAACAAAGTAATACAAATATATACAGTTGAAGTTGGAAGTTTACATACACCTTATCCAAATACATTTAAACTCAGTTTTTCACAATTCCTGACATTTAATCCTAGTAAAAATTCCCTCTTAGGTCAGTTAGTATCACCACTTTATTTTAAGAATGTGAAATGTCAGAATAATAGAAGAGAATTAATTATTTCAGCTTTTATTTCTTTCATCACATTCCCAGTGGGTCAGAAGTTTACATACACTCAATTAGTATTTGGTAGCATTGCCTTTAAATTGTTTAACTTGGGTCAAACATTTCAGGTAGCCTTCCACAAGCATCCCACAATAAGTTGGGTGAATTTTGGCCCATTCCTCCTGACAGAGCTGGGTCAGGATTGTAGGCCTACTTGCTCGCACACGCTTTTTCAGTTCTGCCCACAAGTTTTCTATAGGACTGAGTTCAGGGCTTTGTGATGGCCACTCCAATACCTTGACTATGTTGTCCTTAAGCCATTTTGCCACAACTTTGGAAGTATGCTTGGGGTCATGCTTGGGGTCATGCTTGGGGTCATGCTTGGGGTCATTGTCCATTTGGAAGACCCATTTGCAACCAAGCTTTAACTTCCTGACTGATGTCTTGAGATGTTGCTTCAATATATCCACATAATTTTCCTCTCTCATGATGCACCAGTCCCTCCTGCAGCAAAACACCCCCACAACATGATGCTGCCACTGTTCACAGTTGGGATGGTGTTCTTCGGCTTGCAAGCCTCCCCCTTTTTCCTCCAAACATAACAATGGTTATTATGGCCAAACAGTTCTATTTTTGTTTCATCAAACCAGAGGACATTTCTCCAAAAAGTACAATCTTTGTGCCCATGTGCAGTTGCAAACCGTAGTCTGGCTTTTTTATGGCGGTTTTGGAGCAGTGGCTTCTTCCTTGCTGAGCGGCCATTCAGGTTATGTTGATATAGGACTCGTTTTTCTGTGGATATAGATACTTTTGTACCTGTTTCCTCCAGCATCTTCACAATGTCCTTTGCTGTGGTTCTGGGATTGATTTGCACTTTTCGCACCAAAGTACGTTTGTCTCTAGGCGACAGAACACATTTCCTTCCTGAGCGGTATGACGGCTGTGTGGTCCCGTGGTGTTTATACTTGCATACTATTGTTTGTACACATGAACGTGTTACGTTCAGGCGTTTGGAAATTGCTCCCAAAGATGAACCAGACTTGTGGAGGTCTACAATTTATTTTCTGAGGTCTTGGCTGATTTCATTTGATTTTCCCATGATGTCAAGCAAAGAGGCACTGAGTTTGAAGGTAGGACTTGAAATACATCCACAGGTACACCTCCAATTGACTTAAATGATGTCAATTAGCCTATCAGAAGCGTCTAAAGCCATGTCATAATTTTCTGGAATTTTCCAAGCTGTTTAAAGGCACAGTCAACTTAGTGTATGTAAACTTCTGACCCACTGGAATTGTGATACAGTGAATTATAAGTGAAATAATCTGTCTGTAAACAATTGTTGGAAAAATTACTTGTGTCATGCACAAAGTAGATGTCCTAACCGACTTGCCAAAACTATAGTTGTTAACAAGAAATTTGTGGAGTGGTTGAAAAATGAGTTTTAATGACTCCAACCTAAGTGTACACTTCCGTTCAAGTTTGGGGTCACTTAGAAATGTCTTTGTTTTTGAAGAAAAGCACATTTTTTGTCCATTAAAATAACATGACATTTATCAGAAATACCGTGTAGACATTGTTAATGTTGTAAATGACTATTGTAGCTGGTAATGGCAGATTTGTTTTAATGGAATATCTACATAGGCGTACAGTGGCCCTTTATCAGCAACCATCACTCCTGTGTTCCAATGTCACATTGTGTTAGCTAATCCAAGATTATAATTTTTAAAGGGTAATTGATCATTAGAAAACCTTTTTGCAATGATGTTAGCACAGCTGAAAACGGTTGTTCAGATTAAGAAGCAATAAAACTGGCCTTCTTTAGACTAGTTGAGTATCTGGAGCATCAGCATTTGTGGGTTCGATCACAGGCTCAAAATGGCCAGAAACAAAAACCTTTCTTCTCAAACTCGTCAGTCTATAATTGTTCTGAGGAATGAAGGCTATTCCATCTGAGAAATTGCCAAGAAACTGAAGATCTCGTACAATGCTGTATACTACTCCTTTCACAGAACAGCGCAAACTGGCACTAACCAGAATAGAAAGAGGAGTGGGAGGCCCGGGGCACAACTGAGCAAGAGGACAAGTACATTAGAGTGACTCGTTTGAGAAACAGACGCCTCACAAGTCCTCAACTGGCAGCTTCATTAAATAGTACCTGCAAAACACCAGTCTCAACGTCAACAGTGAAGAGGCTTTTTCTTTGCAACTCTGCCTAGAACGCCAGCATCCCGGGGTCGCTCCGAGACAGGATTATGTCGCGGCACAGATCTGGGGAAGGAGCCAAAACATTGAAGGTCCCCAAGAACACAGTGGACTCCATCAGTCTTAAATTAAGAAGTTTGGAATGACCAAGACATTCCTAGAGCTGGCCGCCCGGCCAAACTGAGCAATCGGGGGAGAAGGGCCTTGGTCAGGGAGGTGACCAGAGTTCCTCTGTAGAGATGGGAGAACCTTCCAGAAGGACAACCTCTGCAGCACTCCACAAATCAGGCCTATATGGTAAAGTTTCCAGATGGAAGCCACTCCTCAGTAAAAGGCACAAGACAGCTCGCTTGGAGTTTGCCAAAAGGCACCTAAAGACTCCCAGGAAAGATTCCTAGTTTGATGAAACTAAGATTGAACTCTTTGGCCTGAATGCCAAGAGTCATGTCTGGAGGAAACCTGGCACCATCCCTACGGTGAAGCATGGTGGTGGCAGCATCGGCTGTGGGGATGTTTTTCAGCGGCAGGGACTGGGAGACTAGTCAGGATTGAAGGAAAGATGAACGGAGTAAAGTACAAAGAGGTCCTTGATAAGAACTTGCTCCAGAGGGCTCAGGACCTCAGACTGGGGCAAAGGTTCCCTTTCCAACAGGAGAATGACCCTAAGAATACAGCCAAGTCAACGTAGGAGTGGCTTCGGGACAAGTGTCTGAATGTTATTGTATGGCCCAGCCAGAGCCCTGACTTGAACCTGATCGAACATCTTTGAAGAGACCTGAAACTAGCTGTGCAGCAACACTCCCCATCCATCCTCACGGAGCTTGAGAGGGTCTGCAGAGAAGAAGGGGGGAAACTCCCCGAATACAGGTGTGCCAAGCTTGTAGCGTCATTCCCAAGACGATTTGAGGCTGTAATCTCTGCCAAAGGTGCTTCAACAAAGTACTGAGTAAAGGGTCTGAATATTTATGTAAATGTGATATTTAAGTTTTGTATTTTTTTATACATTTGCAATAATTTCAGAAAACCTGTTTTTCCTCTGTCATTATGGGGTATTATGTGTACTGTAGATTGATGAGGGGGAAATAAAATAAAAAATCTATTTTAGAATAATGCTGTAACGTAAAATTACAAAATTGTGTTTTTTCATTGGATAAAAGTAGCGACTCAGAGCTACAAAATGGTATATCATACACTGCTTTTTTGAAGAACAATGGGAAAGTAATTCTGCTTTGAAAGTTGATAAACTTGTACACTCACTATTGAGAAAATAGCCTTTGAATGTTTTGGTATCTAGTGAAGAGCTCTTCTTGTCTACACCTTTTCAGCATCGCTCACACCCTCAGAGCGTTCAGAGCGTTCAGAGCACGCACTTGGCGCTCTGGCCGATGATTTGTTTACCTCTGGATAACATGAAAACAGCCTAACCAGCTCTGATGGGAACAGTTTCATTATACTTTTTTGCTGACGTTTACATTCGTAAATTCATCAGTTATTCTGTGCTTTGGCATACTCAGACTGAATTTATGAACGCACCCGAAATGGTTACTTGCATAGTGGAGTCTATTGTTAAGACATGTAGCTAGCTAGCTAAACAATGAACCTAGCTAGGTAAACAACGTGTAAGATCATACACGTCACGTAACGTTAGCTAGCGAGCCAGCCATTTAATGTTAGCTAGTTAAACAACAATGAACATAGTCCCATCTCATGATGTTACTACGCCTTGCATGAATCTGCTGGTAGTGGTAGCTAACCAACCAGGTTCAATGTTAGCTAGCTAACATTAGGCTCTAACTAGGCAAGCCAACGGCTCTGGGATACAAATAATAACATCATACACGTAACGTCAGCTAGGGATCCAGCCTGCTAACACCAGCTAGTAACAGTACACTTTAGCTTGAAATGAAACAACTTTCAGTCAAAATTAGAAACGTGTAACATCTGAAAATGTAGCTAGCTAGACTATCTTACCCATATACATCATCATGCATGATGGACATGGTGTCTCCTTGTCATGGATGTCATGCTAAGAGCACCTCAACATAGAAAAACACACATAGACTGCCCACCCCAACTCACGCCTTGACCATTCTAAAACAAAGAAAATACAAAAGAACTATGGTCAGAACGTGACAGTCTGCCTTCGAGGGTGAGAACACAATTGGACAGGGAAGTAGGGCTCCCATCATGCTGTAGTCTTTACAAAGCCAGGGTAAATGAGTCAACCTAGGTATTCTACAATGTCTTGGCAGATAGGAAGTCCAATGGCTCTAATGAACAAGACCAACCATACTGTATCTACTCGCTGCTAGTGTGATCGTGCAATAGGCAAAACACAAAGGCCACAATAATTGCTAGAAAACATGACTCCATACATTTTTTGATCACAGCAGGCTCAATCAACCAATGAAATCATTGGTTGAACTCTCCCGGCGCGAACATTTAAAAGATACAGCTATGGTGCATAATTCTGTCAAACACCTCTCATCACTTATAATTATGTAGGGAGACAAAAACACCCCAAATAGCGTGTAGTGGTGAAGTTTCCATTTAAAAATGGAAGCAAATAAAATCCAACTGATTGTGAGTATGCTCTAGGACAAGAACAACTAAAATGTGCAACACACAGATATGAGATATTGCAGAGATTTGTGAAAGGATCACTAGTCTATTGAAGGGAACCCCGTGGTTGTATTGCCATAGAATTGTAGGATATATATTGCTTAGCCATCTCTCTATATTCTCACGCCTGCCTCGTCTTCCCTTCTGACAGATGCTGAAGCAAGCGGCTGCTACTTCCAACATTATTAACCTGTTTAATCATCATGCCACCTTTCCATCAACACAACACCACCATCAAAACAATACCACCAGAACAGACGAGATGTATTTTCTATCTCAAAAGAAAAAAGAACTAAACTCCTGTGCCACTCTTCTATCCGTTATATCAAAGGAGAAGAGAAGAGAGAGTTGCCCTTAGTTTGAAGATGTAATCCGGAGACAGGTGTTTACTCCATCTCTTTAGCTATCATACTCTAATTCAACTGATTTCAAAACTCGATTCGCCAGAAAGTGGAGATCAACAGTTATGCAGCTCCACTAAAAAATGCTTTAAAAAAAGCCGTGTTCGACAGGATTACCAACACAGACTGACCAGCTCAACTAGACAGAAGCCTTCTATATGGCAGACCAATCTGAACTCCTCTCTCGGCATGTCCAGCCCACTCATTATCTCAGCCAATCATGACTAGTGGGAAGGTTGCAGCCTTTTTCTGTGGCTTAACCAACAAGGCTCGTAATTTAACAATTTTATTTGTATTTACAGATGGCATACAAGTTTGTTATTAAGGCACATGAAAGTTAACATGTTCCAGAAGGCACATTTACGTTCAAATGGCTCTCCTGTGATAAAAACATAAAGGGTTTTGAATATTTTCCAAATGCACTCTACATGGATCCCAAAGGGTTCCATCCGGAACCAAAAAGGGTTCTCCTATGGGGACAGCCGAATAACCCTTTTTTCTAAGAGTGTAGACCCTGCTCTCTGACATTTCGCTGTGATGATGCTACGAGCCCTGACAACACCCTGTGAAGTAGCATCAGTCAGGTGTTAAACATGTCGGTGTCCTTCATGACTGTAAATTCCACTGCAGTGCTCTAATTCTACCAGAATCTAATTCAATATTTCCGTGGTATTTCATTGGATATTTCTGTAGGTGTAGTTGAATGCCTCAGTGGAAATCTTAATTCTCTCTTTTCAGTAATGATGTTGTTTCTCTTATGTGGGTCTGTTCGCTCCCTTTTTACTGTGGCTGAGTAGTTGTCTAGTGCGTTGTCTCTTCCCATGCCCATTCCTTAGCCTGGAACCCTGGTGAAGTGACTGTGGCAGCACACCCACTGGGTAGCGCGTGAGTGGAGGAAACAGCAGGGGAACGAGCCGAGCGACTGAAAAATTAGGTCTCATTCCTTATAATTTAGCAGCGGGGCTGATAGCATCAGGCTTCAGTTGGCTATCAGGAAGGTATTACCACCCAGTGACTGTAATCGGTAATGAAGCCTTGTATTGAGTTTATAACGCGCTGAATGATGCAGCTCCCACTCCCAGATAAACACATCCTAAATAAACCATTTGGCTGGTAATTGCCCTCTGCCAGCTCCGCTGTTAATAGAGTCAAGTCTCCGACTTAAAGGGTTAACTTCTTTTCCGAAGGAGAGGAGCCTCTCTCTCCCTGGCTCATTGCACTCTCATTTCTATGGAGATCTCCATGCAGGCAGCATTCCCTTGGTTATCAGGCCATACTTAGAGACAAAACCTAATTAGACAAAAAAATGCCCTTTTTCTCTTTCCCTAATTAGGTCCTTAACATAATTAGCAGGTAATGTTAATAACCCTCTTTTAAAATCTATTAGACGGCTGTTTTGGGAGAAAGTGGTGGTGGTGATGGAGGGGTGTGTCCTACAGGCGGCTAGGAGCCCCTCTAAGGGTCCAGGGGCAGGGGAGAGAGGAGAGGAGCGTGCTGGGAGGGTCGTTCATCAGGAGTGGAGTGCCTCTGCATTAGGGCCCTGGCCCCATCAGAGCCCATTATAATACTGCATAGTGGTATAGTGCTATCCTAGAGTAGTCTCCCCCACCATTACTTAGACAAAGCGTAGCCCCCTTCCTTGTCTAGCTCTGTTGCCCCTTCCCCCATTGTGTTTTTTTTTTACCAGCCAGGACTTTCAAAATAATGCTTTAAATATAAATACATGTTGCTTAAGCACCCACAACAGAAAGTACAGGAGCAACAGAGTTGTATTCATATTTGTCTCATAATGACAGCTCCAAAACAGCCTGCCAGAACACACCCAGTTTTGGACTACCCCTCCAGGGCTACATAGGGTCTTCAGAGTGGGTTAGCTGAGTAGAGTGAGCTGACAGTGTTATCAGGGCAACTGGCTGTCACTGTGAGACAATACAAGCAGGATTAGTTATGATGTTGCGTGATTTAGTGAGTACTTGCTGGAGTACAAGAAGAGTTCTGATGTTGTGGTGAGTTCTGGTGGAGTATAACACACCACCAGGGGGCATTGTGTGTTCAGTAATGTTCTCTGAAATTACCATAGAGAGGACGGAACAGACAGGAACAGGAGCTATTGTCATTAGCTGGCCTTGATGCCGGTGGAATATACTGGTGGGTTTGGGGAAGTGCTCAGGGTTCCAGTGAGCGGTCAGTGAGCTCCGGCGAGGAGGAGGATGATGAAGAAGCTGCCGTCGACCAGAAGAGCCCAGTCCTCGTCTTTAATTAAGTATCTGAAACATCAATTTAAATGTAAATATCGGTGGTGCAGCTCCTCTCATGCGTAAATTAGAGGTTTGGCCCAGCACATTTCTCTCTCTCCCAACTCCCTGCTCACTTACAATGACATCTGCTCACAGCTGCTGGGCCTGTGGCTGCACACACACACACACACAAACACACACACACACACACACACACACACACACACACACACACACACACACACACACACACACACACACACACACACACACACACACACACACACACACACACACACACACACACACACACACACACACACACACACACACACACACACGTACACTATACACAACACTTAAACTATAGTTTGATTTATGTCTATTATATTGATTGTCATCAGAGAAGTGACATTAGAATACACAGTGGGCCTATAAGAGCATAGACGCTTGGCTCAGAATCGTAGCTCACTGCTTGGTGTTGGTACTTACCAATGTGATGTGGGATTCCTATTGATATTGTACCTTGGCTATTACATAATGGACTGACCCATACCTTTATTATCACTCTGTAATCATCCCATGGAAGCCCCAACACAGTGTGTACACGTAGGATCCCCTGATTGAATCCTTGCCTGCAAAGTGCATGGACATCATTGCTGGGCTAGAGCCCTGTTTCGGCCTTATTCTCCCATGCAGTGTGTTTCCTACAGGGCCATAGCATCAGCCATGCAGATCGCATGAAGAAACGCAACCTGAAATGTCCTGCCTATTTCTGGGGCACAGTTAAACCTGTTAGCATTAGAGAACACACTGAAAATGGAATTTGTCCATCTCTCTCTGGGTCTTGCCTGAGACCTCTACCCCCATGGTATTGACGGCTGGCTGGCTGGGGCTGTGACATGAAGCCTGTGATGTGGAACAGTTTTGGGGAAGCTCCACTGACATCCGCACCATACTGTAATAGGCCATGGTGGGAAATGCCCCAATGTGGTTCCTATGACAGGGCAAGAGGCACACAGTGCAAGAGGCCTACACTGTAGTACGTGTGTGTGTGTGTGTGTGTGTGTGTGTGTGTGTGTGTGTGTGTGTGTGTGTGTGTGTGTGTGTGTGTGTGTGTGTGTGTGTGTGTGTGTGTGTGTGTGTGTGTGTGTGTGTGTGTGTGTGTATTTGCATGTTTATGTGAAAATTTGCATGTACGTGTTTGAGTGTGCGTATGTGTGTGTGTTTGTGTTTGTGTGTGTGTGTGTTTGTGTGGTAACATTATCTGTCCCAGCTCTCATCTTGGATGCAGTGGAGTGGCACGGCTGGCCTTTACCTTCCCATCTATCAGATCATCAGGACACTCCTCATAAAGGAGAGCTGGAGGGACGGAGGGATAGAGGGAGGGATGATTAATGGAGGGGGGCTTCCACTTACGGCCCCCCGAGGAGTCCCTCCCTTTTTGTCCATATCAATACCAGTGTAATGGACACAGAGAGGTGGCTGGTGGTCTCAACGAGAGGGGTTCCACTACGTAGCCCTGCTAACCTGCACATAACCTGATTAACTGCAGAATATTCTAACGTTTAAGGGGAAAGGAGGTGGAGAGATGGAGGGAAACTCAGAAAGCTAAAGTACTGAAGACAGTTAATAATGTCTCCCTTTGTGCAGTTGTACTCTAGATCGCCCTTAATCTAGATCATTGCATTAAAACTATGACACTTCTTGTAATGCCTTAGGACAAGCTGAGCTGAGATCCAGGGACGCTGGTGCTAAGTCTCCTCAACCACACTTGGACTCAATCTCACTGCGGCAGCGTTAACACTGCTGCTAGTCAGAGCTAAGAGAATGAGGAGTGACACGTGCACTTTGAGGAACAATGGCAGATTGTCTCTTAGACGTCTTAGACTCACCTCCTAGTAGTCAGTCTTTGTGTTTCTGCCTGAATGTATAATATCAATCGAACCTAAAGAAGAGCGATGAGATGCCAGCAGGTTTCTTTGTCTCCATTGTCACTGCTACCTGACACGGAGTAACAGTGATGACACGTGTTGACGGAGGCCTCTCCCGTCCCTTCTACTGTTGGCTAATCTTTGGCTAAGCCCTCAGTGCCCTCCTAATTGGAGCCATTGTTGCGGGGACACCAAAATGTCACCAGCACCAAATCCTACAGGAAGTCGCAAGCCGGTATCCAAGCCAGAGTAGTATAGGAGGCTTGGCCTGCAGCAGGGCTCAGAGTGGGTGAGGAGGAAGGAGGGTGGGGGGCTAAGGGAGAACCCTGGGTAGCTGGCTGGCATGCCCACCCCAGTGCCGCTGGTACCTGCTGGCAGCCCAGTCGTGGGCGGGCTCAGACACGCTCGTGGTGGTGGAGGACCACCCTTGCCATGGTGAGTAATTCCCCCTGGTGTTCCATACAGCCACAGCTCAATGCGGCCCTGGCATGGCTCCCTGTGCCCATTCTCTGTCAACAGGATTAGGCCTGCTTAGCCCCAGCTCTCAGGGATCACCTATATTCCGTATTGTAAGCTCACAACGCTGGCTCGCCACTTTGGCTACAACCACATGTTTTTTCCAGTTTCTTCCTCTTGTTTTCTTTCATATAGCAGCAGCGTATGAGTTGGTTTTCCTCTTGTTTTCTTTCATATAGCAGCAGCGTATGAGTTGGTTTTCCTCTTGTTTTCTTTCATATAGCAGCAGCGTATGAGTTGGTTTTCCTCTTGTTTTCTTTCATATAGCAGCAGCGTATGAGTTGGTTTTCCTCTTGTTTTCTTTCATATAGCAGCAGCGTATGAGTTGGTTTTCCTCTTGTTTTCTTTCATATAGCAGCAGCGTATGAGTTGGTTTTCCTCTTGTTTTCTTTCATATAGCAGCAGCGTATGAGTTGGTTTTCCTCTTGTTTTCTTTCATATAGCAGCAGCGTATGAGTTGGTTTTCCTCTTGTTTTCTTTCATATAGCAGCAGCGTATGAGTTGGTTTTCCTCTTGTTTTCTTTCATATAGCAGCAGCGTATGAGTTGGTTTTCCTCTTGTTTTCTTTCATATAGCAGCAGCGTATGAGTTGGTTTTCCTCTTGTTTTCTTTCATATAGCAGCAGCACATGAGTTTGTTTTCCTCTTGTTTTCTTTCATATAGCAGCAGCACATGAGTTTGTTTTCCTCTTGCACGGGGAGGAGGATGGAGAGATGTTGTCGGAGGGCAATCACAACCTGGCCAAAACCAAAGATTTGCCTTCATTTGCCATGCTATGTATAAACCGTGGCTAATTAGGATATATAAACACACATGGTTTGTGTCGGTGTTTTGGGCATTCTGCTGATACTGGCTTCCAATAGAGAATACCCATGGTGCTTCTCAAACAAATCTGTATTCCAGAAAACCTAGTATCTAAATAAAAAACATTGTTGATGCACTACGAAAATAAATGTTTTGATTAGTTTCCAAATGTGTTATGTTTTGTTGGATGCAGTAATCATTGCGCAATTTCATTACCATTTCGGTGGCATATCAAGCATCATCAGTTGTAAAATAATGTTTGTGACTAAATTAGTAGAACAGCAAATATTTGGGGGGGGAAGATGTGAGGAGCATGAAATTGTAGAAGGCTTTATGTATGACTATCGTACTGGTTCCTCCCTCCATATCTCTGGAATACACTGTCTTACTCGACCCGGCAGACCTGACTGTTACAATACAGCACTCTTAAGTATTGTTCATTACACGCTTCAATTTAAAACACTGTGGCCATTCGATTACATTGGTGTATTTACATTATGTAAATGTGATATTTTTTAGACATAGGATGTTATTATAAAAACTGTTTCGTATCAGGGTTCACTGGTGTAATTGAAATCAGATTATAGAATGGTTCCAGGTCTCACTGTAAGCCTCTGTATTTACTCCATTCACAATGGAACCTAACCTAGATCTAGTAATCCTACTCTCTGGCTGTTGTATCCGCTGCCTTTAGTTTAGCTCCTTCACAGTTGGAGCATAGACCACCTGGACTACTGCCCAGTTGTGTGGTCATGTACGGCAAAGAAGGATATAGGAAAATTGCAGTTGGTCCAGAACAAAACTTTACGTATTGCACTTAGATGTACACGGAGGTCATGTCAATCTCTACTGGTTCAACATTGAGGAGAGATTGACTGCATCAAATCAAATCATGTGTTATTCATCACATGCACCGGATACAACAGGTGTAGATCTTACAGTAAAATGCTTACTTACAAGCCCTTAAAAAATGCAGTTTTAAGAAAAATAACTACAAAAAATAAGAAATTAAATAACAAATAACTAAAGAGCAGCAGTAAAATAACAATAGCAAGGCTATATACTGGGGGTACCGGTACAGAGTCAATGTGCGGGGGCACCGGTTAGTCGAGGTAATTGAGGTAATATATACATGTGGGTGGAGTTATTAAAGTGACTTATGCATAGATAATAACAGAGAGCATCAGCAGTGTAAAAGGGGGGGGGGGGGGGGGGGCAATTCGTCTGGGTAGCCATTTGATTAGATGTTCTGGAGTCTTATAGCTTGGGGGTAGAAGCTGTTTAGAAGCCTCTTGGACCTGGACTTGGCGCTCCGGTACCCCTTGCCGTGCAGTAGCAGAGAGAACAGTCTATGACCAGGGTGGCTGGAGTCTTTGACAATTTTTAGGGCCTTCCTCTGACACCGCCTGGTAGTTCCTGGATGGCAGGAAGCTTGGCCCCAGTGATGTACTGGGCCATATGCACTACCCTCTCTAGTGCCTTGTGGTTGGAGGCCGAGCAGTTTCCATACCAAGCATTGATGCAACCAGTCAGGATGCTCTCGATGGTGCAGCTGTAGAACCTTTTGAGGATCTGAGGATCCATGCCAAATCTTTTCAGTCTTCTGAGGTGGGAATAGGTTTTGTTGTGCCCTCTTCACAACTCTCTTGGTGATGTGGACACCAAGGAACATGAAGCTCTCAACCTGCTCCACTACCGCCCTGTCGATGAGAATGGGGGCGTGTTCGGTCCTCCTTTTCCTGTAGTCCACAATCATCTCTTTAGTCTTGATTACGTTGATGGAGAGTTGGTTGTCCTGGCACCACACGGCCAGGTCTCTGACCTCCTCCCTATATGCTGTCTCGTCATTGTCGGTGATCAGGCCTACCACTGTTGTGTCATCGGCAAACTTAATGATGGTGTTGGAGTTGTGCCTGGCCATTCAGTCATGAGTGAACAGGGAGTACAGGAGGGGACTGAGCATGCACCCCTGAGGGGCCCCCGTGTTAAGGATCAATGTGGCGGATGTGTTGTTACCTGGCCTTACCACCTGGGGGAGGCCCGTCAGGAAGTCCAGGATCCAGTTGCAGAGGGATGTGTTTAGTCCCAGGGTCCTTAGTTTAGTGATGAGCTTTGAGGGCACTATGGTGTTGAACGCTGAGCTGTAGTGAAGGAATAGCATTCTCACATAGCTGTTCCTTTTGTCCAGGTATGAAATGACAGTGTGGATTGCAATAGAGATTGTATCATCTGTGGATCTGTTGGGGAAGTAGGCAAATTGGAGTGGGTCTAAGGTTTCTGGGATAATGATGTTGGCCCTGCAGCCTTGTGAATGTTGACCTGTTTAAAGGTCTTAATCACATCGGCAGTGGATAGCGCGATCACACAGTCGTCCGGAATAGATAGTGCTCTCATGCATGTTTCAGTGTTACTTGCCTCCAAGCGAGCATAGAAGTAATTGAGCTTATCTGGTAGGCTCGTGTCAATGGGCAGCTCTCGGCTGTGCTTCCCTTTGTAGTCTGTAATAGTTTGCAAGCCCTGCCACATGAGACGAGCATCGGAGCTGGTGTAGTATGATTCGATCTTAGTCCTGTTTTGACGGTTTGCCTGTTTAATGGTTCGCCGGCGGGCATAGCGGGATTTATTATAAGCTTCTGGGTTAGAGTCCCGCTCCTTGAAAGCAGCAGTTCTACCCTTTAGCTCAGTGTGGATGTTGCCTGTAATCCATGGCTTCTGTTTGGGGTATGTACGTACAGTCAATGTGGGGACAATGTCATCGATGCACTTATTGATGAAGCCAGTGACTGATGTTGTGTACTCCTCAATGCCATCGAAAGAATCCCGGAACATATTCCAGTATGCACAAGCAAAACAGTCCTGTAGCTTAGCATCTGCTTCGTCTAACCAATTTTTAATTTACCGAGTCACTGGTGCTTTCTGCTTTAATTTGTAAGCAAGAATCAGGAGGATAGAATTATGGTCAGATTTGCCAAATGGAGGGTGAGGGAGAGCTTTGTACATTTCTCTGTGTGTGGAGTAAAGGTGGTCTGGAGTTTTTTCCCCTCTAGTTGCACATTTAACATTCTGATAGAAATGAGGTAAAAGATTTAAGTTCACCAAATCACCCCTTGTCTTACTAGAGGCTGCTGTTTTATCCTGCCGATGCAGTTTATAACCCGCCAGCTGTATGTTATTCATTCCGCCATTCAGCCACGACTCAGTGAAACATAAGATATTACAGTTTTTAAGAAACGGCAGCCATCCTCTACAGGACCATCTTAGTCACTTTTTGCTCTTTGAGCGAGGTATTGGTGTGTTGAAGGAAATGAACTCTCTGTTCGAGCAGTTGAAGCACAGTTCGGACACTCATTGGTACAACACAAGACATTTAACCAGAGGTCTCTTCACAGTCCCCAGGTCCAGAACAGAGTCTGGGAAACACACAGTATTAAATAGAGCCATGATTATGTGGAACTCTCTGTCACCTAAGGTAACTCAAACTAGCAATACAAACAGATTTAAAAAAACAGATAAAAGAACACCTTATGGCACGACAGGGACTGTGATTGTATTTTGCGTTGTATTATGTTCTGTCTGCTAAATGGCTAAATTGTTATGTAAATGTAGTGCTATGTATGTATATTTATGCACAGTATATTGGGTATTTTATTTGTTTGGACCCCAGGAAGAGCAACCGCTGCCTCTGCAGCAGCTAATTGGGGATCCTAATAAATACTAATACTAATGCTACTGCCTCAGTCACTGTGGAAGCTAGACCAATTCTACTGCCTCAGTCACTGTGGAAGCTAGACCAATTCTACTGCCTCAGTCACTGTGGAAGCTATACCAATTCTACTGCCTCAGTCACTGTGGAAGCTAGACCAATTCTACTGCCTCAGTCACTGTGGAAGCTATACCAATTCTACTGCCTCAGTCACTGTGGAAGCTAGACCAATTCTACTGCCTCAGTCACTGTGGAAGCTATACCAATTCTACTGCCTCAGTCACTGTGGAAGCTAGACCAATTCTACTGCCTCAGTCACTGTGGAAGCTATACCAATTCTACTGCCTCAGTCACTGTGGAAGCTAGACCAATTCTACTGCCTCAGTCACTGTGGAAGTTATACAAATTCTACTGCCTCAGTCCCTGTGGAAGCTAGACCAATTCTACTGCCTCAGTCATTGTGGAAGCTATACCAATTCTACTGCCTCAGTCACTGTGGAAGCTAGACCAATTCTACTGCCTCAGTCACTGTGGAAGCTAGACCAATTCTACTGCCTCAGTCACTGTGGAAGCTAGACCAATTCTACTGCCTCAGTCACTGTGGAAGCTAGACCAATTCTACTGCCTCAGTCACTGTGGAAGCTATACCAATTCTACTGCCTCAGTCACTGTGGAAGCTAGACCAATTCTACTGCCTCAGTCACTGTGGAAGTTATACAAATTCTACTGCCTCAGTCCCTGTGGAAGCTAGACCAATTCTACTGCCTCAGTCATTGTGGAAGCTATACCAATTCTACTGCCTCAGTCACTGTGGAAGCTAGACCAATTCTACTGCCTCAGTCACTGTGGAAGCTATACCAATTCTACTGCCCCAGTCACTGTGGAAGCTAGACCAATTCTACTGCCTCAGTCATTGTGGAAGCTATACCAATTCTACTGCCTCAGTCACTGTGGAAGCTAGACCAATTCTCCTGCCTCAGTCACTGTGGAAGCTAGACCTATTCTACTGCCTCAGTCATTGTGGAAGCTAGACCAATTCTACTGCCTCAGTCACTGTGGAAGCCTTGAAGAACTGAACATGGTTGTATATATCTGTTCATGCTGTTAAAGACAAAAGTATATCACGTTTTCTCTCCTAGAATATCACTTTAACTATTAGCCCTAACAATACCTTAGTACAATCTAAACCCTAAACAATGAACTAAATGTATAGCCATGTATTGGCTCAGTAGTATTGACTATTGATATAGTCAATTGTCCTTTGTAGCATGCCTATAGACTAGAGCTTACCACTGAGCACTGACTTATGTTGCAGTGTTAACTTCTTGCGACTATAGGGGGTGCTGTTTTCTCATTAGCATAATTTGCATGACAGATTAAACGGCTTCCTACTCAATTCTTGCTCATACAATATGCATTATATTACTATTATTGGATAGAAAACACTCTCTAGTTTCTATAGCCGTTGGAATTTTGTCTCTGAGTGAAACAGAACTCAATCTACAGCACTTTTCATGATAGGGAGTCAGATTTCAGACATCTTGGCACCTGATCTGGAGTCAGTTTAAAGGTCCGTGTAAACGCTATGGAGAAACAGACACTTCTTACGTCTTCCCCTGGATGTCAGTGCGTGATGACGATTTGAATGGTGTCGATTGCGCAATCAGTCCCTCTATAAATCACCAAATACTGGAAGTAGCTTCCCTTTGCTGCCTGCGTCTTGCGCGAGAAGGACATCGGACTCGCCTCCTTCCAACCTGTTGTTTAGCCAGTAATATTTCTCCGGTCATGTTTTTACCCGTTATAGGTGTTAACAGCATCATAAGGTAGTTAATTTGAACCGTTTTATAGCAATTTAGATCCGTTTAGTGCGATTTTGAGGCATTGCTTTGTTATGCACTTTCAAGCACCGGGCACGTTTCGGGGTCCCGGTCGAACGTTAGTGGGCATTTCGACGGACAGAGGACATCTTTCGACCAAATGAAGATTAGACCCAAGAAAGGATACATTGCCCAAGATACTGATGGAAGATCACCTCATAGTAAGAAATATTTAAGATGATAAATCGTTGTTCTGTAGAAAAATGTTAAACGCACGTTCCACCATCTTGTTTGCTATAGCTTCGCTTGGCGAACCCTGTATTGCACAGTAAGGATAATTTTAGAAATGTAATTCCGCGATTGCATAAAGAACTAATTTGTCTTTCGATAGCTGTCCAACTTATATTTTTTTAGTCAAGTTTATGAATAGATATCCATGAGACAAGATCACTGTGAAAGAGGGCGACCGACATTTTCAGGCTAGTTTTGCTAGTATTGTCATTGTATAACCACGTTTTTTTATGGCTAAATATGCACATTTTCGAACAAACTCTATATGTATGTTGTAATATGATGTTACAGGAGTGTCATCGGAAGAATTCTGAGAAGGTTAGTGAAAAAATTAATATATTTTGGCGATGATTACGTTATCGCTCTCTTTGGCTTGAATCAATGCTCTGGTAACGTTTGCACATGTGGTATGCTAATATAACGATTTATTGTGTTTTCGCTGTAAAACACTTAGAACATCTGAAATATTGTCTGAATTCACAAGATCTGTGTCTTTCCATTGCTATGTGCTGTGTATTTTTAAGAAATGTTTTATGATGAGTAAATTGGTAAAACACGTTGCTCTCTGTAGTAATTCTAGTCGCTTTGGTGAGATTTGTGATGGTGGCTGCAATGGCAAACTATGATTTATACCTGAAATATGCACATTTTTCTAACAAAACCTATCCTATACAATAAATATGTTATCAGACTGTCATCTGATGAGGTTTTTTCTTGGTTAGTGGCCATCAATATCTTAGTTTAGCCGAATTGGTGATAGCTACTGGTGGAGAGAAAAAATGGTGGACAAAGAAAATTGTTGTCTTTTGCTAACGTGGTTAGCTAATAGATTTACATATTGTGTCTTCCCTGTAAAACATTTTAAAAATCAGAGATGATGGCTTGAATCACAAGATCTGTATCTTTCATTTGGTGTCTTGGACTTCTGATTGAATGATATTTAGATGCTACTATTTAATTGTGACGCTATGCTAGCGATGCTAATCAGTGTGGTGGGGGTGGGGGGGGTGGGGGGTGCTCCCGGACCCGGGGTAGAGGCTCGTGAAAGGTTAACCTGACCTAGTCCCAGTGATCTGTTTAGTTTGTTTTCTGCTAGCATAGAATAAAGCTGTGATCGAGGCATTGTCAGAACTCCCCCGATACACTATTTGGATTTTAAATTGTGCCGGAGAGCCATTTGTGTCACATTATAAAATGCTAACGGTACATAATGTCATTTGGTGGAATCGGGGCGTTTTCTCCAGAAAGCGTATTTGGCTTACTCCTGGATCTCAGTTTGTCTTCAGGACAATATTATGCTACACCCCCACCACCACAAGAGTCACATTTCATGAATAGGACTATTAATATGGGCTTGGTCTCGGGGGATATTTCTTGGTAACGGATAGGCACACAGACACGATTACGTATGTGGGAGGGCATTGTGTGAAATGCAGTTTAGCTGATTCCAAAGCCAAGGAAAGGGAGGATGAGATGAGAGTGTTTGGGCTCATTTTAGCAGTCTGCAGCAATTACTGGGATTCTGTATCTCAATTTATTGCATACAACAGGATGTCCTGTGTTTGTATTGATTCTGTATATTTATGTGATATCTTGAATAAACAGCGTACAGTAATATACCATTGTCTATCTGTGGCAATGCAAGCCATATTTCATTTTTTTAATGTTCTGTGTTTTTTGTGTGGCTTTGTTTTGCATGAGCAGGTGTGTGTTTGTATCTTTAAGTGGGTTGTAGATGTTTGCCTATTTCATGCATTTCTGTGTTTAAGTCTAAATATGTTTTGGTATGAAGGTGGGGGTGTCTGTGTGGATTTTGTGATTGAGTATGTGTAAATTAGCTGTGTGATTGTGAGCAGAGGAGTGTGCGTCTGTATGTTTGTACATCTCTGTGGCGTGTGAGCAGAGCAGTGTGAGTCTGTGTGTTTGTACATCTCTGTTTGAGTGTGAGCAGAGCAGTGTGCGTCTGTATGTTTGTACATCTCTGTGGCGTGTGAACAGAGCAGTGTGAGTCTGTATGTTTGTACATCTCTGTGTGAGCGTGAGCAGAGCAGTGTGAGTCTGTATGTTTGTACATCTCTGCGTGAGTGTGAGCAGAGCAGTGTGAGTCTGTATGTTTGTACATCTCTGTGGCATGTGAGCAGAGCAGTGTGAGTCTGTGTGTTTGTACATCTCTGTGGCGTGTGAGCATGCACATGCCCCTGTATTTGCCTGTGTTCACGTGCACATGTCAGTCAGTGTATGCGTGTCTGTGTGTTTGTGACGATCAAAATCGTCACGTGGTTCAAGTTAATGTTCCATGAAAATTGCAGGCAGCAGTTTAATTATGGACTATATAGGGAGAAACAGAGTCAGGTAGAAAGAGAGCAGCCAGTTATTTCAACATTCATAATAAATAATTTCTCATTTCCAAAACCAAATGCAATGTTTACCTCAGACAAAGAGAATCCAGCTGCTAAATCCGAATTCCGTCAATCTGAAGAGCATGGGAGGAATGTCTGATGAATTAGAGCAAATCTACTGTGTATTTCCAGTACTTTCCCCTCTTTTAACATCCTTTACCATCTGTGCTGATAGACTGGTAAACAACATAATAGGAAATCTCACTCCCAGTCCCTTTTCTTACATAAGGAAATCCTTTATATTTCCTAAGAGTCATTTCATTTAGTCAACAACAACCTTTCGTTTTCACTTATGTTACTCTGGATCAAATCAGGAGCACAGTGTATGGTAGGGGTCTAGTGGTTAGAAACATATGCCATTGTACTGTATGTGTGTGTGGAAACAGAGATGGTGGATTGGGGGGGGGGGGGGGGGGTTGTGGTTGTGGCAGTGAGTTTGAGTGTGAGGCGGTGTGGCAAAGCAGGCGGTGTCTGTATGTATTTTTAGCCTGTTTTGAGCCCTCTGTCCCGCTCAGTCACGGTGCTTGCAGCTCGCCACCGCTGACCCCTGCACGTCCTTCACGCCAGGGCCAGGAGCACCTCTATAATTGCGGCGGGCGGCGGCTTAAAACCTGCAAATCATAAAAAAGCTGGTGAATTACGAGGAAATATACAAAGGGTGGGTCTAATCCTGAATGCTGATTGGTTAAAAGCGCATTCCAGCCGGTGTCTATTCCACAAATATGGCCTTCCTTTACAGCGGGGGGCCGTGAATGAAGCCATAAAATTATGAGCAGTTTTTATGATGGCCCATTGAAGGGGGATGCTTGTATATTGATGGTTCACAGGCTGTATCCCTCTTTCCCCTGTGCAGTGGAAGAGCTGACGAAGGGGCCCCTGTGTAACTGTTTTTCATGCATTTAATATATTAATTATCCGGTAAATGTTCCCCAGGCAGTGCTTGGGGTGGCGCAGAGTGACAGCTTTTCGATGAAGCTCCCGGTCCAGCCCATCAGACTGCACTGTATTACATGGGAAAGGTCAGTGCAGGGTTAATGTAACTTTTTATTTGCTGCTTTTTCATAGATGGGGAGGGAGGTAAGGAAGCAAGGCTAGTTTGAAAAAGAGAGTGAGGGAGATGGAGAGAGAGAGCGAGAGAGAGAGAGGGGCATTGAGGGAGATGGCGAGTGAGAGAGATGGGGTGTGTTTGAGACCAGGGAAGATAACACCAAGGTGATGTTGGGTAGAGAGAGAGGTGGGGTGTGTTTGTGTAACAGTATAACTTCACGTCCGTCCCCTCGCCCCGACCCGGGCGTGAACCAGGGACCCTCTGCACACATCAACAACAGTCACCCACGAAGCATCGTTACCCATCGCTCCACAAAGGCCGCGGGTTTTGCAGAGCAAGGGGAACCACTACTTCGAGGTCTCAAAGCGAGTGACGTAACCGATTGAAACGCTATTAGCGCGCACCACCGCTAACTAGCTAGCCATTTCACATCCGTTACACTCACCCCCCTTTCAACCTCCTCCTTTTCCGCAGCAACCAGTGATCCGGGTCAACAGCATCAATGTAACAGTTTAACTTTATGTCCGTCCCCTCGCCCATACCCGGGCGCGAACCAGGGACCCTCTGCACACATCAACAACAGTCACCCACGAAGCATCGTTACCCATCGCTCCACAAAAGCCGCGGCCCTTGCAGAGCAAGGGGAACCACTACTTCAAGGTCTCAAAGCGAGTGACGTAACCGATTTAAACGCTATTAGCGCGCACCACTGCTAACTAGCTAGTCATTTCACATCCGTTACATTTGGGACCAGGGAAAATAACACAATAGTGATGTAGGGTAGAGAAAGAGGTGGGGTGTAGAGAGAGGGGTGGGGTGTGTTTGGGGCCATGGAATATGACACCAGGGTGATGTAGGGTAGAGATAGTCATGGGGTGTGTTTGGGACCAGGGAAGATAACACCAGGGTGATGTAGGGTAGAGATAGTCATGGGGTGTGTTTGGGACCAGGGAAGATAACACCAGGGTGATGTAGGGTAGAGATAGTCATGGGGTGTGTTTGGGACCAGGGAAGATAACACCAGGGTGATGTAGGGTAGAGATAGTCATGGGGTGTGTTTGGGACCAGGGAAGATAACACCAGGGTGATGTAGGGTAGAGATAGTCATGGGGTGTGTTTGGGACCAGGGAAGATAACACCAGGGTGATGTAGGGTAGAGATAGTCATGGGGTGTGTTTGGGACCAGGGAAGATGACACCAGGGTGATGTAGGGTAGAGATAGTCATGGGGTGTGTTTGGGACCAGGGAAGATGACACCAGGGTGATGTAGGGTAGAGATAGTCATGGGGTGTGTTTGGGACCAGGGAAGATAACACCAGGGTGATGTAGGGTAGAGATAGTCATGGGGTGTGTTTGGGACCAGGGAAGATAACACCAGGGTGATGTAGGGTAGAGATAGTCATGGGGTGTGTTTGGGACCAGGGAAGATAACACCAGGGTGATGTAGGGTAGAGATAGTCATGGGGTGTGTTTGGGACCAGGGAAGATAACACCAGGGTGATGTAGGGTAGAGATAGTCATGGGGTGTGTTTGGGACCAGGGAAGATAACACCAGGGTGATGTAGGGTAGAGATAGTCATGGGGTGTGTTTGGGACCAGGGAAGATAACACCAGGGTGATGATGTTTGTTCTTTTTATTTTGTTGTGGTTGGGACTGTGTTTTTTCTATCCAGCAATCACCAACCCTCCAAACCGAGGGTCTTTTTGGAGAGAAAATGGGAGATGAGCTGCTGAGTAAAAACATTATTTTGCTAATTCACTGATTGACTAGAAATTTTTTGTATTCCCCCATGTCCCTTTACCAATCAATTTCTTGATACATCGCATGCCGTGGAAAAATACATTATTTCTGTAAAACGAAGAACATTTGAACCAGTTTGATAATTTCTTGCTCTGGCTCGGAGAACGAAATTACAACATTCGGCTGAACTAAAATGATCAAGCATATCATATAACTATTACAATTTAAACCCCTCACCGTACGAGCATTTTTATTGCCGGTGTTTCTTCTTAATGTGAAGAATACGGCAAAGAAAGAAACAAAAACCCCACTACTTTTTGAATCACCATATGCAGCCTCTGTGGTAATTCAGCAGCTCTGAAGTGCTGTCAAAAAACAATTGAGTGGAGAGGGGCCTGGAGTGATCAATGTTGTGTGGTCTCTAGGTGGGGTTCTCATTCACGCTGCATTCCACCAGCTGATTGAGTTAATTAGGCCACCCCCACATCCTGCTGATTGGATGTAAACATTAATATGCCAGAAAATGACTCTGTTGATGTTTACCGCGACGTTCCCGGCTACGCTAAATTGATCAGCTATTGAGAGGCAGCCGCTGCCGTGATTTGATTCCAGTTTGAGATGATGGGGGGAGTATTTAGAAACCGTCTTCTTCTCCAAATGATTGTGTTTTTCTGTTGTTTAGTGTATTCACAGGGAAGTGTGTTTGATTTGATTTGTCAGGTTGATTCTGGAATGAATTTGATTTTCGCTGGCTTAAAAGTTGCCTCTAAACTTCAAAAACGTTCTATCCCCTTCCCACCCACCCCCTCCCTCGATGGAGCTAAAAGGCTGTGTGCCAGTGAAATACAAGGCCCGGGTTCCTCCTGGAAGCTCTGAGATGGTATTTTATATAAATCAGTGTGCGATGTGCAGCGCCAGCTCAATATCTCATCATAGACATAGTGTTCTGAAGTCTGGGGCCAGCACCATGAGCCAGGGCGGCTGAACGAACTGAACTGTCTCTATGGGGGTATGGGGTAGTGCTTCCAACCCCCTCCATTGCTTTTCGGCTTCTGATATTGACTATTAAATGGCCCATAGGCCTACTCACTTTCGAGCTCAGATACTCATTAATTCATATTTTCTATGAACACATTAATTAATCACACACACTATAGGCTACATACAGTGCCTTCCGAAAGTATTCAGACCCTTTGACTTTTTCCACATTTAGTTACAGCCTTATTCTAAAATTGACTAAATTGTTTTTTTCACCTCATCAATCTAAACACAATATCCTATAATGACAAAGATAAAACAGTTTTTCAGAGTTTTTGCAAATATAGTTCATAAATAAAAAAATTGGAAATATCACATTTACATAAGTATTCAGACCCTTTACTCAGTACTTTGTTGAAGCACCTTTGGCAGCGATTACAGCATCGAGTCTTCTTGGGTATGACGCTACAAGCTTGGCACACCTGTATTTGGGGAGTTTCTCCCATTTTTCTCTGCAGATCCTCTTAAGCTCTGTCAGGTTGGATGGGGAGCGTTGCTGCACAGCTATTTTCAGGTCTCTCCAGAGATGTTCGATCTGGTTCAAGTCCAGGCTGTGGCTGGGCCACTTGAGGACATTCAGAGACTTGTCCTTAAGCCACTCCTGCATTGTCTTGGCTGTGTTCTTAGGGTTGCTGTCCTGTTGGAAGGTGACCCTTCACCTCAGTCTTAGGTCCTGAGTGCTCTGGAGCAGGTTTTCATCAAGGATCTCTCTATACTTTGCTCCGTTCATCTTTTCCTCGATCCTGACTAGTCTCCCAGTCCCTGCCGCTGAAAACATCCCCGCAGAATGATGCTACCACCACCATGATTCACTGTGTTCTTGGGGAGCTTCAATACTGAAGACATTTTTTGGTACACTTCCCCAGATCTGTGCCTCGACATAGTCCTGTCTCGGAGCTCTACGGACAATTCTTTCAACCTCATGGCTTGGTTTTTGCTCTGACATGCACTGTCAACTGTGGGACCTTAAATAGACAGTTGTGTGCCTTTCCAAATAATGTCCAATCAATTTCATTTACCACAGGTGGGCTCCAATCAAGTTGTAGAAACATCTCAAGGATGATCAATGGAAACAGGATGCACCTGAGCTCAATTTCGAGTGTCATAGCAAAGGGGCTGAATACTTATGTAAATGAGGTATTTCTGTTTTTTTAAAATAAATGTGCAAACACTTCTAAAAACCTGTTTTCGCTTTGTCATTATGGGGTATTGTGTGTAAATTAATGAGGATTTATATATTTTTTTATCCATTTTAGAATAAGGCTATAATGTAACAAAATGTGGAAAAAGTTCAATATTTCCGAAGGCGCTGTACGTAGTATGTATCATCCAGATATAAGGTTCAAATCAAATTGTATTGGTCACATACACGTGGTTAGCAGATGTTATTGCGAGTGTAGCAAAATGCCTGTGCTTCTAGTACCGACAGTGCAGCAATATCTAACATGTAATCTAACAATTCCACAACAACTACCTAATACACACAAAGTTCAAATGGAATAAGAATATATACATATAAATATATGGATGAGCAATGACAGAGCGGCATAGGCAAGATGCAACAGATGGTATAACATACAGTATATACTTATGAGATTAGTAATGCAAGATATGCTAACATGATTAAAATGGCATTATTAAAGTGACTAGTGATCCATTGATTTCCAGTCTGTATGTAGACAGCAGCCTCTCTGTGTTAGTGATGGCTGTTTAGAAGCAGCTGCTCATATAGGAGGAGGGTGTCTAAAGTTGGTACAGGGGTACAACTCCCAGCGGGGTCCTTCCCTGCACCAACACACCATCATCCCATATCCCCACCACCCAATATCACCCCTCTATCCATCCCTATCCCCCCTACACCCGTCCATCTCCTCCCTCCACCCCCTGCTGGTGAGCAGCAAGCCCCATTAACCCCTGCATGCCTCTCCCTGGGTTCCCTGTGTGCTTAACGTGCTGGCGTTACCATAAAATATGTCCTGTGTCTGAGATGAGCTTTACACAGGTTTAATAGAGGTCAGGGGGGGTCCACATTATTATAGTAAGGCCGAGAGGTTCGCCTCTCCACCCCCCCCCTCCATTCCACTACCACTCCTTCCTCCATCACTCTTCCATTCCTCTGTCCCCCACTCCTCCCCTAATCTCCCCATCCCTCCACCAGTCCTTCCTCCAACCACCCCTCTCTCTATCCCTCCATCTCTTTAAAGTGGCAGGGCCAGGCACATTTGGCTGTGTGGTGACACGTCCGGCCCAGTGACGCCACTACACTGTGAACTCTGACCTCACAAATGGGCCTCAACCCCCAGCTCTCATCTCTGTGTGCCGACATACAGCCCTAGCTAAACAGCCAAAGAGACATGCTAGGGTGTCAACCAGGGGATTGGAGCTTGTGTTTGTGTACGCTCCAACTGGAAAATGTTTTCAACTCATGAGGGAAGGTAGCCAAGATGTTTTGGATTAGTGTTTGGATAGGACACGTAAAGCCTGGACGTCAGTGTGATAGCCTTCCAATAATCAAACAGAGTCACAAATCATTGGCACAAAAATAGCGCTGGTGTCATAATGACTGTTCCTGTCTCTTTCTCTGAATATAATAATGAATCTTGATATAGTCTAACGTACTCTTGTTCTTTCTTTTCAACACCCCCTTCAAAAAATACCTTCAAGAAACCTCCCACAGGTCTCCCATTCCATCACTGTTTAAGCTTTCTTACCCATTCTGACTCTTCTTTTCTCTCTCTCTCATCACCTACTCTGATCCATCCCTCTACTTCTCCCTTTCTCTCTCCATGTCTTCTCCATTCCCTCTCTCTTCACTCCCCCTTTCTCTCCACCTCCCCCTCTCCTCCCCTGTTTCCCTTCCTGCACAGCCGTCACTCTGAATTATTTTCAATGAGCTCTTTTATAGCAGGCGCCAGATCTCACCTCCAGCCCATCACTGAGCAGCAGGCTGTGGGACGCACTCTGCATTTCTATCAGCCCTGAGCCTCCACTGTGCTATTAACCCCTCTCACACTCAGACCCCCCCCCCCACATACACCTAGTTGCTCCCCTCTTATCCCACTCTCTCTCTCTACACCTCCCCTTCACTCTCCAATTCTGTCCTGTCCTGTCCTCTCTCTCTCTCTCTTCCTCTCTCTCTCTCTGTCCACACACTTTCTTCTTTCTACACCCTTCTCTTCCCTTCTCTTTTGCTACTCCTCTCTACCTCTTTCTCAAGACCTCTTCACACTCTACACACTTTCTTATCTCTATGCCTTCTGTTCCCTCTTTCCAACCTAGAACCCTCTTCACTCTCTGTTTTTTCACCTCCCTCTTTCCAACCTAGAACCCTCTTCACTCTCTGTTTTTTCACCTCCCTCTTTCCAACCTAGAACCCTCTTCACTCTCTGTTTTTTCATTTCCCTCTTTCCAACCTAGAACCCTCTTCACTCTCTGTTTTTTCACCTCCCTCTTTCCAACCTAGAACCCTCTTCACTCTCTGTTTTTCACCTCCCTCTTTTCAACCTAGAACCCTCTTCACTCTCTGTTTTTTCACCTCCCTCTTTTCAACCTAGAACCCTCTTCACTCTCTGTTTTTTCACCTCCCTCTTTCCAACCTAGAACCCTCTTCACTCTCTGTTTTTCACCTCCCTCTTTTCAACCTAGAACCCTCTTCACTCTCTGTTTTTTCACCTCCCTCTTTCCAACCTAGAACCCTCTTCACTCTCTGTTTTTTTCATCTCCCTCTTTCCAACCTAGAACCCTCTTCACTCTCTGTTTTTTCACCTCCCTCTTTCCAACCTAGAACCCTCTTCATTCTCTGTTTTTTCACCTTCCTCTTTCCAACCTAGAACCCTCTTCACTCTCTGTTTTTTCACCTCCCTCTTTTCAACCTAGAACCCTCTTCACTCTCTGTTTTTTCACCTCCCTCTTTCCAACCTAGAACCCTCTTCACTCTCTGTTTTTCACCTCCCTCTTTTCAACCTAGAACCCTCTTCACTCTCTGTTTTTTCACCTCCCTCTTTCCAACCTAGAACCCTCTTCACTCTCTGTTTTTTTCATCTCCCTCTTTCCAACCTAGAACCCTCTTCACTCTCTGTTTTTTCACCTCCCTCTTTCCAACCTAGAACCCTCTTCATTCTCTGTTTTTTCACCTTCCTCTTTCCAACCTAGAACCCTCTTCACTCTCTGTTTTTTCACCTCCCTCTTTTCAACCTAGAACCCTCTTCACTCTCTGTTTTTTCACCTCCCTCTTTCCAACCTAGAACCCTCTTCACTCTCTGTTTTTTCACCTCCCTCTTTCTCTCTACTGCTTCCCTATTCTCATTATTTCTCCCTTTCTATACTTTCCCTGGTTTCTTTCTTTCTTTGTGTCTTTCTATCCTAGATGCAGAGCATTGCCATGGTGTTCTCCCTCGCCTTGGTGTCTCTGTAGCAGTATCCTCCTAGCTCTAGGGAGAAGACAGGTCTATAGCAGTATCCACCTAGCTCTAGGGAGAGGACAGGTCTGTAGCAGTATCCTCCTAGCTCTAGGGAGAGGACAGGTCTGTAGCAGTATCCTCCTAGCTCTAGGGAGAGGACAGGTCTGTAGCAGTATCCTCCTAGCTCTAGGGAGAGGACAGGTCTGTAGCAGTATCCTCCTAGCTCTAGCGAGAGGACAGGTCTGAAACAGTATCCTCCTAACTCTGCGGAGAGGACAGGTCTGTAGCAGTATCCTCCTAGCTCTAGGGAGAGGACAGGTCCGTAGCAGTATCCTCCTAACTCTAGGGAGAGGACAGGTCTGTAGCAGTATCCTCCTAGCTCTAGGGAGAGGACAGGTCTGTAGCAGTATCCTCCTAACTCTGGGGAGAGGACAGGTCTGTAGCAGTATCCTCCTAACTCTGGGGAGAGGACAGGTCTGTAGCAGTATCCTCCTAGCTCTAGGGAGAGGACAGGTCTGTAGCAGTATCCTCCTAGCTCTAGGGAGAGGACAGGTCTGTAGCAGTATCCTCCTAGCTCTAGGTCTGTAGCAGTATCCTCTTAGCTCTCCTGGGAGAGGACAGGTCTGTAGCAGTATCCTCCTAACTCTGGGGAGAGGACAGGTCTGTAGCAGTATCCTCCTAGCTCTAGGGAGAGGACAGGTCTGTAGCAGTATCCTCCTAGCTCTAGCGAGAGGACAGGTCTGTAGCAGTATCTTCCTAACTCTGGGGAGAGGACAGGTCTGTAGCAGTATCCTCCTAGCTCTAGGGAGAGGACAGGTCTGTACCAGTATCCTCCTAGCTCTCTTGGGAGAGGACAGGTCTGTAGCAGTATCCTCCTAGTTCTCTACAGTCTCCCCAGAGCTAGGAGGATACTGCTACAGACCTGTCCTCTCCCCAGAGCGAGGAGGATACTGCTACAGACCTGTCCTCTCTCCAGAGCGAGGAGGATACTGCTACAGACCTGTCCTCTCCCCAGAGCAAGCAGGATACTGCTACAGACCTGTTCTCTCCCCAGAACTAGCAGGACACCTTCAACAGACCAGTCCTCTACCCAGAACTATCAGGATACTGCTACAGACCTGTGCTCTCCCAGGAAAGCTAGGAGGATAATTCTACAAACCAGTCCTCTCCTTAGAGCTAGGAGGATACTGCTACAGAGCTGAACTCTCCCCAGAACTAGGATGATTTTTTGTATTTATTTATTTAACCTGTATTTAACTAGGCAAGTCAGTTAAGAACAAATTCTTATTTACAATGACGGCCAACCAAAAGGCAAAATACCTCCTGCGGGGATCGGGGCTGGGATTAAAAATAAAAAAATCTAAAATACATAACATAGGACAAAACACACATCACAACAAGAGAGACAACACAACACTACATAAAGAGAGACCTAAGACAATAACATAGCAAGGCAGCAACACATGACAACACAGCATGGTAGCAACACAACATGGTAGCGAAACAACATGGTAGCAGCACAAAACATGGTACAAACATTATTGGGCACAGACAACAGCACAAAGGGCAAGAGGGTAGAGAAAACAATACATCACGCAAAGCAGCCACAACTGTCAGTAAGAATGCCCACGATTGAGTCTTTGAATGAAGAGATTGAGATAAAACTGTCCAGTTTGAGTGTTTGCTGCAGCTCGTTCCTGTCGCTAGCTGCAGCGGACTGAAAAGACAAGCGACCCAGGGATGGGTGTGCTTTGGGGACCTTTAACAGAATGTGACTGGCAGGTGTTGTATGTGGAGGATGAGGGATGCAGTAGATATCTCAGATAGGGGGGAGTGAGGCCTAAGAGGGTTTTATAAATAAGCATCAACCAGTGGGTCTTGCGACGGGTTTACAGAGATGACCAGTTCACAGAGGAGTATAGAGTGCACTGATATGTCCTATAAGGAGCATTGGTGGCAAATCTGATGGCCGAATGGTAAAGAACATCGAACCGCTTGAAAGCACACTTACCCGTTGATCTATAAATTATGTCTCCGTAATCTAGCATGGGTAGGATGGTAATCTGAATCAGGATTAGTTTGGCAGCTGGGATGAAAGAGGATCGATTGTGATAAAGGAAACCAAGTCTAGATTTAACTTCAGCCTGCAGCTTTGATATGTATTGAGAGAAGGACAGTGTACTGTCAAGCCATACTCCCAAGTACTTGTATGAGGTCTTACTTCCAGCGCCGACAGAGATGGCCGCCTAGCTTCGCGTTCCTAGGAAAATATGCAGTATTTTGTTTTTTTATGTGTTATTTCTTACATTGGTACCCCAGGTAATCTTAGGTTTCATTACATACAGTCGGGAGGAACTACTGAATATAAGAGCAACGTCAACTCACCATCATTACAACCAGGAATATGACTCTCCCGAAGCGGATCCTGTGTTTTGCCTTCCACCCAGTACAATGGATCTGATCCCAGCCGGTGACCCTAAACAACGATGCCGTAAAAGGGGCAAACGAAGCGGTCTCCTGGTCAGGCTTCGGAGACGGGCACATCGCGCTCCACTCCCTAGCATACTACTCGCCAATGTCCAGTCTCTTGACAACAAGGTTGATGAAATCCGAGCAGGGGTAACATTCCAGAGAGACATCAGAGACTAACGTTCTTTGCTTCACGGAAACATGGCTCACTCAAGAGACGCTAACAGAGTCGGTGCAGCCAGCTGGTTTCTTCACGCATCGGGCCGACAGAAACAAACATCTTTCTGGTAAGAAGAGGGGCGGGGGTGTATGCCTTATGATTAACGAGACGTGGTGTGATCATAACAACATACAGGAACTCAAGTCATTCTGTTCACCTGATTTAGAATTCCTCACAATCAAATGTCGACCGCATTATCTACCAAGGGAATTCTCTTCGATTATAATCACAGCCGTATATATTCCCCCCCAAGCAGACACATTGATGGCCCTGAACAAACTTTATCTGACTCTATGTAAACTGGAAACCACACACCCTGAGGCTGCATTCATCGTAGCTGGGGATTTTAACAAGGCTAATCTGAAAACAAAACTCCCTAAATTCTATCAGCATATCGATTGTGCTACCAGGGCTGGTAAAACCCTGGATCATTGTTATTCTAACTTCCGCAACGCATATAAGGCCCTCCCCCGCCCTCCTTTCGGAAAAGCTGACCACGACTCCATTTTGTTGCTTCCAGCCTACAAACAGAAACTAAAACAAGAGGCTCCAGCGCTCAGGTCTGTTCAACGCTGGTCCAACCAATCTGATTCCACGCTTCAAGACTGCTTCGATCACGTGGATTGGGATATGTTCCGCATTGCGTCCAACAACCACATTGATGAATACGCTGATTCGGTGAGCGAGTTCATTTGAAAGTGCATCGGCGACGTAACACCCACAGCAACGATTAAAATATTCCCAAACCAGAAACCGTGGATTGATGGCAGCATTCGCGTGAAACTGAAAGCGCGAACCACTGCTTTTAACCAGGGCAAGGTGACCGGAAACATGACCGAATACAAACAGTGTAGCTATTCCCTCCGCAAGGCAATCAAACAAGCTAAGTGCCAGTATAGAGACAAAGTAGAGTCGCAATTCAACAGCTCAGACACAAGAGGTATGTGGCAGGGTCTACAGTCAATCACGGATTACAAAAAGAAAACCAGCCCCGTCGCAGACCAGGATGTCTTGCTCCCAGACAGACTAAATAACTTTTTTGCTCGCTTTGAGGACAATACAGTGCCACTGACACGGCCCGCTACCAAAAGCTGCGGGCTCTCCTTCACTGTAAACAATTCATTTGATTGCTTTTCTGATTTTTGTGACCAAGTTACCTGACGCTAGCTGTTCTTATTGTTTTGTCGAGCGATCGATTCATTTACACAAATGCAAGTATTGCTTGCGCTGTAAAGCATAATTTCAAAATCTGAGACGACAGATGGATTAACAAAATGCTAAGCTGTGTTTTGCAATATTGCACTTGTGATTTCATGAAATTATATTTTATTATATACCGTTCGCGCTAGGCTACGCTATGCTAGTCAGGGTTTTTGATGACAAATATCCCGGATCCGGGATGGGGAGTCCAGAAAGGTTTTAACAAGTGACATCAATATGGGATCATAGCTTTCAACTGGATTCACCTGGTCAGTCTATGTCATGTTCTTCATGTTTTGTATACTCTGTGTACGTTCACAATACATTCAAAATGAACAGTAAGTTCAAGTACAATACGCTTATGTCGCTGTTACTTGGTGAGCATTAGTTATGCTGAACAACTGATGAAAACACAGCCTCTGTAAGGCGATCATTACACAATGAAGACGCCTTTGAAAGCACTGCTACTGAACTGGATTTGGATAGCGCCCATGCTAACTGTTCTGTCATCACAGTGCTTCCAGGCAGGATTAATGCTATACTTCAGCAAAGTCAGGAAAAACCTAAAAAGACTCTCTCACTCCGTGCACTGCTGCAAGGCACATGCTACTACAACGCCTATCACTTATCAACCAAATGTATCTCAAGACTTCTTGATTAGTGAAGCAAGGCAGTGACCCATGGCTATAGGACTGTTTCGCTCTATGCGCCCATGTTTTTGGGGCACTTCTGAAATTCAGGACAGGCAGGAGTTATCTTTCCAACAGCAGCCACTCACTTTAGAAAAAACCCTGTTGCCTGGAGGAAGTTTTCAGCATCTAGAGCAGTTCAGGTCTGGTTGACAAAGTTAAAAAGAGTATTTGTAGGAAGATCACTTGACTGTGTTGAATCAATTAAGTCATCCTTAGCTAATCCAGGAACTGTGTGGGGAATCAATTGAGGACACTGCCAATTGATGGCTTTGACAGGGGCGTTGTTGGATGTAAACCTATCTACAATAATAAGGAAAACTCGACAGGAAAGCAACTGAATATCTAGAAACACCCTTTGTTTCTGTAAAAACCCAGCCCCATTGTCATCCTGGGGAAATCTCTCTCCTCCTGTTGGCAAGTGTGTCATCCTACACACCTCTATTCTGTGCCACTCAGTGCCAACACAGCCAGCTATCACAGTGAAGAGGACCACTCACTTCAGCCCAGCTCTGACTGTCACTCTAACAAGCCACTCAATGATGAGCACCATTACACATGTGATTGCCATAATTGTTCCAACTTTGGGCCTTCTCCGACAGAACCGTAACCTAGTCAATGAGCTCATCTTGGTTGAAGGGCTCTCGCTAGTTGCCTGATCCTAATTGATTTATTTTAGTGAGTACACTTTGTACTGAACAGTACACTTCATCTTCCATCATATTTGGATCAAGAATAAGCTGTACATAGTTGTTAGTGAATCTTCAGAAATAGACATTACTGCTGTGTACGTGATGAGTGTGTTAGTCAATCTGACTTAGTAACTGTTATTTTCTGTTTTTTTCTCCAACCAATTCTCAATTGAGTATGTATTTCCAAGAATGGCATGTGTGAGGTCATCTACAGGAACCTTAGACAACAAGTGGACAAGGTCAGGACAAGGCTTTCTACCTTTTCACTGGGTTGCCAAGTACCAACCCTGATTCACTTCAGGGCCACAGAAACTAAATGTTGTCAGTGAGGGCAGGGGATGGACAAAAGAGGAGACTTCTATCTGTTGCCTCGAGCCACTCAATCCAAATGTCGCACGCACGCACGCACACGCACACACACACACACACACACACACACACACACACACACACACACACACACACACACACACACACACACACACACACACACACACACACACACACACACACACACACACACACACACACACACACACACACACACATGTAAACACAAACAATGGCCAGGCAAAAAACTTCATATAAGGGCTCAGGTTAACCACAGCTTCTGGCAACTAAAAAAAAAGGTAAGAACTAAAACACACAGTCTGTATATGAATTGCTCGTGTAGGAAATGATAGACTCCACAAAAGATTGAGAGAAAAGTGGTGACTGTAGACTAAGTGATTTGCTTTGGAGGTTGCGTTGCAGCTATTGCACGTAATACTCCTTTCTCAACAAACTACTTGCTCTAACCCTTGTGAACACACACACACACACACACACACACACACACACACACACACACACACACACACACACACACACACACACACACACACACACACACACACACACACACACACACACACACACACACACACACACACAAAACATCTCCCCGCTGTAATAACAGTTTTTCAGAGCAACATTGTACTACCACATAATAGCCATGTTATAATTTGCTCTAACAACCAAGTATCCCTCTTATGGATTCAGACTCACATTTAATAGGAACAGCCACACCTCTTGCATTACCAGTCATTAAAGGTGATGAACAGTAAACATTTGAAGCGCTCTCCTCTAATCTCCTCTTCATCCTGACTGGATGTGTTCCTGACAGCATAATTTGTCCCTCGATTTGGGCACAGCAAACATCACACAGCAGCAATTTCAGCCACAATACCATTTTTTTCTCTCTCTCTGCTTTCACAAAAGGGAGTCAGACAGAGAGACAGAAGCAGAAACAACATAGAGATAGAGAAGCTAGTTTATTGTTGACTGTATTTAAGTGGGTCAATTTCTCTGTTCTTTTCAGAGCTGTGTTCCCCTTGTTTGTTTCTAATTGCAGCGGAGGAGTCTGGCCGATTTGTGACGATTGGGGAGAAGTTTTAAACTGTCTACCATCATTCTTAAAGTCACCCAAGTCATCTTTGCTTCGGCAAAGTGGACTTTTTCTCTCTTTCTTGCTTTCTTGTAGAACTCCCAAACGAGCTAAATGCCTTTTATGCTCGCATCGAGGAATATAATGCTGTGCATCGTGTGAAAGCCCCTGTTTTTCCGGATGACTGTGTGGAGCTCCGTATCCGATGTGAGAAAAACATTTAAACAGGTTAACAATTACAAGACGGCCGGGCCAGACGGAATACGAGGGCGCCTTCTCAAAGAATGTGCAGACCACACAGACATTTTGAATCTATCTTTGTCCCAGTCTGTAATCCCAACATTTTTAAACTGACCACCATTGTGCCTGTTCCCAAGAGCTCCAAGGTAACCTGCCTAAATGACTATCGCACGGTAGCACTGAAAGGCTGATCATGACACACATCAACACCATCATCCCAGACACCCTAGACCCACTCCAATTCTCATACCACTGCCCTCTCCCACCTGGACAGAAGGGAAAATAACTATGTGATAGTGCTGTTCATAAACTACAGCTCAGCGTTCAACACCATAGACCCCTCCAAGATCATCACCAAGCTAGGGACCCTGGGACTGAACATCTCCCTCTGCAACTGGATCCTGGACTCCCTGACTGGCCGGCCGCAGGTGCTGAGGGTAGCCAACAACACCTCTGCCACGCTGACCCTCAACATAGGGGCCCCCCATGGCTGTGTGCTTAGTTCCCTCCTGTACCCCCAGTTAACCCACAACTGCAGGTCCAACACCATCATCAAGTTTGCTGACGACACAACGGTGGTAGGCCTGATCACTGACGGAGATGAGAGGGAGGAGGTCAAAGACCTGGCCGTGTGGTGCCAGGATAACAACCTATCCCTCAACGTGATAAAGACAAAGGAGATGATTGTGGACTGCAGGAAAAGGAGGACCGAGCATGCTCCCATTCTCATCGACGGGGATGTAGTGGAGCTGGTTGAGAACTTGAAGTTCCTTGGTGTCCACATCACTAACAAACTATCATGGTCCAAACATACCAAGACAGTCGTGAAGAGGGCATGACAAAGCCTATTGGCATGGGTCCTCAGATCCTCAAAAGGTTCTACAGCTACACCATCGAGAGCATCCTGACTGTTTGCATCACTGCCCGGTATGGCAACCTCTCGGTCTCCAAACGCAAGGCACTACAGATGGTAGTGCGTACGGCCCAGTACATCAAGCTTCCTGCCATCCAGGACCTTTATACCAGGTGGTTTCAGAGGAAGTCCCTAAAAATTATCAAAGACTCCAGCCACCCTGGTCATAGACTGTTCTTTCTGCTACAGCATGGCAAGCGGTACCAGAACGCCAAGTCTAGGTCCAAGAGGCTTCTTAACAACTTCTACCTCCAAGCCATAAGACTCCTGAACAGCTACTATTTGCTTTGTGCCTACCCCCCCCCCCCCCCCACCCCCACTTTTACGCTGCTGCTACTCTCTGGCAGTTATTTATGCATTGACACTTTAACTCTACCCACATGTACATATTACCTCAACCGGTGCCCCCGTACGTTGACTCTGTACCGGTACCCCTGTATATAGCCACTCTACTGTTATTTTACTGTTGTTCTTTATTTTTTACTCATCTATTTTTTACTTAACACTTATTTTCTTATAACTGAAATAGTTGTTTAAGGGCTTGTAAGTAAGCATTTCACTGTAAGGTCTACCTACACCTGTTGTATTCGACGCATGTGACAAATACAATTTGATTTGATTTGAAGGGCTCGTAAGCAAGGCATTTCATGGTAATGTCTACACCAGTTGTATTCAGCACATGTGACAAATAAAATAGCATTTGATTAGATTTATTTCTCTCTTTTTAAATGATGATGTCTCATTATTAAAGAGCTTCACAATAAGTCGGTCTCTTTCGCTCTCTCTCTCTATCTCTCTCTTCACGTGGGGTGGTAGGGTGGCAATGCATGGTGGTAGTCTGTTGCTAACCACATGACAACCTAATGAAAACACCCTGACCTAAACCACTGGTGGACTGTAACCCATGTAGTCAGGCTCTGTGACCAAACAGGGAGTGCCCTCCTCCCCCCTCCACCCAACCTTTTTCACACCTCCACTTCCACCCCGGCCATCCAGATCGTTTGTTTAGACTCCCCCATCCTCTCTCCACTAGGCCTTTACAACCTTGTCCTTCACACGCCCCTCGCCCCCTCACGGACAAATTTCACTTTCAATTCGCCAGGCCAGCAGTAAAACAGAAAAAAATATAAAATACGGGTCACCTTCAAAGCCACTTGCCATGGTTATTGGCTAATTCCCCATCAGAACAAGTGTTTTATAAGGGTTTTTGACAACTAACTCCTGCCAAGCTGCCGGGATCTCTCTAACTGTTCATAAAACTTCTAATACGTCTCACAATTGTCTTCAGAAGAGCTGGACATAACAAATTAAGATCTGAGTTGAAATTGGATACATTTTGTGGTGCACAAGGTGCTTGTCTTGACTCTCTGGGCCACCATAGTATGCCCTTGTTAGTGTAACTGGTCAATGTGGCTGAGAGAAGAGTTTTCTTCAGTCAACAATAAGGCGAGAAACAGAAATGTCTGTATTTCTGGAAATGCATTAATTTGATCTTAAAACATGTTTCCTCAATTGGCAAAATAACCAATTTCCTTTTGAAAATGTAATTTCCAAGACATCTTAATCTTATAATTGACTATTGGGTATTTTTGACTACTAGCGTGAATCCCCCTTGTATTTTTTTAAATTTTTGTTAGTTTTCAATCCAACTCGTTGTACAAACAGTGGTGAACATCGTAAACGGCTGCCTTTTGTCTGCTCTGGAGCGTTTCCTGTCCTAGACCATGGATCTCTGATGTTGTTTATAGCCGAGGGGTTTCTCTTACCTCCCCTCTGACCAGGTGCGATCTTACCCAATAAAGGCTATCGAGCCGAGGTGTGAAGTGTGACTAGATGTCCAGCCAGCTGATGCCGGGCCCCGCCTGTGTGTGTTCAGAATATTTGTGTTGTGTTAGTGTTGCAAGTGTGTGTAAATTTGTGCTAGTACAGTATATGATGTGTTTGCCTTCATCTGTGTGTGCGTCTATTTGTGTGAGTGTGTTTTAGTCTGGGTGTGTAGTTTATAACTGTCTGAGTCTACCTATCTGTTTGTGCACAGTACCAGTCAAAAGTTTGTAAACACCTACTCATTCAATGGTTTTTCTTTATTTTTACTATTTTCTACATTGTAGAATAATAGTGAAGACATCAAAACTATGAATTAACACATATGGAATCATGTAGTAAACAAAAAAGTGTTAAACAAATCAAAATATATTTTATAAAGTAGCCACCTTTGCCTTGATGACAGCTTTGCACGCTCTTGGCATTCTCTCAACCAGCTTCATGAGAAATGCTTTTCCAACAGTCTTGAAGGAGTTCCCACATATGCTGAGCACTTGTTGGCTGCTTTGCCTTCATTCTGTGGTCCAACTCATCCCAAACCATCACAATTAGGTTGAGGACGGGTGATTGTGAAGGCCAGATCATCTGATGCTACACTCTATCGCTCTCCTTGATCAAATAGCTCTTACACAGCCTGGAGGTTTGTTTTGGGTCATTGTCCTGAAAAAAAATGGTAGTTCCACTAAGCGCAAACCAGATGTGATGGCGTATCGCTGCAGAATGCTGTGGTAGCCATGGTGGTTAAGTGTGCCTTGCATTCTAAATAAATCTCTGACAGTGTCACCAGCAAAGCACCCCCACACCATCACACCTCCTCCTCCATGATTCACGGTGGGAACCACACATGCAGAGGTCATCCGTTCACCTACTCTGCATCTCACAAAGACACGGCAGTTGGAACCAAAAATCTCTAATTCGGACTTCAAATTCAGACCAAAGGACAGATTTCCACCGTTCTAATGTCCATTGGTCATGTTTCTTAACCTATGCAAGTCTCATCTTTGTATTGGTGTCCTTTAGTAGTGGTTTCTTTGCAGCAATTTGATTGACGCAGTAAACTGATTGACGCAGTCTCCTCTGAACAGTTGATGTTGAGATGTGTCTATTACTTGAACTCTGTGAAGCATTTATTTGGGCTGCAATCTGAGGTGCAGTTAACTCTAATGAACTTATCCTCTGCAGCAGAGGTAACTCTGGGTCTTCCTTTCCTGTGGCGGTCCTCAAGAGAGCCAGTTTCATTATAGTGCTTGATGGTTTTTGCGACTGCACTTGAAGAAACTTCTAGCTCTTGCAAAGTTCTAGAAATGTTCCTGATTAGCTGACCTTCATGTCTTAAAGTAATGATGGACTGTTGTTTCTCTTTGCTTATTTGAGCTGTTCTTACCATAATATGGACTTGGTCCTTTACCAAATAGGCCTATCTTCTGTATACCACCACTACCTTGTCACAACACAAGTGACTGTCTCAAACGCATTAAGAAAGAAAGAAATTCCACAAAATAACTTTTAACAAGGCACACCTGTTAATTGAAATACATTCCAGGTGAATACCTCATGAAGCTGGTTGAGAGAATGCCAAGAATGTGCAAATCTGTCATAAAGGCAAAGGGTGGCTACTAGGAAGAATCTCAAATATGAATATATATTTTGATTTGTTTAATACTTTTTTGGTTACTACCTGATTCCATAGGTCTTATTTCATCATAGTGATGTATTCACTATTATTCTACAATGTAGAAAATTGTTTAAAAAAATAAGAAAAACCATTGACTGAGTAGGTGTGTCCAAACTTTTGACTGGTACTGTATACAATATATGTTCTGTTGGGATTTCATGGTCAGCAGTGAAGTGCTGCAGTTCAGCCCGAGAGGGAGGAGAGAGGGAGATCAGAGAGAAGTGAGAGAATGAGAGAGGGAGGTCAGACAGAAGTGAGAGAATGAGAGAGGGAGGTCAGAGAGAAGTGAGAGAATGAGAGAGGGAGGTCAGAGAGAAGTGAGAGAATGAGAGAGGGAGGTCAGAGAGAAGTGAGAGAATGAGAGAGGGAGGTGAGACAGAAGTGAGAAAATGAGAGGGAGGTCAGACAGAAGTGAGAGAATGAGAGAGGGAGGTCAGAGAGAAGTGAGAGAATGAGAGAGGGAGGTCAGACAGAAGTGAGCGAATGAGAGAGGGAGGTCAGAGACAAGTGAGAGAATGAGAGAGGGAGGTCAGAGAGAAGTGAGAGAATGAGAGAGGGAGGTCAGACAGAAGTGAGAGAATGAGAGAGGGAGGTCAGAGAGAAGTGAGAAAATGAGAGAGGGAGGTCAGAGAGAAGTGAGAGAGGGAGGTCAGAGAGAAGTGAGAGAGGGATGTCAGAGAGGAGTGAGAGGACATGGGCCCAGACAAATGTTTGATCCAGCTGGCTAGAGTTTCGTTTGAAGGGCCTGGCACTCTAATGCAAAGAGGCAGGCATACTGTGCTCAAAAACACACACGCACACACACGCACACACACACACACACACACACACACACACACACACACACACACACACACACACACACACACACACACACACACACACACACACACACACACACACACACACACACACACACACGCACACACACACACACACACACACACACACTAGGAGGCTGTTTCGAAGCTCACACATGTCTAGGCCACAGGTGGGAAGGGAGGCCCTGTTTAATTGTCAGCCACCTTGTGATGTTTGCTGTGGGTGCCAGAGTCCATGACACACAGGTACTGTATCACCACTACAGAGGACTAGCAGTGTTTACTGTCTCTACCTCAGATCACAACTACAGCTGAACAATAGGATCTATACAACCCCGAGTCAGCAGTCTGCCCACATGGACCGAAGGGTCTGAGAGGAGGAGGATGGAGAGAGGAGAGAAGGAGACACAGGGATGGAGGTCGCAGGAAAGAGGGTGTAAGGCAACGGGATTGAGGAAAGGGCTGCGTGATAGAGGGAACAAGAGAGAAAGATCAAATGAAAAAGTGAAGCCTTGAGAGATGGATGGTGAGGGGATGGAGAGGGAGGGGGGATGGAGTGGGAGGGAAACAACAGAGAGAAGGACAGAGAATTGGAGAAACAGAGAGAGAGAAGTGTACATAGACAGATGAATGGGGGAATGCACAGACAAAAAGTACATTTTAAAGCATGACCATTGGACTGTGAAGAAGTATATGTTATGATGGACCCAGCACGGGTCAGTTGGGGCAGTCTGTACCATATCCAAACCCCTGGCTGTCTACGGATAAATACCTTCTCCCCTATCTCACTCTTTCCCTCCCCCTGTCTCGTGCTCTCTTTGATGAACAACACTCCATCTTTAATCCCTGCTGCTCCCACTGAACTATATAAACTATTAACTGCACATCCAGTAAATCCCACAGCAGAAAGCAGCCTGTAAAATTGCCTACGGGCCCCAGTAAAGTGGCCTTGCTGTATGACATGATGGGGGCTAAAAACAGTCATTTCCCACTACAGGCTTTCTCAAATTGAGTCTTATCCACTGCCTCCGTCAAGGTTTTTTCTCTCTTTTCTGTGGGTGCAAACCCTTCCCCTTGTCCCCTCTTCCCCTCCTCCGCCCATCCTCCACCTCTCTTTTCCTTAAATCGCGCTGTCATCAGCAGCCGGAGGGATTATGGGGGAAAGGGCTGACCCTGGTGATGCGATGGGGGATCTGATGGAACCTGTCCTCCAGTCAGTCGGCCTACAGACGAGTCATTTTGGGGCGACGGACATGATGGGTGTCTGGCCGAATGGCCACGTTTAACCTCTCACCTCCTGAGCTAGTCTAGCTCTGAGGGCTGCTTATGTGGGGACGGGGGCTTTGGGAGAATGCAATGGAGAGTTGCGTTGGATAAGAGGCACATCACATTGTCAGGAGGGGAGGGGCAGTTTGTTACTTCAGGATTGGAGGCTAAGCCATATCTGTGTCAGCTGAGACGGGGAGTCAGGTAAGATGTTAATTAACTTGTGAAATGTGGAATTATCCACTGTAGTTGATAGATTAGTTGCTATTTTGACAGTTGCCCATCACTTACAGTAACAAGATGCCCAGGGCTTTCATCAAGCTGTTAAAATGGCGCCGGAAGAAATGGCCGCCGTGTTACGGTCTCCTAACCAATTGTGCTATTATGTGTTTTTTTTCGCGATATTTGTAAATTATTTCATACATAATGTTTCTGCAACCGTATCTTATTCCAGAAAAGAGCTTCTGGATATCAGGACAGCAATCACTCACCTCGGATTAGACAAAGATTTTTTCAACAACAAGCAAGACTCACATAATATTCTCCAATCACCCGGCAGGGCCGACATCTCAGTTATTCGCAAGAGGAAGTGACGCAGGTACAGAGTACGAAGTGCCGGATGCCTCGTCAGGACCCGCAGAAGGCGAGTAGGAAAGCTGCCGTTACCGTCAATATTACTAGCCAAAGTGCAATCATTGGACAATAAATTAGACGAGGTACGATCACGAATATCCTACCAACGGGACATCAAAAAGTGTAATATCCTATGTTTCACGGAATCGTGGCTGAATGACGACATGGATATTCAGCTAGGGACACACACGCTGCACCGGCTGGATAGAACAGGACACTCCGGTAAGACGGGGGGGGGGGGGGGGGGGGGGGGGGGGGGGGGGGGGGGGGGGTCTGTGCATATTTGTAAACAACAGCTGGTGCACGAAATCTAAGCAAGTCTCTAGATTTTGCTCGCCTGAAGTAGAGTATATTGTGATAAATTGCAGGCCACACTACTTGCCTAGAGACTTTTCAGCTATACCTTTCGTGGCAGTTTATTTACCACCACAGACAGATGCTGGCACTAAGACCGCACTCAGTCAGCTGTATAAGGAAATAAGCAAACAGGAAACCACTTACCCAGAGGGGACGCTCCTAGTGGCCGGAGACTTTAATGCAGGGAAACTTAAATCAGTTCTACCAAATTTCCATCAACATGTTAAATGTGCAACCAGAGGGAAAACAATTCTAGATCACCTGTACTCCACACACAGAGACACGTACAAAGCTCTCCCTCGCCCTCCATTCGGTAAATCCGACCACAACTCTATCCTCCTGATTCCTGCTTACAAGCAACAATTAAAGCAGGAAGCACCAGTGACTCGGGCTATAAAAAAGTGGTCAGATGAAGCAGATGCTAATCTACAGGACTGCTTTGCTATCAAAGACTGGAACATGTTCCGGGATTCTTCCGATGACATTGAGGAATACACCACATCAGTCACTGGCTTTATCAATAAGTGCATCGAGGACGTCGTCCCCACAGTGACTGTATATACATACCCCAAGCCAGAATCCATGGATTACAGGCAACATTCGCACTGAGCTAAAGGGTAGCGCTGCCACTTTCAAGGTGCGGGACGCTAACCCGGATGCTTACAAGAAATCCCGCTATGCCCTGCGATGAACCATCAAACAGGCAAAGCATCAATACAGGGCTAAGATTGAATCATACTACACCGACTCCGACGCTCGTTGGATATAGCAGGGCTTACAAACTATTACAGACTACAAAGTCATACTACAGCCGCGAGCTTCCCAGTGACACGAGCCTACCAGACGAGCTAAATCACTTCTATGCTCACTTCGAGGCAAGCAACACTGAGGCATGCATGAGAGCATCAGCTGTTAAGGACGACTGTGTGATCACGCTCTCCGTAGCCAACGTAAGACCTTTAAACAGGTCAACATTCACAAGGCTGCAGGGCCAGACGGATTACCAGGACGTGTGCTCCGGGCATGTGCTGACCAACTGGCAGGTGTATTCACTGACATTTTCAACATGTCCCTGATTGAGTCTGTAATAGCAACATGTTTCAAACAAACTACCATAGTCCCTGTGCCCAAGAACACAAAAGCAACCTGCCTTTACGACTACAGACCCGTAGCACTCACATCCGTAGCCATGAAGTGCTTTGAAAGGCTGGTAATGGCTCACATCAACACCATTATCCCAGAAACCCTAGACCCACTCCAATTTGCATACCACCCAAACAGATCCACAGATGATGCAATCTCTATTGCACTCCACACTGCCCTTTCCCACCTGGACAAAAGGAACACCCATGTGAGAATGCTATTCATTGACTACAGCTCAGCGTTCAACACCATAGGCCCCTCAAAGCTCATCACTAAGATAAGGAACCTGGGACTAAACACCTCCCTCTGCAACTGGATCCTGGACTTCCTGACCGCCTGCCCCCGGGTGGTGAGGGTAGGTAGCAACACTGATCCTCAACACTGGAGCTCCCCAGGGGTGCTTGCTCAGTCCCCTCCTGTACTCCCTGTTCACCCACGACTGCATGGCCAGGCATGACTCCAACACCACCATTAAGTTTGCAGACGCCACAAAAGTGGTAGGCCTGATCACCGACAAAGACGGGACAGCCTAAAGGGAGGAGGTCAGAGACCTGGCCGGGTGGTACCAGAATAACAACCTATCCCTCAACGTAACCAAGTCTAAGGAGATGATTGTGGACTACAGGAAAAGGAGCCCCGAGCATGCCCCCATTCTCATCGACGGGGCTGTAATGGAGCAGGTTGAGAACTTCAAGGTCCTTGGTGTCCACATCAACAACAAACTAGAATGGTCCAAACACACCAAGACAGTCGTGAAGATGGCACGACAAAGCCTATTCCTCCTCAGGAAACTAAAAAGATTTGGCATGGGTCCTGAGAACCTCAAAAGGTTCTACAGCTGCAGCATCGAGAGCATCCTGACTGGTTGCATCACTGCCTGGTACGGCAATTGCTCGGCCTCCGACCGCAAGGCACTTCAGAGGGTAGTGCGTACGGCCTAGTACATCACTGGGGCAAAGCGGCCTCTACACCAGGCGGTGTCAGAGGAAGCCCTAAAAATTGTCAAAGACCCCAGCCACCCCAGTCATAGACTGTTCTCTCTACTACCGCATGGCAAGCGGTTCCGGAGTGCCAAGTCTAGGATAGAAAAAAGGCTTCTCAACAGTTTTTACCCCCAAGCCATAAGACTCCTGAACAGGTAACCAAATGGTTACCCAGACTATTTGCATTTTGTGCCCCCCCCCCCCCCCCCAGCCCCTCTTTTACGCTGCTGCTACTCTCTGTTTATCTTATATGCATAGTCACTTTAACTATACATTCATGTACATACTACCTCAATTGGCCCGACCAACCAGTGCTCCAACACATTGGCTAACTGGGCTCTCTGCATTGTGTCCCACCACCCGCCAACCCCTCTTTTTACGCTTCTGCTACTCTCTGTTCATCATATATGCATAGTCACTTTAACCATATCTACATGTACATACTACCTCAATAAGCTTGACTAACCAGTGTCTGTATATAGCCTTGCTACTGTTATTTTCAAATGTCTTTTTACTATTGTTTTATTTCTTTACTTACCTACACACACACACATACCTTTTTTTTCTTCGCACTATTGGTTAGAGCCTGTAAGTAAGCATTTCACTGTAAGGTCTACACCTGTTGTATTCGGCGCACGTGACAAATAAACTTTGATTTGATTTGAGTTTACTGAAAACCCCTGTAATATGAGTTAGACACTGTGACATCTCAGTCTTCCTTTTCCTGAGTCAGACACACTCACAGACTTTGTGGATTGGGTGGGTTCAGTCCCCCTCCTCCTCAAATATCTCACTCTCTACACGTCCAGGCAGTGGGGGAGCTGAAATCGCATTCTCTGCGCCTCCCGTCGCTGACCTGAATCTGACAGCGGCCCGCAATAACAGCTCCAAGACTGAAGAAGAGAGGGAGTGCGAGAGAAAGAGAGAGAGGATAGAGAGAGGGAAAGAGCAGGATAGGAAGGAGGAATAAAGAGAGAGGGTGAGAGAGAGAGGAAGGGAGAGAGAGAAATATAGAGGGAGAAAGAGTGAAGGAAAGAGAGTGCGCGGAGGAAATAACAAATCTTTTTCAAAAGAATGAAATGATCCAATGTCACCGCAGTAGGTGGGGAAACAGGAGGTGACAGGTCTGGGAGGCAAGGGGCATGGGGCTTGGAAGGATAGTGTTGCTATGGGATGGGAAGACAGAAAGAGAAAGCGAGGGAGATAGAGAAGCTGGGGTGAGAGGGGGGATTGGGTTGTGCTGGTGTTGATGAGGGCATGTGAAGAGGTACAGTGCCCGTGTCTGCTTACCTCACGCCCCCCAACACGAACTCCCAGCCCAGCCCACCCCAGCCCATACCTCAACCTCGTTACACTCCTGCCATCACACACCCACTGCACACCACTGGTTTTCCTCTTAGTTTAGCCCCGGCAGCAGTCTACTCTCCCACCTTCTCTCTCTCTTCTTTCTTCCCTTCCTCTCTTCCAGCCTTACAAGCCCCATGGTGTCATAGCTGCTCCCGTCTGAGGCCAGGAAGTATTGGAGTGGAGGGCCACACAGAAGAGAACCTGTATGTGACATGGTCCTTTTAGCATAGGACCACACGTGTCCACACACACACACACACACACACACACACACACACACACACACACACACACACACACACACACACACACACACA